>NC_041038.1:3061900-3376483 GCF_900634625.1 Parambassis ranga
TGCCCACTCAACAGTTATTTCCTATATTTGTAGTCCTACATTTTTACATTGTAATTTTCACAGCAACGCCACATGAAAATTTGATTTATGATGAAAGGTTTTACATTGATCCAACTTAAATTTAATACCAAACTTCAGTCATTTCTACAGTCACAAGTATCGCCTAAAAATTGCAGCTGAACTTATTCAGCTTACTATGGCATCACACAACATCTTAATTAAACCGAAAAGTAGAAATATAAGAAAAGAAAAAAACGCCTAACTGAGACGTCAAATCATTAAAAATGCTACAGCACAGTTACGTTCTAAAACAGTCAGAAGAAAAAAATACGAATGTAAAATCTATCCCAAAATAACAAACAAAAACAGACGTGGGCATCGGCATTTTGGTTCCTCCCGTGAGCGCCGCAGGGGAACGTTACGCGCTCAGCCTCAGACAGGAAGAGGATAGTGTCACGTGCATCAGGAGGCAGCGAGCGGCGACGCAGTTGGACAACAATCCTGAAAAAAAGAGAGCAAATGACACAAGTGAACTACCTGCAACTGTTGAGAGCATGCTGTTCCATCTGTTTTTAAAAAAAAAAAAATCTAATTGTTGACTTGTCATCGAGTTGTATATCGAGATCCGTTCTCCAGTCAGAGATGGCACAGATTTAAAGATGATATTAGCTGAAAATCCAATTTAATGATGGGTGTGACCTACCAACAATCACCACCTTGAACGCATGCTTGTTTTCTCCATAAGATCTACAGCGTGCGGGACAATTCACAAGCTGCCTCTGCCTTTACAGGGACGAATGGCCCTATAAGTTATGACCCAGTCGACTTCAGACCTATTCTCACCTTTACATGCCGAGGCCTTGCTTAATAAGCGTAGCGTGCAGGCGGTGGCGGAGGCAGCCGCTCAGCGTAGGGATCCCTTGCGCGTGGAACTCCGTATGCAGGGACCCGGGAAACCGGAGAGAGTCGGGAGCGCTCGTAGGAGTAGCCATTACTTGAAGGGGGCATTGTTGTGCTAGGTGGTCTCCTGAGGGGGCTGCGATCTCGGGCGTAGTACGAGGACGGAGGTGGAGGAAGGGGTCGACGCTCATACGGGTCAAGCGACGAGGTCATAAGACGATCTCGGACGACGCCTGATGGAGGAGGGGGAGGAGGAGGGGCGCCAGGACGCTGGTCCTCATAGGAGGCGATGCCATATGGACGGGCTCTGTACTTCTCGTAGTAATCTACCACGCCATATCTGTCCCTCTCAGCATCATAGGGACGGTCGGGATAAACGGCTCGCCTAGGGGGAGGGGGAGGTAGAGGAGGGGCAGGGTAACCTGGGGGTATATGACTAAGACGGCCCCTCATGTAGCCGGGTGGAGGCGGCTCATGCCTGTCTCCTGGGTAGCGTGGGGGCCAGTAGCCTCTGTCTGGTGGGGGTGGGGGGTAGTCATCCTGTTCCTCATATCTGGGGCGGCTCTTTGAAATCTGAACATGGATGCGTTTGCCTAAATTAAGAAATAAAAGAAAAGGTTACAGGAAACAAAACTGCATAATGATTTCCTAACTTAAAAGTATATCCTGAACCTACCTTGAAACTGAGTGTTGTCCAGTCCCTTTATGGCATCCATGGCCTCATCAGAGTTGGACATGTGTACAAAAGCAAAATTCTTCACAACAGCACACTCCGTCACAGTGCCATACTCTTCAAAAATAGCTCGGAGCTCATCGTCAGCTCCCTTCTCCACGTTTGCTACGTGCAGTTTGACTGAGCCCTGGTTCTTCCCACGACTTGCTTCCACGTTGATTGGTGTGCCGTGAAGCTTGTAGAGGTGCAGATTCTTAATGGCTTTTGTGGCGGCCTTGCGGTCATCCATGTGGACAAAGGCATAATTTTTGATGATGTCACACTCTGTTACGGTGCCGTACTCAGTGAAGAGTGCCTTGATTTCTTCCTCGTTTGCCTCCCGGGGCAGATTTCCAACAAATATCTTCACCATTGTTAAAAGATCTGTTTCGACACAAAATAAAGACGTTGGTTAGGTAGATTGAGACCAGAAAAAATACACGAGTAGTTTATTATTAAATAATTCAGTATAAAAAAGTTTAAAGAAGCATGGTATTACTGTGTAAATACGTATCGTTTGCTGTGACAGGCTAAATCTTCATTGCCGTATGGCTGACCTCATATCATGTTATGCAGCCAAAAGGAATTATTTTGCGAGAATTATCAAATTTAATTATAACATTTTCCCAGTCACATTTTAAGTGTGTAAAAGCAGTCATGTATAAACCTGGCTTCACGGCGCGGTTTAGAGATCTGCTAGTATTTTTATGGTTAGCTTACTAGCCTAGCGACGCTCCCACATGCAGAACTGCACAAACGCAGATACGTACAATCAGACTAAGTTCGTAAATTGTTAAACAATTTGGAAATTTTGGAAAAGTTATTTTTTACAACGAACGTGTATACATTTTGCTTACCTTTTCACCCGGCGGGCGCAACAAAGGCTGCTTATCGATTGCTTTCCTTACGCCGACTTCCGCTTGTTATGGGCCTTCCTGCTCGACTTCTTTGTCTGCAGTGTTTCCTAGCAGACAACCACAGCGCCCCCCACTGTCCAGAAAGAACAGAGAAAGTTTTTGAAAGTACACTTTGTTTTGTCCCTAATCAGAAATCCCCGTCCAAGTATATCGTTAACTATAGCTGCTTTTGACTAATATGGGTCGGTGAACTAAAGGGGAGTGAGGTTTAAAAAAAACGCTGTGTAAGATTTTATATTTAGGTCCTTCCCACTGTGCTTGTAAATGCTGCACAACGATGGCAAGCCTGAAAACATATCGCCTAGGGACTTTGTTTCAGTTTCATCAGCGGGGAATTTCCAAGTTAGGAAAGTGACGTTCTGGTGCTGCTGGTTTACCGAGGGGAGTGAGAATAACATTACCCACCACGGCTCATTATTAAATAGGCCTATAAAAGTCTAATCGTTCATCTTAATTAGCATAATGATTACGTTTCATTGGTTGTGTTTCTATGTTCAGACGTTGTCAACAATAGACGGATTGGAAAACTACAACAAGTATCAGTAAACAATGTGATTCCGAGATTTCCGGATTTGCACTTGAAAGCAGCACTGCGAGTCTTGTGAGAGGATGACGAAACCAGTTAACAGAAGATAACAGCTTGGCTGAAGTAGAGGGGCAGAAGTCTTCCTGTTGTCGTTGAAGCAGCTGCATCGTTCTTCACTGTTTAGAGTTTGATTCACTTTCCGGTGAAAAGCTGCAGGATCTTCAAAAAGTAAGACAAAAATCTGACAATGGAATATGTTGTTTTATATATGCATTTTGTTTGTCACTATATAGAATAAAAATACTTTATTCATCCCAAGCTGAAAAATGTCACAAAATGCCTAATGTTTTGTTTGGCTTATGTCCCAACAGGTTTTTTTTTTTTTTTTTTATCACTGAAGGTCTTTACTGATTTGATCAGGATCTTCATAATGAATGTGTCTCAGACAATTGAGACAGAGGAGGATCTCCTGACCTGCCTCCACATCAAGCTTTACCACCCACAGCAGAGTTGTAAGCCACTCTATAGTCTGCTCCCAGTGGGAACCAGGAGCAAACACTCTGCAGATGACCCCCTCAGGCTGGGGCGTGATGGTCAGGCCTGCAGCTACGCCTTGGTGGACTGCCGCGTGTCCCGCAAACAGCTGGCCCTACACGCCTACCGTAGCCCCCCGGGGTCTGACATGCTGTTCACCATCCAGAATCTGAGCCAGAGGGGACAGCTGTCTGTGAACAGCTCGGCACTGGACTACCTGGAGAAGATGGATCTTCCAGACAAGGCTCTGATCCGGTTTGGGGAGTATGAGTTGCTGATCATCCGGGAGTCAGGCGAGGCCAAAGCAAGCTTTGAGGTGGAGTTTGAGGTGCTGGTGGCGCCTCCATCCAGGGAGACATGCACATGTGTGCCTAGTGTGACACCTGTCACAGAGACAGGCTCATGTGTGATGAATAGTTTCCCATCTGATATCAGAGCACTTGGTCCGTTGGAGACTGATGAGACTCTCATGGTTCTCATGATGAACCATTAATGTACACTGAGACTTTAAAGTGAATTCAAACTCCCATCCTATTGTTACATTAGAGTTCACATTGATATTTGTATCCCTCTTTGTAATGTGAAATCATAGTCTTATTTTGCATGTCTACTGTAACAAGCTGTGATCTTACTTTCTTGTCTTTTTGCTCCTACATTTTCACCTTGAGCACATTAAACTATTTTGTGTAACACTTTTGTGTACATTGTTGTTGATCAAAGCTGGAAACAGGTTTGTCGATTCTGCTTAAGATAAAATAGCTCTACGTGAGCTCAGGTTACAGGTTTATAAGAACCAGTTAACTGAAAAACTAAATGCACCTTTAGTCAAAGTACAAACGCCTAAAAATATTGTTTATTTGTTATCACATTATTTTTTAGGTCCACTAGTCCGCATGACAGGATTAAACAAAAACAAATTCTGATGCCATAGACAGGCCATGCATCAGCTTTCAACCGGATTTAGGTCAAGTGCAGCACACTCCATAGAGCTAGTTCTCATGCTTTGTAAACAATAGTAGACAAAGGTCAGGTAATCTGACTCGGGAAAGGTCCAAAATTACATGTTATCCTCAGACAAAGTCCTATCTGGTTTTTAAATTTAGCAGGAAATACTTCATGGCATCTTCACCTAACCATATCAGGAGGAGATCAAATAGTGTTGTGACAATGCTAATCATCAACATGTAGGAATGTCATCACGGTCAAGCCGCCCCTATGAAACTACTAAGATGCCAAACACCACCCATGATTTCTCAGAAGTCCACTGCATTCAGTGTGCTCCCTGGAAACCTCATTTGAACTCAAGTATTGTCACTCTTAACCTAAAAAACGGAATAGAGGAAAAAGACACTTCTCACTTTTGGCAGTTCAGGATTCATACGTTCAGTTGAGTAATTCAAATGAGATGACTACCCATCCAGCATGTATTTTGCTTCACCCAAAACCTGCTTCACCCTGCTGCAACAACACAAATCAATACAGAAAGCTTTTCAAAAGCTGGTTTACAGTAGTCCCCTTTCTGTTACTGCAGAACAAGCAAATGTGTGCAATCTCATCAGGAAGTTGACACATTATGACAAATTAGGTGACAGTAAAAGATTTGTTTTGTGGCTTGTTGATTCATCAGTGTGTCTCTGTACCGTACACGTTGAAAAAGGGAATCTTGTGTTACAGTGATATTTCAACAGTCAACACTTGCACTGAGATTCACTTCTGTCGAGCATTAATGGTAAATACATGTTTTGGAAGCTTTGGTAACACGACCTTTAACAGACTGGCAAAGCTAGGCTAGATGAATAAACAATTCTGAGGGTTGAATTTTAAATGCAGCATTTTATTAAGTTTTAAAAAGTAAGACTTAAAAATATATTGGGTCTAGGCATAAAAACCTTTGTATGTAAAAATATTCCATATTTTGAGAATGCCAAAACACTAATATTAGCAATACTAATTAATAGCTTCAGTTAGGCAGTGGTCAGAAGGATAACAGTTATTAGCTAGATAGATACGTTTATTAATCCTGAGGGAAATTGAAGCATCCAGTAGCACATACAATACAGGTTGATCTCTTAGGTCAAAAACCAGTCCAACCGAAGTCCTCTACCAAATTGTGATTCTGATGCCATCTGCTGGAGACAAGCAGGTTTCCCAGTGGACTGGAACTGTCACTTTAGCGCATCATCCAACAGACCAAATACACTTCCTATGGGGGGAAAAAAAAACACACACACACCAACTGCATTGTGTACAAACTATACAGCTCTATCTGCCTATATTTGAAAAAAATGTCTAATATTTTCTATATTATAATCATATGGAAAAGTTTAATGCAGATTTTGTCATATTTAATGGTGCATTTCTCTTTAACAAAATATGGCCATGTTCACTTTAAACAGGACAACTACATGCACATGCCTGTACTGAACAACATTTATATTAATGCAGCCTTACCTTAACAGGACATTCTGATCACATCATTTCCAGCTTCCAATCTTCCAGTCTCTCTACTACCCAGAGGAGTTAGGAGGGACAACAGGCCTGTAAACATAGACAGGGTGGTAGGCCTAGAAATTAGAGGAAGTGTGTAATAAATATTTTTCCCCCAAATCAGACTGTACAAAACTTATTTGCCTAGATTTTAACCCAATCTAAGAAAGTAGAAACATTGCATTATTTATTGAATTACAAAAGTTAGGAAACAGAGTTAAAGTAGTATCTACCTGATGTTCAGGATGGTGGACATCTTCTGAGGATGACTTACCATGAGCTTCCATCTCCTGCTTAGAGACTAACAACCTACAAAGAGCACAAATACTAAGAATACCAAGACCACATGCAGTTTTTACTACATATGAAAATAATGAAGTGACTAAAATGTAACATGAACTTAATGAAATGAAGAATGCTACAAGATTTATGATGTACTGTTGCAAGTTTACAAGCATAGGCCATCGTAATTATTGTTCTGCCGCTAGGATTTGACACAAAGTAAGTAATGAGGGTCTCAAACGGGAAGGAAGAATAAGAATCTACTTTATGTACAGTTATTTTTGCGATTAACTGGTGTTAATTTGTATGACCAGCTGCTTATAATAGCACTCACTTCGCATCATTGCACAACTGGTTGTTTGGAGTGAACACAAAAGTTGTCGCTGGAGCGCAGATCGGGTGTAGCTTCACCAGCAGGGGGCTGTGAAACAATCACCTAACATGTGTCGAACTAGTCTGAGTTAAAATGGCTGTGTAAACTAGTTGTTATGGTAAAAGGCTAACGCAACGAGGAATAAGTTCACAATTAAAATGTAGTGGTTGGTTTCATTTGTTTATTAAAAAGCCTTCAAATAAAAAGCAACTTGTAAAAGGAAATACATGACGGTGCTATAGATTCTACTTTTCGCAAGAAAAGGTAACACAAAGTGTATAAAACAAATCCACACTGGAACTTTTGATGTCATGCTAACATGTCGCAAATCTCCTATTAAGATTATTATACAACCTCCCACACCATGTTTATATTAAAGCACTTAGTTTAATCTACTGATGAGCAATCTGTAATCAACCAGTTCAGTGTGAATACCATACGTTTGTCTACAAAGACTACATATATTTTAGTTTATATGAATTCCCTTGTTATGAAAATATGTCAGTTTCTAACTGGCCATATTCATTTAGTAAGATTGAAAAAGCAAAATTAGTTTTTGGCCATGAACAGCACTGTGTCACACTGGAATAATCTATTCTGTAAAACATGTCAGGATTTAACAGCAAAACAAGCAGAGGAACAGAAAAGGCATGACCAGTTTAGAAGAACTGTTGACAAGGATTCGTATGATTTTAAGTACGGGGCTGTCCGCAATACAGTATCTTCCAGTAAGTCTCAGGCGAACGCAACGCAATCCGCCATAGACGTGAGGGGGAAGGGGGGTGTATAGCGCCACATACATCAGCAGACAACGACGATCTTGTCATATTCTAAACCTGGAAAAAGAGCACACCACACATGTCAAGGAGCGCGTTTATCTCAGGATTCGCGCAAGACTGATCTTTGATGTTAAAGCAGCAATGTTTTAGGTTGCAAGCAGAAACGTGTAATGGTTGCATAGAGTTCTGCTGGTAAACTAGATCAACAGGTATTAAGTGTTCTGATGGTTACGATTTAAAGTGTCATTCTACTGCAACTTACGGATTCAGCTGAATATTTTTTGGTATCAATGTGATTCATGAGGTCATGAAACATTCACTCTGTGTTCTCACCTTGTATTATCCTCTTGGCACCTAATAGCCTGCATAGCGAGGTGGTGGCGGTGGAGGTGGCAGTCTCTCAGCATACGAATCCCTGGGGCGGGGAGCAGCGTACAACGGAGCCCTGGATGTGGGCGAGAGCCGAGACCTCTCATAGGAGAACCCATTGCCAGCTGATGGAGCCGGCAGAGGGGGTGCTCTTCTTAAGGGGCTTCGGTCCCTGACCATATAACCGGGAGGTGCAGGGAGTGGGCGCCGCTCGTAGGGGTCAATTGACCCCATTCCAAGACGCTCTCTAACCAGTGCTGAGGGAGGTGGTGGCGGCGGGGGGATAGCACTGGAACGTCTGTCGTCATAGCCTGCAGCGCTGTAAGGATGGGCTCTGTATTTCTCATAGTAATCAACCACTCCATAGGGATCTCGCTCGCCATAGCCGGGATAAGGTGCTCGTCTCGGGGGAGGGGGTGGTGGCGGTGGAGGAGGAGGGTAAGCAGACATGCGGCCTCTGTAGTGAGGGTCAGGCCTGTCCCCTGGATAATAAGGAGGATAATAACCTCTGCTTGGTGGAGGCAGATAGTCCTCCTCCTCATGTGCCCCTCTGGGTCTGCTTTTTGATATCTGAACGTGTATGCGCTTTCCTAAGAGAGAGAAAAACATTGTCCTTCAAATCCAAAAGTTAAGATACTACCCGCAAACAAACTGTAATGGAGACTTTATCACATTTACATACCTTGAAACTCTGCGTTATCCAAGCCCTGTAACGCATCCATGGCCTCATCATAATTAGACATGTGCACAAAGGCAAAGTTCTTGACAATGGAACACTCTGTGACTGTGCCATACTCCTCAAACAGATCACGGAGCTCCTTGTCGAAGCCTTTTTCTACATTGGCTATGTGGAGTTTCACCGGACCCTGGTTCTTCCCCCTGCTGGGCTCCACATTGATGGGTCTGCCATTCAGCTTATGGAGATGGAGCTCGCGGATGGCTTTGGTAGCAGACTTCCGGTCCTCCATATGAACGAAAGCGTAGTTTTTGTACTTGGCACATTCTGTGACTGTGCCGTACTGAGTAAACAAAGCTTCGATTTCATCCTTCTCAGTGTTCTGAGACAGGTTCCCGATAAATATCTTCACCATTACTGCCCAGTGTGCGTGTCTACAACAAAAACCAGTACATGGTTAACCATGGGAACCAATCATAGGGGCAAATAGTGAAGCTGCGACGTCATTATCAGGAAATAGAAAGCAAAGCATGTAATGGAGGCGACTGTAGAGGGCCGCGAGGCAAAACTATAATTAAACGTATTACACATTTTGCCATACGTTATCGTGTTATTAGTGTTAGTCAATAACATACAAACCGTAAAATACAGCACGCTTATGGAAAAACTTGTCAAAGAAGTTTCCGTGTTTGCACTTCCCGGCCGAATAACAGCTAGCCGTGTAGCTATTAGCAAGCTAACATTAGCTTCTAACTACCATACCATCAAGATAACATTAGTTGCCCAATGCAATAAAGTTCAACTACCGACTACATTTGTAACTATGATTTCAATGCTGTGACAATAATGTGAAAACGACAGAGAAAGACACGTAAATCCGCTCTACTCACCGCTTGGGATCAATACAACCGACTAGGAAGACATGTAGTGAAATTGGCTGGCGGTATAAGCACATGTAGTCCTCTGATTGGCGAACAGGCTCGTCAATCAAAAATCCCAGCCTGCGATTGGGTGAATGTATGAAGTCAAATTTCTATCCAAACGGCTGTTGGTGTGGCGTTAGAGCGTACATATGAGTGTTTATAACACGTTTTCCTTAATTTGTAGAAAAGCAAATCAAGTTTTAGAGTATAATGCAATTGAACAATAAACTGGTTTTCAGAATACATCACAGATTGAAAAAGTCAAATATTATTTACACATTGTTGTTAATAATTTAGGTGTTCTTAAAATCATATATATTTGATGTATTCATTTATTATATAAAATCAGATATGTAGATCAATAAAGTCGCACATGCTTAGACTAACACTTAATGACACCATACAACTTATTTCGTTCAAGTTAGGAGATACACGTTCATGGCTTTTCTCTCTCTATACCACAAACAGTAAGTAATAGCAGTACGAAAGTTGGACATCAAGTAGACTCTGACCTGTGATAGTAAACCTCCAGTAGGGGGAGACAAAGGCTGATAGAATAACATTGCATCTGTGAGCATCTCTAACAATATTTCAGATTATCCAATTCCTGCTCATTTACATTTTTTAACTTCTGCCAACACACAAAGATTTGACTCATATGTTGAGTGGCTACATGTTGCTGAATGTATTATTTTATTAAATGTATTGTTTAAATTGCACATACTAGTTTAACAACCAAAACAAAAGCTGAAATGCTATCTGTATTTATAGTTTGCAATCATGTTGGCAAATATATCTGAATTTTACTGTACTTTAAACCTCAAAACAAACCTGTCATGCTTTTTAACTAAACAGCTGTCCCTACTGTCTTTATGGGCCTTCTGGGATGTGCTGCAGGAGCATCCTTAAAGGACGATGCTACCAACACCATCCCTCTGATGGTGGCACATATGTTCTAACTACACATCAGAACAATAAATAGCCCACATTATTATTTTTAGCACTATAGATACTCACTCTGCAAGCTAAAGCAGCTGATATACCATCATACATTATCAAAAACAAACATGCCTTCTGCTATCTAGGGTTGAGTGTGCTGATTGGCCGTTTAGTTAAAAGAATTCTTCCAGAATTACATAAAATATTGCAGTAGGGTCATCAGAAATTAAACTTGTCCGTTTCCAATACCATCAGTTAGTAAATGCCTGTTCAGAATTGGATCAAAAGGAGAATGTGATAATGAACAACTAAATCCTAAAAATGACAATTATAGCGTCATTGATGTTTCTTTAAATTCAAAATTAGGATTGCTTAAAATAGCCTGAGACAAATTTAACACTGCAGTGCAGTCCTATCTGCCACAATTGTGCAATCTTGCAGGAAAAAAAGTGAGCACCTCACCAAAACCTGCACAGACAGCAGCATTAAATGGAGAAAAGAAACTGTTGCAAAAATGTATACCAAACAATGAAAAGTCCTTTATTGCCATCAGAACATGAGTGAGAAAACCAGAGACAAAAATTTGACAGTGAGGAGTCGACTGTACAACCAGCATCCACACAGACACACACAAACACACACACACACAGTGCAGCCAGCAGTCTTTCAACAGGACGTGAGGGATACAGATACCTAAGGGGGATACAGTACTCACACAATGAGGTATAAAGGTAAAACACAAACATACAAGATAGGGCTTCGTCCTTCACTCGCACACATGCAACTAAACCAAGGTACAAATACTCAAGTGCTCGTTCATTCTCTAAAAACACAACATACAGGTGAGCAGAAATGTATAACAGCAGCATCTGGGTCATCTTGTGTCAACCACACTCCCATTCATCTGTCTCTCAAAACCTTTGGTCACGTGGACGCTTGCTTGTCATGCACAATGTTGCCCTTATAATTTAACACTTTGTGAAGAATGGGTCCCTTCCTGGCAGAAAGTGGGAGGATCAGGGCAGATGAGCAGGGTGGGAGATAAGGGGGGGATGTTTAGTTAGAAATAGTTTTTTTTCTTCTCTTTGTGGTAGAGTTTCTACGTTAGTTTGACATTCAATGTGTACATTAGCAGCAATTCTAGCGAATGAAACAATGGCTTTGTAAGTCAGATTAATAACACCCTTTCCTCATGCACAGGACAGGCACCCCCTACTACTCAATAACTAAATGCCATGCAAGTTAGAAAAATAGACTGCAAACTCACAAGACAAGAGAAATCAAAGTTCATCTCCACAGAAGAGGTTGATTTCACTTCAGTTTTTTATTTCATATTTTCTAAGATGTGGAAATAGCAACAAAAAAAACTTGAGAGCGGTAACCAAGACAACAGTAACAACATGAGTAGAGAGCCACTGAGGTTTTCGAGTCTGTCTCTTACTCCATATCCCTACCCAAACTGCCAGGTACAAGACAGACACCTCGCTTGTTTAAAAAGTTTCGGTCCTCTACTTATGCGCCATGCGGGGCGACCACGTCGGCTCGCATGCACCTGCTGCATGTATGCCTCGTGTGTGTACCTGTAAATGTGGGCCTGTGTGTCATGTGGCTCTCATGTCATTTGAAGCTGTCCCAATCATCCCACAGTCTGCAGTCTCCAGGCCTCTCACCCCACTAGCAGCACCCGTCCCAGAAAGATGGTCGCCCTTGTGTGTGTGTGTGCGTCCGGAGCTGCGTGCTGCAGTGGTTTATCAAGACACTAGTGTGGCTGGAAGCTAGCACCGCCGCCCCCCCTCCGGCACAGAGAAAGAGGCACGGTATAGTTCTCTTTTTAAGTCTAAATCTTTAAGTTTAAGTGTGCCATCTGTCTGGTGACAGCCTGTCCTCTTTACAAGGCTGCATTGGTGCCACCCTGGACCCTTGAAACACATAACAGGAAGTGACATCACTCAACACTTTCAGGCCAGTTAAATAGAGATGCCTCACCGCACGACCCTGACCACGGCTTTGTTGGCATTTAGATTTTGTGGTTGCCAGATGTCTTAACTGTGCACACACAAACAAACACATGCGCACATACACGCACAGACCCTGTCTCTCAAACGCCGTCCATTCTACGCGCAATGAGGACAAGCGCCTTGAATTTCATGTTTGGCACCAGACTTCTGTTTCCTCACGTCGGCCAGCCTCTCCCTCTGTTTCTGCATCATCTTTTCACTCATCACTCCCTCACAGGTCTCCTTTAAACTAAAAGAAAAAACTTCCTGGAAGAATGCCTCTCCCTCTTTTCTTCCTCTTAGGAAACAAAAACAAAATTAATGGAAAAACTCAAGTGTTTTTATTATTATTTTTTTTTTCAAATTCAAGGCACAATGTCTATCAATATCCCAATCTGTCCGTCTGTCTCCACTCCCAGGTTCAGTGTGCGAACATCACGTCACATAAGCTATTGGACTGTCTGCTCCTACACCACTCCCTACAGCTCACATCTCTCTTCTCTGTACTTTAACACTGATAAGAGATGAGTCTGTTTCGCTTGAGAGAGAGCGACCAAGTCCAAACCAGTGATAAACAATGAACAAAATTAACATTAACAAAAAAAAGACACAAATAAAGACAACCGTTTCAAAAACAACAAAAAAAGTCTCGTCCTGTATCTCGTGTTTCAGTATTTTTAAAAATCAAGTCATATCCACCAGCTCTTTTTTTGGCAAGCTAGTTGTTTTTTTTTTTAAATAAGCACTAAGTACTGATAGATAGTATAGCATACACCGTTAACGTGTTTTTAAGTAGATGCGTTTGTCGTTTTTTTGTACTTTTTCACTCTCGTAGTATGAATTCAGGTATTTTGTCAGGTACTTTTTCACTCATCTGTTTAAGGTTTAAGTTAATGCAAGCAGGGACAGAGTTTGCCATGGAGTCTTGCTCTAGACTTGGGTTCGCGAGGGGCGGAAGGGGGTCACTGCTTTATGACACCCCATTGACCAAGGTCAGGGTCTCGCTGGCCGAGGTCATGCCTTTGCTGGGGGAACGCTTGGAGGGCGTTCGCTCATTCTTCTTGGCACTAGTGCCATTCTCCTGTGGGTACAGAAAGCAGAGAGAAATGAGAATCTAAATATGTATGTTAAAACTAAAGCTGAGATCAGTGCATGTTTCTGTCTGCACCTTGGGCTCTGAGCCGGTGTGGTTTTCCTTCTGAGGCAAGTTCTGTCTGCTCTGGGAGTCAGCACGGGATATATAGTCGGCAACTGGAAACGTTGAAACCCATTAGGTCAAACAGTAGCTATATTAATTGCAAATGTGGACAAAAATATTTTGCTACAACTCACCATTATCACCGGTTTGTCTTTCACGGCTGGCTGAACCTCCTTCAGGGCGGTTGCCACGATTGCGACGGCGGCGGCTTCGGTTGCGTCGTTGAGGTCGGGCTTCTTCATCTAGCAATTTTAATTTCAGATGTTAGCCTTTACCACAAATAACAAATTTAATGCCAGCTAATGACAAACAGAACACTGAAGCGCTAACCCAGGCCGTTCTCACTGGGGCCTGCCTGGCTGTCAGACTCTGCAGCAGCATCCATAACACTTGGCTCCTGATCGTTGCGACGGCGCCTTGATCGTCTGCGACGGTCTCCTCCCATGCCATCACTGATGTCTGCATCAGCCAGATCACCCTCACCCTCCAGCAGGGAGTATGGGTTACTGTCAGGGTCCCTCAGCACTAGAGATGACAGAAAAAAACATCATCACCAGTCACCACAGCAAGTATTTGTAGTATTTGTCTGTTTGGAACCAAAACATAAACTACCTGAACTGATGGAGTTGGAAGGCTTGGATCCTGCCCCTCCACGGCCTCGTCCTGAGTTGGAGCCCCGGCCCCTGCCACCCCTTCGGGAGCCTCTCTCATCATTGCCTACACCTCGTGGTCTCTGGTCTCGGTCAATAAGGTCCTCCGATTCAGAAGCATTGGACAGTTCAGAGTTTGTGCCTGCATCAATCAGAGACAAAGAACAATAATACAAGTTAATACCAACATAAACACATGGATCACATAGCATCAAGTTAAAATAAAATACCTTCATTCTTACCATATCCAGAGTACTGGCTGTTGGAAGCCCTGCGTCCTCTGCCACGTCCCCCATAGGTGCGAGAGGTGTGGAGCGAGTTGCTGCTCTCATCTGTTAAGTAACCTTTCTCCCGGTCAACGCCAGGGCCCCCAGTTCGGCTGGGAGGTGCGCGGTAGCCTACCCCAATCTGACGGAGCTGCTCATCAATCTGGAGACGCTCAAGGCGCAGCTGCTCCACTTCCTACAGGCCAGTAGAGACAGTGAGGACATTCTCAGCATCATTTTAAGCAACTAAACACTCCTTCGAACCTTAAAACTGCACGACTTTGTTCGTTTCCATTTGTTTGCCAAAATATGCTACATGTGGATCCTATTGTACTGACTAAAGACGGAGCCATAAACTTCAAACTCATATCTGCTGTGAACCTACCCACCACCAAGTGGCAGCACTGTGTAGAAATCAGTGTCCCGTGACCCTTTTGAAATACGAATCAACTTTTAATAGATCCACTGTAATTGGCTGACTGGGTTAGCTTTTAGCTTGTAGGGTTAGCTTAGGATAAGCAGCTGATTGAATGCAAAGCTAGAAACAGTCTCCTTACTTTTTAATCTCTTGGACAAAGACAAATTAAACTCCATACTGTGTGGAGAGAGCTTCACAGTGTTGGCAGGCTCTAAAGTTCTCACTTTGAGTCAGACACCCATTTAATCCTCCACCACTCATCTCGACACTTGATGGCCATACAAGCCATGTGACAACTATCCTCTGTTATAGGATAGTTTATGTTTATCAATTTCCAATTATTCACCTGAGACAGGAATATGCAATGAAGCGTAGTGGCAGCAGTGCACTGACAGCATTTTCTGTGGTGATTTTGGGGGGGAGGGTCTCCTTTCACAGTGTGACAGGTGTCTCCACCAATGACAGCTGAAACTCAAGGGAGGTGTGAAGGAAGTGAGGCAGGGAGAAGGGGAGGGATGGGGTCTGATGTTATTTTTGAAAGCTGAGGGTCCAGATAGCTGGTAATCTATACTCCAGCATACCCTTCACCCCATCCCGGAGAGAGAGGGGCTATTTATAAAAAGCACACGAGGTAAGGGCAAAATGAGGCGCTCTCAGCAACTTTCCTCATGTGGTGCAGGGCAGGCGGGAGACAGGTGACCAATATGAACCCACTCCGCATATACGCCCACTCTACCATCACGTCACAGAAACTAGGCTTCTTAGAAACACATTCCCCACACTGAGTGCACACATTTATGGATTCAAATAAAAGTGGGAGCAGTGTAGAGACTGGAATTTTCTGATCATCATAGGTTTGAGTGACAGAGACAGGCAGGGAAGGCTAGTGCTGCCATCTCTTGGTGAAAAAATATTACTAACCTGGAGATAGGACACATGGTACTCCAGTAAAGCCTGAGCATTGCTGATGTTCTCCTTAGTTCCAACGAACACAAAGGGAACCATGCCCTGATAAAGCACAAAAGGAAATAAGGGTTGAGTTTTTATGGATGGAAAACAGATAATCATCACTTTAAATACTGAGCCCAAGATATTAGCTTAAACAGTTAAACCTTAATCCAAAATATATTCAGGTGGTGAACAGCAAAACATTTTTGCAAGGATTATATGCCTAAAATCACACAAAACATACTCAAAAGAAATATTCCAACCCATTACAGAAAACAGACAGCTAAGGTACCCACTATAACTGACATGCTGTGCAGTGGGCTGTGTGTATTGAAAGCAATGAAAACCTAAGTGCTGGTGACAAAAGAAGAGAGACAAAGCAGCAGTATGGAACAGTGTCAAAACAGACAGCACATGGAACGTTTACACTCCACTGCAGATAAGTAGCTTTGCTTTTTGGAGAAAAGGGGGAGGGGTGAGGGTGGGTGGTGTAGGGAGGGGGTGGGATACATGGGGGACTGGGAGAGCAGCCGAACGGTCCATTCACCTCTTTGCTGGTGGCAGTGTCGTCCCTGCCAGCCCCCTGCCTGCCTACCTCCTCCCTGGGAAGCTTTTTGTCGTTGTCTCCTTCGATCCTGACGCGGACCACGCCTGACTTGTCCACAATTTCCTGGATGACTTTGCCGTTCTTGCCGATGACTTTGCCTGCACAAGTGTGAGAGAGGGGAAAAAGAAGTGTGGATAAAGGAGGAAGTGATTGGAAATATGTGGTTATGTCAGATGTCTTAAATGAAATAAACTCTCTCAGGATTGTTACGTCGCTCACTTACCTACAAGGTTCCTGGGTACCTGAAAGTAGTCTTCTTTGAACTCTAGGTACTCTCTCGCTTGCTTCACTGCCTCTGGAGTCTATAAACACAACATTACAATCAATAACAGCACAATATATCTCTCCATAAGAACCAACACAAACTGCACATGACACTATACATCATCATAGATGCTCTTTACCTCTCCATAGATTCTGAATGTGCAGCTTTCCTCCTCTAGCTCGATCGCTGTAACACCAGGCACCTTTCTCGCTTGTTGAATGTTGGCACCATGGGAGCCGATGGCGAGGCCCATCAGGTCCTCCCTGACCCGCACTTCTTCTTGGTATGCTGATGCTAACTGCTTACTTGTCTGGAAGAATAAATTAGTTAATTGATAGCTACGGCTCTGTGTATCTGTCAGGGTGTGTGTGTGTATGTGAAAACGATTCCATTTACCTCCAAATGTTTGGTGGCTTCTTCGTTGCGGGACATTAACATAAGCTTGGTACGGATGCTGCGGAAATGCATGTCACTCAGAAGTGTGGCACGCTTTACTGTGGTTTCATTTGTAGACTGTTAAGATGACAAAAAAGAGACACGATTAGGACATACATGCTTATGTCCTGTCTTAGAATGATCTTGCTTTAGTCCCTAACGTGCAGTTTCATATTTATGCGTCAGTGTTACTATAGATAATTTGCATTGCTTTTTTTTGTTTGTGAACAGTTTATGCAAGATGCACTTTAATGTAGAATTTTCAGTGGCTAAGGGGACAAATGACCTGTCTGTTTAAAATAGAATTTAAATAGAATCAGAAATTTTTTATTAATCCCAGGGGGAAATTGCTTAAACCTTTGTAGTTTGTAACGAAATAGATACTGCCAGGTCTAAATGTTTATTTAAAGTTAATGCCAAACTTATAGAGGTCTTTGTAGCTGTATTTTTTACTTCTTAGATTAACAACCAACATAAAGTTTGATCCTTGAAAAGAGTGGGGAAACTTATTATATATATAATGATTATTGACTCAGGCAAATAGGACAGCAAATAGGTAAAGTGCGCTTAGTGTAATATGGTCAGAGATAACATGCCAATTGCTGATTTAGTATTCATAGTACGCACCAGCACAATGAGTTCGTGTGTTTGGGCACTGTAGAAGATGCAGTTGGCTCCGATAGCTTTCCTGAAGTCTTTGTGAATGTTGTCATTCGCACAGCTGTTGATAAGAAAACAATCCACAGGAGAGACCCCCTCATTATTCATTTGGCAGCAAATATAACAACCCTGCACACTGAGATAAATTATAATTCAAAGACAGGTGTGCAGACAAAATTTGAATTTATACAATTTCAAGAACTCTATGCAATGTAATGATGGACTCACATGTCCCTTAGGTCTTCTGGCACAGGGATGGGGACCTTGTGGAAGGAGTTTCGAGAGGAAGGGCCATTGGGGTTTAGAGGCCTGATGCGCTCTGATGTGACAATCTCGTTGTATGTGGCATCGCATGCTGCGTATTCAATCACATAGAACTGGAAACAACACAAAGACAAATTTTTGTCAATGTTGCCAGACAGTATCAGACAAAGTATCATGCCCAATCTCTTAGATCACAAAAAAAACTTCAGAATAATTATTCACCTAACTAATAAATCTACACTCCTTTCTAAGTTTCTTCTATGTTAGAGAAGCCTAAGATGAAACTAAAGGTGTGATGCAGTAAGAAGTAGGGAAAAGATTAAAAAAAATGTAGACAAAGAAAGA
Organism: Parambassis ranga; assembly: GCF_900634625.1. NCBI lineage: Eukaryota > Metazoa > Chordata > Actinopteri > Ambassidae > Parambassis > Parambassis ranga. The sequence continues at coordinate 3,080,371 of NC_041038.1, forward strand.
GAGGTAGCATGAGCGAGTACGGCAGCGAGATGAACACTGCACACTTCATGCTCAAAGGACTGAATTAAAGCCATCAGTCAATGCTAGACATTCCTGCAGGCTCTTATCAGACCGCTCCAAATAACAGCACTACACTAGCAGCAACTCCCTTGGCACAGTAGCACTGCAAAGCTGTCCTTTCTATATCCCACTGACCCACTATTCAACCTGCAGCTTGTAGTCATCACTGCAAGTCAGTACTTGTTGAAAATGTGTCAAAATTGAAAAAACAAAATACTAAAAAATAAGCAAGGTTTGCCCAATAAAAAAGGAGCCACTCCATTTTGACATCACAAGCCGGTGTGAAGTAGTACAGTGTGTATAGGAAAGGTAATGTGTGTGCACAATGTCAGACCACATCAGGACGTACTGATTTTTTGAGTTCATTATCCAATAGGACTGATCTCACTGCTGGCCAGCATCCTCTCTAGACACAGCATAGTGCAGTACCCAGAGCTCAATAGTTAGCAGTTACTGGTAATATAACTAACTCATAGATGGCTGAATTACTGATTATTAAGCACAGAGGAAGCTAGGCTAGCTGGATCTTGATGTTGTTAGTATTTTTCTAGTCACTCTTCTGTGTTAATATGTGTGAGGAGGGAATAGTATATATTTTTCCAATTTACTTAAAGCAAGTGCTTACCTCTCCCTTCATCATTCTGACCCGTGCCAGCCACCAGCCACATGGCTCCTGTTCGTTGGCCCTGGAGTAAACCTGTAAGGGAATTTTAGGCCATATGACCATTACAATTTCCTGCATTCTCCTAAAGCTAAAGAAGCTTGGTGTCAAAAGTAACAAAATACAAATTGAAATATACGTTAATTTCCGGGAGGATGCATGCATCTAGGCATGTTGACAGTAAGAATGAGACACTTAAAACCCTTCAATCAAAGACATTAGGTGAGCAAAAACTCCAGACGTATGAGCCAAATTAGACAAAAAAAGCCTCACCTCCACCTCATCTCCTTCACCGATATCCTTGTGATAGTCGGCTGGAGGAGGCAACCGCACGTCGCTGAAGGGCAACTGTCTCTCTGGCTGCCAGCTGTGGCAAGGCAGAACACAAACACTTGTCAACTTATCGACAATCACAGGCAACAAAATTAAAGTGTGAAAGCTGAACACTTTTTCACTTGTCATCACACTAGGATTAATTCCACATGCGTATTACTGACTCCCTGCTATGTAGCACATTAAAAGGTATAATGAAAATAAAAAATTTAAATGCCTCATTATGTTTAATGGAAACATTCAAAAAATGGTGTCTGGACAGTACCGGGACTATGTTCACTGCATGATGTCCCAGGTCATTAAATAACTTGACAATAGTTCAATGGAGTGACATAAAAGGAGAGGCTTGAGATTATTACCATAATTTCTTCTTTTAGTTCATTCAGTATTGATATATCATAAAAACTGTCAAACTCATTTTGAACATTAGAGTCAAGGGATTTTTGTTTGACAATCAAATCTAAATTTCCAATCCAGACAGTTGTCATTCATTTATTCAACCATGTGCTTGAAGAAAGTAAAAGGAGAAGCAGGTGGAAGGAACCATCCCAAAAATGACACAGGCCACCATACTGTCACCCCTCCCACTTCACATACCTTGGGTCACTATTTTTAGGAGGACCCTGTTCTACGTTCTGAGCCAAGTAGATAAAGTGGGCAGAGGGATGGGTGGGGGTAGTAGGAAGGGACAGTGAGTGGGGCTAGGAGGACAGGGAAGCATGCTACCAGGATGGCAGGGCCAGGACGAGTTAGAGCAGGAGGTAAAAAAAAAACTGTTAAGAGACGTATATGGACAGCTGCAAGCCACAGGTGCTTAAGGGGACAATTTTAAATACATGGGTAATTTATAATCTTGAAACAGTCTGTATAATTCTCATTTACACCAGATTAAGCTTTATTTATCCATGTAAGGACTACATATCATAACACTGATACACAGGAGGTTAACAGGAGTAAACTTACTTGTTTTCAAATACAATTGTGAGTGAGTCTTCGTGGACATCTTTGATATAACCCTAGAAGAAAAATACGAGTTTTATTCCCATGAATCCACAGCAAAAACATACAAATGAGGGGTGGGGCTGCTTGATTTTGCATGTAAACAACACAGGCAACTGGCTTGTAAGCCATGCTAGACCAGTAGCGAGACTGCTGCTGAAAAAGAGCATCCAGGGCTAAGACATCACATCTCTGACACAATTCTCTGGCTGTGAATCCTGTGTTGGATAAAGTGACGAGGAACACTGACTCCTCCTGACAGCACAGACAGCCTGGAAATCTCTCTGTTTCTCACACACACACACACAGATACACAAACAGAATTAAAATACACAAGCCCTAAAGTGTGTGTGTGTAAGCTGAATGACAATAATTTTACACGAAAAATGTTCGTGAGGGCATGTGTCCAGGGCAGCCAGCCATGCCTATGTGAACAGATTATGTGATCGCCCATAGGCAGCTAATACTAAAGAGATCACTTGAACATGCTACTTGTCCACCATGACCAGCCATAAAGACCTCAGAGCATGCCATAACCAACCTCCCAGTGCCGAGCAAAGACAAGACGGAAGGAAAGTGGTGGGTGTGGCGTGTCACTCGGTGTGACACTACCATATAAGGGACAGAGAGGTCTGACAGTATCTTCACTTGCGAGCATGCTTGGGGGCTGTAAATGGGGGTGTTGATTCACCTGTTTAGAAGGTGTTGTCTTTGCATTAGAAGAGGCTAAATCTTTGCCTGGAGAGTGTGAGAGTTTTACACCCTTTAAGCATTCCACTCTGACATCAACTATAATTATCTCTACTGCGTACTGTTCTGAGAACGTCCAGGTTGATGTTCATGACAATCTAGCCGACTAGCTTAAGGAAAAGAATTAGCAGTGACAACAGTCCTTCCTGAAAAGGTGCAAATCTTCCAATTTCCAGAGGTCACATTAGGAGACAGCTGCATGTGCATGATCTGCCAGGCTAAATAGTGCTTCAACCAGGCACTACCAGGTCAAAGGGCAGGCAAGCCCTCTTCCATGACACGCCTGGAAGAACCAGAGAGGGGTCATGGGCAGCTTTGTAATGACGTCACGGCATTCTCAGGCCAGCAGCCACATGTAAACCCATGTGGTGACCAAGACCTATGAGAACACTAGCAACAGTTTTGCAACAGTCCTCTCCCAAAAACATTTTACACAAATACCCAGTATATTTAGATAAACTCATCTAACTACTATTTATTAGCAAACATGTGCAGCCAATAAATAAATCAGTGTAGGGAAAAGAAAATTAGTCTTCCTTAACGCAATGATTATTCAGGCTTTATCGGGTCTCCTAGAATGTGCTTGTTGCCACAAATGTCTGCCTTTAAACAATCAAGGTGCCATTTTACCAACAGGTAGTATTGCTCCAACCCATTCATAAATTTGACCCTGATTCATAGATAAATAGGAAAAAATTGACTGACTTGTGGTGGCACCAAGGTGAACAAAGGAGTAGAAAGTAAAATCCCGTCACACCATGTGCCAATCACAAAAAAGGAAAAAGCTGTAAAGCTTTTGGTCCACTCTCTTCCATCAAGGACAAAACATAAACTGCAAAATGAGTGTCACCAACACATCCACAAAACGAGAGCTGTGAGGATGAGGATGTAACGGAGTTTAGTGGAAAGTGTTCATTCATGCCAGAGCCAAACTGTCACCCTGTAAAACAGAACAACAGGTGAAGCAGCATGAGGAGAGTAAATATAGTGTCATCACTAAACCACCATGTGGCCATCTGACCAGCTGAGGGGTTCGAAGCTCAAAAAGACAGAGCACATGGACAAATGGATGTGTTTAAACAGAGAAATGAGAACTAGATATGTCCCCAGAGTTTAGACTGAAAAGAAGGGAGAGGTTGAACAGCATTCCTTAATATTAATGTGTCTGTCCAGGTTGGAACTACCGCTACATTTTAGTTAAATCTTCTTAAATCCGGACATGATGTTTTCCAAGTGTGTATGGCTGACTACTAAAACAGTAATAACCTAAGACAATTATAAGTAAAGTAGTCGTCTAGAATTCAGTGTGAATCCTCCAGTTTCCATCTTTATGTTGTGTTCCAACATGCTGTGACACAGCAGCAACATAGACTTAATATAAAAGTATACTTTCTTTGGAGAATTAGGCAGAAATGAAAGAGAAACTGCCACTGTCTAGTTGTTCCTTGTTATATCAATAAAAACACCTGGTGTTGCTACAGCGTGGGTTAATCTATCAGTTATAAAGTGTGTGAGCTCAATGTAGCATCACATCACACTTGAACTGCACAACAGCTGTCTGATTAGCATCTCGGTGCTGTTATAATTGCTTGTATCGCATATATGTTAAGAGAAATGCTGCATAGCGTTTCATAACTCGTATGTTTTCAGGTGCAGAGCCCGCAGTCATTTTGACATTTGCTAAAAACGAACAAAAATAGGCCATAGACATACATGCTGATGACAAGTGTACCTAGCTCAACTGCTAGCGACAGCTAGCTGCCCACCCTACAATGGCAACGCAAAACCATCATCTTGGTCAGGACTGGACCAATGCTAGCATTAGCCAAGTAATGGTTAGCAAGGGCAGGGCTTCAGAAGAACGAAACCTAACAGTTTTTAATGAAACAAAACTTTTAACTGGGACGACTACAAACTGCGACTTTAACCAGGTTACCTTGTAGAAGGCCCCATTCGAGCCGCGAACTTCCACGGCCAGCCCGTCCATAGTTGTCGGTAGATCCCCACGGCTGAGCTTGTCTGAAGCCGCTATGACTCCCTGCGAGTCGGGTAGCGTTACCACCCCCAGCTTCGCCGGCCCGTCGCCGCTATCCGGCCGCTTGTGGATTTCCAGTGTTTCGGATGGAGGAAGAGGGGCAGAGGTGAAGGGGTTGGGGAGATGGGTGTGATGGTGTCAACTAATTCAACGCAGACGTTGTCTCCAGCAGCAGCCTGTTAGGAGGGACCGATGTCTGTTTTTGGATGAGTGTTGGATTTGGTGCTCGCGACCTGAAAGGAGCCGCCACGAGCAACGGTGAAGTCTCGACGTGCGCGAGGAGAAGCAAGCTAATGATGCTACGACAGGAGGATGCTAGCTGATGGATAATTAGCTGGGAGGCTAGCTATCAACACCTTGATCCCGTCAGTTTTCAGGGATGCTAGCTAGCATTTGATAGCCTGACTGCGTTTGTTGGTTGTACGTGTGGCGCAGTCGCTGCGTTGAATAATCTCACTGAAGTCGTCACCGGGGGTCGTTTCTTCAGTCTGCGGTGCAGAATTTCAGTGGCGTTTCTTTCCCGATGAGCGTTTGTGATGCACTACCGCCCGGCGACTCCTTACTCCAACTACCCGTCCCCTCAAACACACGCCGATAGAGTGAATCAGAGAGGGACTGAATGACCTCGAACACCCCACCCCTCCATGCGGAGTCCCGCCTCTTAGAAAATCCAGGGTTAGGATTGACGAAAGTCCAGGACAATCAATTTTGCTCATTTTTAATTGGTTGAGCAAATAAGGGTTGGTCCCGAGGTTTGGCCAATAATATCAAGGGAGTCGCATCCGAACACATCCATTGGTTTTATTGCATGTCAATGATAATATTGCTCAAATTGACTGGCTCCCATGTCTAATTTTGCCCACTCATTGATGAGAGAGGACCACCAGGTTTTGTAAACAGGACTGTAGTGAACTTACTATATATTTATAATATAAGTGGAAAGAGAAAAACTCTGTGGCATTAAACTCAATTTAGTTCATACAATGGAATATATCAGCAGAACAAGTATAACACTGTGTGAGCAGTGGTTACAAAACAGCACAAATGCTGGACCAAGAAGACCAGATATGAACAAGGACCGTTGGAGGAAACAGCTGTGGTGAGGTCAGAGGTCGGGGGGGTGGGGGCACACAGTACAAGAATATTCCCAACTGTGTGGAGCCCCTGATTCAGTATGCAGAGCAGAGAAAGTGGTGATTACAGACTTGATCATTTCATTGCTTTCTAGCCTTGGGCAATGTGTTGACCCAGCTGTTGAAAATGTGTGTACTAAATAACTGTATTTAACTGTAAATAATAAACTGTATTTAATTGAAAATAGTTCAAAGGTAACATGATTTCCAAAAAGAATGTAAAATTTAGATTGGTCAAGACACCGACATCTACCAAATGAAACACAAGACTACTGACTTTGTTCTACCTAAAGCCACAAACTTTTTAAACACCCTTGATATAATAATAATATACGAAGTCAATGTAGTAATTACTTGAGTTGTGAGCTACTTTAAAAGTTAAAGCTAAAGGCTTGACTTTGAGAAGCGTATTGCCAATAAAATTCATTTACTTTGCTGCTGTTGCAGTAAGAACAGAATAAAGTCAAACAAATCTGGCACAGCAAAACCAAAAAGGAAACAATATTTAAAAAAGAAAGAAAGAAAGAAAAACGTACCGACATTTATTAAAGGAAAACAAGGCATCTGCTTGCAATATTACTGCAGCCTGGAACTTCAACAAGCTGAGTACAGCTTAGATGTGCTGCCAATTTCAACAGCAACAACCTACATGTTGGTGCCAGGTGACCGTCTGTGCCAAGGAAAAGAAGATATCAAATCTAAATTGATGTTGAAGACACTGGGTTAAGTGAATCCAGAGAGTCAAGAACTTTTCTGAAGTAGAAATATAAAGCTTTTGTATTTTTTTAAAGATATTATTGTCCAGATTTAATGTTTTCACTTGTTTTGACTTGTTTTAATTAACATAATACTATAATTGCAAACATTATATTCATATTTAACAGTAGTTTTCCATTGAAATCATGGAAATATATTATCATTTTGGCTTTGGCAGGGTACCCTTACGTGATGACATACGTACACCGTGTCTCGGCCACGTGGGCCGGTTATCCAATAAGAAGGCTTCCTCCAGGAGCGCGCAACTTGATTCAGGAAGTATTCGTTTTATTACCACGTCCACGTCGTTTGAAAAGCTCTCGAGATTCAAACCTTTGTAAAGTTTTAAGTTTACGTTTAAAGCGGATAACCTTATTAGGACTCCAATTTAACAGAAAATGTCTGGTGTCACTGAGACAGCGAGTGTATCGTCGCTTGGGAAGGGAGACAGTTTACATCATCAGGGTATGAAAACACATTCACTGTGAAAGTGCTGCGTGCACGGTTGTGTTGCTTCTATACTGGGTGTTTATATTCCTAAATGTAATATGTAACGGAATATTGTAATAGTTTACTATAAAAAAATAGGCTGAATGTGAGGCGAGCCAAAACTGTTGTAGCATTTTCTTTGCCTTTGTGAATCGGCTTACAGTCAAGTGTCTGGCCACTGATAGTAAGCTCATATTCTGTCCTTCCACTCAGTCCTCGCCTTCTTCCCACTGTGTGACCTGACAGAGGAAGATCTGATCCAGAACCCCCAGTTCTGTAAACTACTGGCTACTCTGGCACAACATGTGGACCAGACTGGACTGACTGTCCCATTGAAAACAGAGCTGGACAAGGTATTCAGTCACATCTTCACAGTTTGTATAAACACAATAAAATTGTAGTTGAAGGTTTTTAACTTCGTTGCTCAAATATTTTCTGTGGCTTAGTGACCTCTACTGGAGGCCACGAGAACTGCAACAACATGAATAGAATTTCTTTGCTTGTACAGGTCTGAATTTTTATTGTGTGTCTGTAAAATGCATACACATGTGGCTATTGTGCAGGCTGAACAGAAGCTGCAGAGCCAGAGGCGTAATTGGCTGCGGTCTGAGACTCTCCACAGAGGGCTGCAGGAGATGATCCAAGACCACTGTGTGAAGAAGCACCATGCTGCCGTGCCTCCTGACCAGACTATGGTACATATTAACATTTTTAACCCAACATCATCTGAATCTGTCATAATGTTTATCTGTAAAGGCCCGCAGTGTTTTAATTTAATGGAATGACACATAATGATGAAAGCTGTAACAAATCACATGCTTTGGTTGTGTGTAGTTCAATGAGACGATGGAGAAGTGTCTGCTTGTGGCTCAGTGTGTCAGACAGCTGGATCTCAGTAGCACCACAAACCAGGACCAGCCCTCTGTCCTGGGCCTGACTCCCCAACATGTTATGGAGCTTATGCCATCAGAGAAGGTGAGAATATCGTCCACTTACCTAGATCACATTCTTCAGTCATGTTTTTGATTTTGCAAGGAAAAAAGAAAGGCATTTCATTCCAGAAAGACAAAATTCACACAAGAAATTTTTATGATGATTTTCAGAATGTGCAAAGAATGCGACAGAGTCTACCAAGACAGCTGGAGAAACATCTCAAAGAAAAGTCTCTGAGCATCCTCTCCTACTATCAGCCTGAATGGGGTAATGAGACTTATTTATGGCTTCATTCAGTTCATTGACACACTGACGTTAGTGTAGTTTTGTGATTTTTTTTTTTTTTTTTTTTTCCCCCCTCTCTAGAGAGCGAGAGCGAGGGTCTGAAGACCAGCAAGTTGTCTTATTTGTCAGCACAGCTGGACAAAGAGAAGAAAAGAGCAGAAAGTCTGAAGGAGTTCTGTCGGGAAAACACATTTCTTCTGCAAAGACAGACCCAGCTTTACCTCTCCGTTAGTACTCCTATAAATGAAATGAAAATGTTCTATAATATGGTTATTAATTAAACATTTATGTCAATTGGAAACCATTTCCAAGCTGAAATACTTGTTCATGTTGTGTTTAATTTGTAACAACATTAATGTCTTTGTTTTCCTGACCAGGAGCTAACAAAGTGCATTCAGCTCTTCCAGTCTCTAATCTTGGACCACAGGCTGAAGATCCAGACAGATTTGGATCTGAAGAAATTAGAATACTTCGAAGGCAAATGTGAATTAGTCTCACAGAAGATCAAGTAAGCAGTTTTTCGGTGCTTTATCAGATTAAACATATATTAGTGAGGCCGATGTTTTAATTGAGTTGTGTTTATCACTCACACAAACACATTCCTGTTACTCATATTTTATTATTATTGCTTTAAAGGACTGAGATGGTGGAAATTCAGCTGGACACATACACACCTGACTCCATATCTGCTCATAGAAAAATAAGGTAAGACAATATTTCATTCCATCCCTCTGATTCATACTCACTGGTGTTGTTATTATATGTCTGATATAAAAATCTAATCATCTTTATTGCAGGGAGAAGCTGGAGGCTGAGCTGAAGGCCTGTAAAGCAGATAAACAGTCTGTTGAGTTAAAACTGTCCTCCTTTGAGATCTTGGGGAAAGAGTTTGAGGCTCTGGCTGAGGAGTACAGCAGATTAAAGAAGGAGATAGAATTGAAAAACTGGGCTTTGAAGGAATTCACCCAGTACAGTGAAAAGTAAAGTGTATGTCTGAAGCCAGCATTTCTCCATTCCATAGTGAGTGAATACAAAAACTATGTTGTTAATCTGTTATGTAAATAAATGTGTCCATTTCCTCATGATTTGTTCTGTTTTGAGGCTACTTACTTCCACTATTGTCTGCATGGGCGTTTTAAATGGCAGCCATCCAACCAATCAGTGTACAAATATAGTAATAATAATGAATTTTATTTACCGAGTCCTTTCATGACACTTAAGGTCAAATATGTCTAGATCAGTCTGTGTATACTCATGTATACTCATCAAGGGCCGTCCATACTCAACTTTTTTTTTTTATATTTAACCATACATCAAGGCAGCAAAAACAATTTAAAGAATTTGTTATTGCTTAGAGATAAAGTAAGTTATAATTCTTTTAACTATAAGTAATAAAAAATACTGGAAATGTTCTTTCTGTTTGACTGCTGAACAGTATCACATGCTCTGTGTCTTTAAGGTGTACTTTTTGCAGAGGCTGAAAAGTTGAAAGAATTTAAACAAGCTCCTGTGCTGATGGTTTTGTGAGCTGGCTGCTCCTTTTGCTTCAGGTGTGTCCTACAATCTCTACGTTTTCAGTGTGTGCTGTATATTTTGGCCAAATAGAAGAGAATTAGTCTTGCAGTTTGCAGCGTCATCCACAAGATGGGGGTATATTATAATTCTTGACAGCAGTCTTCTGTTACTCAACATTTATATATTTTATTATTTGGATGACATTTTATAATTTGTTTTACTTCATATGCACAGGCTTGAAGATTTTCAGCTTTATTGCATGTGACAGAATTGGACAGATTTGTCATTATTACAAATACACTGTATTTCAGTATTGATTAACAACAGTTACTGTATTATACGCTAGGCTATAAAAGCATGTGTACATGTAAAGGACCCTTTTGTATTTATGGTGTGTTACTTTTTAATGGGAAAGTTTGAATATTTGTCTTCCTGGTAGGAAATATCAGTCAGATTTTGACATAAATTCCAAGATGCCAGACCTGCTTATTATTAGAGAAAACAATACAAAATGTGTAGGTGTATTTGTTTTTCAAAATACACCAAACACACCTATGTCTTGACAAGAATAGTGTTCATTTTACTTTAATGTCTGGGTTACTGTAATTTCTGTTTAAACATTCTAAGCTAACAACAATATTTTTATTAAGATTCACTAAATTTTACCTGGTTTTAAATAAAATAAAAATATATTTGTCTTATGGACATTTTGAATAACGTATTTTAAATATTAAACAGGGATGTTGAATCATTAAAGCTTTTTTCCTGTGGGTCATTAAACTAATTTTTTAAACCGTACAAATTTGATTTACAATGCAGGCAGGCACTTGCTTTTCGCTTCTTACATTGACGATCTTTGTTAAAGTTGCTCTGTATTTGGGTGAAACGGAAGTGAGTTGGAGTGGGACATCACGCGCTGTTAGTCCATCTTTGCTTTCATCAGCAGCAGCTGCCCCGCCTCGCGACGTGAACCGCTGGCTGGTTCGCCTCCAACACACCGCTCACATCTGGCTGTCACAAGAAAGAGAGTGCCGCCGCTCCCGGCATGCTCATATCCACACCGGCTCATAAAAAGCGGATTCTAAGTAGAGGGACGCGATGTCTGAGGTTCGAAAATTTACAAAGAGGTTGAGCAAACCCGGGACGGCCGCGGAAGTGAGGCAGAGCGTGTCGGAGGCTGTGCGGAGCACCGTGGACCTGGTGGTGAGCTGAGTGTGAATGATGTCTGCGGTCATTTTAGCTCACAGGGAGAATGTAACTAACTGGTTAGCCTGCTAACCCCCTCCCCTTCTTTGCTGAGAACAGCCATTTCTATTTTAATTGTTGTTGTCTTGTTTTTCAAACAGTGTCCTTGTCCCACTGAAGCTCACCGTTGTAGTTGTGGAGCTCTGTATGTACTCTATTCTAACGCTAAAACAGGCCAGTATGGAGACATTTTATTTATATGTGAATGTACCCCGAATTCAACCTCCACATGCCGGCCCGCTTTCTAAATCACCGGCATCACAGAATAGTGTGACATTGTCCACGGGGCACACATGCTTTTTTCAGTCTTGTGCGGCTCCTTTTGTGTGCTGGCGGATGGAGAGCAGTGCCAGTTGGACAGCTGCAGCATGGCTTCTCTGTCTCTGTCTTGCAGCAATGTGTGCCTCTTTATTTCTCCTGGAAATTGCCACACATTGCAAAAGAAGGCAGCCCTTGTATTGTCTTCAGAACTGATGAGTATTGATGATGATTTTTAATTGGGTTGCGTGTCTCTGTTTTGAATGAATGGTGGCTGATGGTGGTTTGGAGCAGACTGTAATAATGAGGAGGGATTATAGGCGCAGAGGCTTGAGATGAATAGCGTTTAGGATTCTGCTGATGCAGCATATGTGTGTGTGGGGAATGATTTTTTTATGTGGGAAAATCTAAGTATTTGTGTTGAAACTCAACCACAGTGATGTCACTGATGCTTGCCTGTGACAGCAACAATATAAACTCAGCATCACGCTCTTTGGTTGTTTAGAGTTGGTTGAGTTAAGAGATAAACTCCTGTTCTCTTGGGGTTAGTCTTATGATGATCATCTTGAGGAGTGTGACGCAAAGAGTTTCCTACTGTAATAATCTTGTGATAAGGGTCTGATTTCCGCATTAGACTGCAAAGTGTGACATTTTTTTCCTGCCTCAGAGAAGTAAGATTCAGCCACTCATTTCTGGTTGGTTTCCTTATACTGAGAACAAATGCCGTTTTGTGAAGTTGGTGGCCTCTCACATGGGGATTCCCTTAGGCATGTTGTGACCATGTGTCCTCTGCGACTGTGTCTGTGGGTTCATTCTTTATCTGTGTAAAGTCAGAAGAGTAAAGTCCATCTCTGAGCTCTTAGATCACTGAAGAAGCTCGTAGCTGATTTTAAGGAGAAGGTCATAAAAAAGGAAATAGGAGAGAGGAGCAGATATGTGTAATTTTTTTTAAATCCTTGAGTTACTGTGAAGTTGATTCATGGGAATTCCCATCAGCTGATGTGACCTGTGATTAATGGTCCTGCTGGAGTTTTTAGAAAATCCTGTAGAGAAATGAAGTATTTTGAATTCAGATGTCACTTGACATGATTAAACATGGTATAGTTTGCTGGTTGTTTATAGATAATAAGTATGAATGCACATGGGCCAGAGTTTAACCAATACTCACAGGTGAATCTGAGCTGATAAAGGATTGCAACACATCATCAATGGACAATTAATTTATCAATACTAAATCAAATATCTTTAGGTTTTAGACTGTTGGTCAATTAAAAAAATGTTAAAATACATCTGGGTTGTTACCAATTTAAGATATTTTAGAGACTAAACTGCTACTCAGCTGATCAATCGATCAATCAAGAAAACAATTATTACCTGCAGCTTTAAGTGGATCCAAATGAGAGGGGAGCTACTTAAAAGCCTCTGTTGCTCCCTTAGGACTGGCAGTTGTTCCTATTATACTACACCCTGCCCCATTTGTAGGACACGCAGTTGGTGCCTAGTATCTACAACAACTGTATCTATGCACCTGCACAGGCACTCTGACCATGGTCTACTTATGGTTGCAGAAAGTTAACCATCAGTTTAAATAGACAGGAGGAAACACGTGACCAGGTGTAAACATGTGACATTAACTAGTAAGCAACTCATAACATAATTAGCTTTATTTGCAGTGTATTATAGTCGTGGCTGATGTAGACACATAGTAAATGTCGTTAGTTCCACCTGCTCCTGTTGCTGTGAGAGTTCTAGCAGATTTTCTTACAGTATTGTGCTGTTACAGCTTGATAAAAAGGCAAAAATATTTATGAGTTTGTTTCTAATTTAAATGAGAATGAGTGTACAGAAACAGCCTGCAACTGCATTCCAAACAAATGCCCCTCTCTGCGTAATTACAAAGTGGAGCAAAGCACAGACGTACACTCTTGTTGTAGAAGATATGCAGCAGGAAGCTTTGTTTATATATTATTCTATCTTACATAAGGCTTTCTGTGCTCCTTTCCCCACTGTATGTCTGTGCAGCTCATTTACACACAGGCTGGAGCACTTAGTGGGGTCAGCTGTGGGACAGTGGTTCTGTTTTATACTGAATGTGACTTGCAAAGTGTGTGTGTGTGTGCAAGCTCTTACATTTTGGTTCCTTACCCAAAAGAATAAAATCCACTTGGTTGGAGTGGCTTACATCTGCAGAACCGTAAAGGGACACAGACATCTGGAAGCCAGCATCATCATCATTGCATAGTTCCATGGAGGCGGACTGGGAGTTTTGTTTTGCACCCAGCGATTGGTGTTTGAGTGTTCTACGGCCAGACCAATAGAGGAAAGTGTGTGACGTAGTGTGACATGGTGACAGAACTAAGAAGGAAAGTATCTCGATTGCTTTCCATTGTTTAGCTACACCCAAAGTGTGGCCACATCCTTTAAATGTTTTAGCATCTTTGCCTGTGAATCTGTCAATCTGTGAAAGCAGAAGTCACTCTCATCTGTCTTTCCTTCTCTCTTAAGTTCCCCTCCCTCTGTCTTTCTGGCTCTCTCTGTAATGCGATCACTGTTGCAGTCGAGGCACTGTGTGCTGCCTCTAGCTTGCAGCGCTGCGGTCGTTGCACATGACAGGAAGCAGAGCTGCTGTGTTGGGTGCAGGGGAGGCACAGCCATGTGTAATGGCTTCAGCAGACTTGTAGGTGTTGTGTGTGTCCAAAAAGTTGCAGAGAAAATAGTCAAGAACACATTTTGCGCCATGGTTCAGACATGGAGTTTATGTGGACAGCCAAAAAAGTCAGGGTCTGGTGGAAAAACCTGCAGAGAACATGTACATGTAACCAACCTATTTGACAGGCCAAATTACTGGTTAGAGGGAGAGCTTTCCTTTCCTTACTGGCATGTGCAAACATACCATCATATTCAAGAGGCAGATTTTACCCTTTAAAGCTAACACAACTAATCCTGTGCGGTCAGACATTGCTCAAATCCACTGAACTTTATTTTGAAACTCTAGATAAAAACAATATGAGGAAGTGGACATAAAGTGATGCACTTGGTTTTGCGTATGTCATCATGTGAAGCTGGGTCAAGCAAAGACCCCATGAATAACTCCACATGTAAACATTCCTACTTATGTTCTTAGAGGGAGGGGGGAAAACTGCAGCTGACTGCCTTTCAAGCTTTCCCCATTTGCCCACTTACCAGTGGTGAAGTAGAAAAACACAGTCCTACATCTTCAGTGGAAATATGACATAGTACAAGGTGGAAAATCGCTCGGTCATACTCTCCCTGCTGTAGGACGTGGTTAGCTTTGTGGAGCCTCTGTGCTTGTTAGCTAAGCAGCCCACCGTCTGCCCTGCATGTATCAGACTCTGTAATGTGGCAGAGAAGCTGATCAAATCCATACAGTCTGATTTCCTCTTGGCTTGGTGTCGCTCAGCCAGGGCTTATTGGCTAAGCTATTCATTGCAATTTTCTTTGCTGAGCTCGAGCTTAAAGCGCCACTTTCTTGGAATTAATTTTGAATCTCTCCAAATGGTTTAGGTTTATACACTTGGGATCACATTCTGACCTAGTTGTAGACAGCAAGGTTTTAAGCCTGCAGGCCTCTTTAAGACATAAAGGGAAGATGATTTCATATCACTTACTTCTCTATGAAACTCCAAAAACAGGAAGTTTCATACAATGTGTGTGTTTCAGCTTTTTATTTTTTGTTTCCTTTATTAGAGTTTTTGACTGGATGTATATCCGTCAGGTTCTTTCTTTTTGTCTTCTGTGGCCGTTTTTCCACCAGCCACAAAACTGCTTCCCTGCACTGTGACAGTCGTCTGAACTTTGTGGTTGCCTCTCTGATCTCTTGTGGCTCAGCTGTAACATGGGTGATGAAAAGTTCTGGGGTTGAACAGATGAAAAAAATATCCAAACATGACATCGAAATGAAAGTGTGTCACAATGAATGAATACATAATTTCCTTCATCCTCCCTCAGGAGCAGCCAAAAATCATTGAACCCCTCGACTATGAGGCTGTGGTGTTTCAGAGGAAGGCCCAGATCCACAGTGACCCTCACCGAGACCTGCTGCTCTGCCCTGTGGACGACGTCTCGGTGAGTCCCTTCGTTCTTTTCACAGGCTGTGTTGGCCTCTCATTCAAATCACATTGATCTTATAAAGTAATGTAGTTTTTCATTGCTGTTCTGCTTACTAATATTTCCAGTAAGAGTCTTTTGTTAGAGTGTTTTTTTTCAATAAATCTTTTAGTGATTATGCAGAAATCAAAATAAATCAATAGCTTTTTCTATTTTGCTTTATTTCGTACAATAAGATATTAATATTGCACTTTCAGGACATGAAGGAGTGAGATGGAAGAATACATTTCTGTCCCGGTTGTAATTTCCTGCATAGAGAAAATTTAATGCCTAACAAAGATGTTGCCAGCGTCAAAATGAAACCATTGTTATTGACAAAATTGACTTATTTATTTATCAAGTTGTCATAAATAACAGGAAATTGCTTATACCTTTAACAAATTAAGGAACATAGACTAATTGCTTTTAATGTATGTGCTATGATGATGCTTACTGTGGTGTGCTGATCTGTTATGAATCAGGAAGGATCCTGTGCGCCTCCTTTGGAACCATCTAAAATGCTTATTTGGACTAATGATTAGTACCCGAATGGATTTACATTATTTTCTTGAAAAGTAAATGAGTGCAGCTCTTGTTTCCAGGCACATGCAGCCCACCTCTTTAAATGAATATGCAGAAAGTTTGAAAGCAATAACTTTTGACTTATTTCTATTCCTGGCAATGTCAAATTGCAAGTCAGCACTGCCTAAGAAAATGAGCAACATGTGCCTATGTGCAGTCATCCAAGAAAGATTTTGTGCCTTCAGACTACTACAATCCACAAGAAGAGCAGTCAATTAAATGTAGGAGGTGTACAAAAAAATAAATGTGCTAGGTTTTCAAAAGTGACCTAACAGCCTTTTTGTAGTCGCTACACAAATGCTTAATGCTTTTAACACCTGTGCTGAGAGCACTGCAGTGGCAGCCAGATCAGCAGCTTTTTCCTACCTGTCAGGAACAAATAGCTGTAAAATATCACTCTCTAACAAAAGTTTTCCCATCGGTAAGCACTGCTCATCCTCACACACCAGCCTCAATTATTTATGGGTCAGTCCAGGGGCCTGACCAGTCAAGTACACTCCCGTCAGGTACCTTTGTTCTGTATTTATTGGTGCTGCCTCAGACATGTGGTTTTGTTTAGGGGCACATCGCGTCTCTTCATCTTTCTTTTCTTGTCTTCCTGAGAGAATTTGTTGACACTCATCTGTTTTCTTTCAGACTGTTATCTGTCTGCTTCACTTTCCTGTGTTTGCTGCTCCCATTTTATGAGAAGATATAGAGCTGTCATGTTCAAACCTTTTAGGCATACATGCTCTGTGTGCTTGCAGGAGTCCCAGATCGCCCGACAGAGGAGGACGGTTGTTCCTTCGGTGCCCCAGAATGCCGAGCGGGAGGCCAGGAGTCTGTTTGCCAAAGAGGTAATATAATCCATCAAACCCACGTGCAGGACCTGACCCCATAAAGAGCATGCTCATGCCTTCCTAAAAGCAACATATGAAAGATTTGATGTGAAAATGTCAAGATTTAATTATTGTAAATATTAGATAAAACATAGACAAACATAAAATGTGATTTCTCACCAGCCTTATATCGACCCTAGTAAATTGACTTGAAGCTAGTGTGCACAGCTCAGTAGTAAACACATGCTGTACTGATGAAATCCTGTATTAGCAATGAAAACCAGACTCCTCTGGCATGAAGTGCAGCACATACTCTACTGCTCTGCCAGGCTCTAAATCTGTGTTCATCAGCCAGCTCTCATGACTGTGATATAGCATGGAAACAACTGTCATAGGAATTGTTAAAACAGACCCAGGCTTATTCAGCACGTATTGAACAAAGATCCATTCAGTTGACTTTGTGCTCACAGTTCCACGCTGAATACGAAAGTAATACACACAATGAAAACCATCTTGGGTAATACCAGATAAAGGTCACAGCAAGGGTGAAGACTTCTTCTGCTAGTTTGCAGGCTTTTTTTGAGTTAAAAATTAAAGGATGGGGAATTTTCTCCACAAATTAGCAACCGAGGGCTTCTTCATGTTAAAATAACCATCAACAGGGTTAGATCTATTTTATGGCAGTGGCATGCTTGCTATATTTTGGTGTATTTGCTGCTAATCCAGCTTTCTGTGCTGACCTGCTTGGCAGTGCATCAAGACGTACAACACCGACTGGCACGTAATCAACTACAAATACGAGGCTTACTCTGGTGACTTCCGCATGTTGCCGAGGTAAGAACGACAAGAAAAAAGTTATATTAAAAATGTAATTTGGATATGTGGCAAATGAATGAGGTCTAATATGTAACATGTACAAGGGATTTCCTCTGTTGCTGCTGGATGACGATGACCTTCAACAAATCACAGTATGTTAATGCAGCTTAGAGGAAATGTTTTAAAATCAATGCAGGGTTCAGCCAGACAGGTGCAGCCCAGATGATTTGAATTTGTGTTTTATCACTGAAACCATAAACTTGAAAAATGCCCAAATATCTAAGTTGCAAAAACAGGATTTACTGCCTTAAGTCAAGAAGTGTTAAATTAACACAGCTGACCTCAAACAAAGAGTACAGTGGGGACGTCAGATTTATTTATTGACCCACTTGTTCCCCGTCTTTTCACAGCAAAGGCCTGAAGTCAGACAAGCTGCCAGGTCACGTGTTTGAGATCGATGAAGACACCAAAGATGAGGTGAGTGGAGGGCCCTGATAGTCATGAGATCACAGACATTGATCACTGTGAGGATGTGTGGTCTGTTATTGACTCTCCAGGCCCTTTATGCACAGATTGGTCCAAAGCTTTTAGTGATGTTCTATAAATCTCAGAAATTAAAATGATTGTGGTCTATGCTTACGTACACAGAAATAGGAATTGAGTAGGGAACTGATGACTTATGGTCTTTCTGTCCTTTAGTCCACTCGCCTGTGTGATCCCTTAGAGACTGAGTGGAGGGCAGTGAAACCAGAAGCCTTATATGTTCTATAAATAGCTCCCATCGATCCTCCTCCCCCTTATGCTCAGGCCGGATGCGGACAAACTTAGACAGAAAAAAGGTTTTGTTGAAGACAAATATTTTCGTGCTGCCATGAATGGAAATTCAGGAAGAAAGATTAAAAAAACATCTCATGCTTCTGTTACATTACCTCTGAGATGACAGCTCCAGAAGCACCTGCACCCAGCATTGCCAGTAAAAGTGTTTGCTTTTATGTCCTTTATGTAACCTGGTACAGGGCAATAACAATAAATCAGTAATAAAGCAGTCAGGAATTAGGTGGCAACACCAAGCATGTTTAGTGGTGATGTGGTCAGCAGCAGAGAGATGAGAATGAAGGGTGAACTTGACAGCAGCCGGCCAATAAGATTACAGGATGAAGCTGGGGAGACGATGTGAGTGAGGTGTGACGCACAGAGGACAGAACAGCACTTCAGTATGATTGGACTCCTCTTCGTAGTGCGCCTCTACACACCTCTCCCTCTTCTCACACAGTGTTCTGATATGTGCGTCTTGTTCCAAGCTTGCATTAGGTTAATTAGGCCTCACTGTACTTTCATTGAATTCCTTCAATGCATTACTCCCAAGGATATGTGTGTGTATGAGAGTGCTCACCATGAAACCAATCCCTTGTGATGAAAGTCTGTTTTTGCTGTGGTGCTGATGAACAGTCCCATGACACTGTGGATTTGAGAGACTCAACCCCTTTATTGAAAGCCAAAGAAATACACCCAAGCCAGAAAAAAATAATTAAAAAATAAAAACATTGAAGATTCAAAATGAGCTCTATGATCATTTTGAAGAAGAATTAACCTGAATTAACTGGCAAAATGAATGCTGTGTTGACTGACTCCCTGTGTGTTTGCGTCTCTCAGGACACATCATCCCTGTGCTCCCAGAGGGGAGGCATCCTGAAGCAGGGCTGGCTTCAGAAGGCCAACATCAACAGCAGCCTGTCTGTCTCCATGAGGGTGAGTCACCACCAGACCTCCTGTCTGTTATTAGCATAACAGCAACAAATGAAACTACAGCAACATTCGTGAGCAGAGCGCAAATACGCCTGCCCTCTGAAATGGATGATATGCACACACACATTTTCTGCATTGTAAGGTTGATCCAAGCAGTTGTTACTTGCAGAATTCCTGTCCAACAACACAGTGTCTTATAAACAGTGATATGCATGACATTAAACATTTAAAGACTACAGACCAATAATCCTTGTGATTTCCTGTGAATTTCAGGTTTTTAAAAGGAGGTACTTCTACCTGTCTCAGCTTCCTGATGGCTCCTACATCCTCAACTCCTATAAAGATGAGAAAAACTGCAAGGAAACTAAAGGCTCCATCTACCTGGACTCTTGTATAGATGTCATCCAGGTACATACCTGTTTTTTGTCACTTTAATCTGTTGTTTTGTTTAATTAAATGCACTGTGTTATATGCTCACTTACTGTGAGTTCTCAGTTCTTGGCTTGAGCTCCTGCCCTCGTGAAAGTCAGTGTGTTTCCTCGTCTCGCCACACTCCAGGGACTTCTAGCTGCTTTTATTGAACAGATTTACTGCATTCCTCTGACTTGGGCAGAAAAGTCTAGCAGATTATGAGGGGTGCTGCTGCTGTTGGCTCATGGTACAGGCTGGTACCTCATTCAGGTCTGCCCTGTCTGACTAGGCTGCCAAGAAGCTTACAGATGGATGAACACAGTCAGGAGATAAATGATGAGTGTGAGGGGAATCATTCTGTCCAGTGGATTTAATGTGGAAGCTGCTGTTTTACATAGAAACCAGGTTCTAATAAAATTAGCTCCCTGTTTGTTTTAGAATTCAGTTAAATATTCTGTTAATGACATTTGGATCCCTGCATTGTCAGGCTGTGCTTCACATTTTTCAGATCTTTTCATCCTTTGTTTTACACTGAAGGCCTTCTGATTTAAAAACCAAACCTTCTAATGTTGCTTTAGGAAAGTTCTATAGAACAAAAGCTGCTTGTATTGAGCAACATCCAAAACAGAACAATTGTTGTCTCTGTCAGAGTCCAAAGATGCGGCGCAATGGCTTCGAACTGAAGATGCAAGACCGCTACAGCCACTTCTTGGCTGCAGACAGTGAGGCAGAGATGGAGGAGTGGGTGGCCACCCTGAAGCAGGCTCTGCAGAGCAGCACTGAGGCTGGCCAGGACAGGAGGAATGGTACAGAGTCACTGGACTGCGCCTTAGGTAAGCTACCTACATCTAAACTTCTTAGTCGTGTGTACATTACTATTGAAAAGTCACACACCTGCATGTTGGCTTGGTTACAGATTGCTTAGATGCTGATGAGAGACTGGGATATTGTCCAGAAAGAAAAAGAAAATAGTGAACGTCCTCTTTTAATTTGGCCGCTAGCCTGAAGATGGCAAACTTGCAGACCAACAATAATTTTTAAAAGCTTTATAAGATCAGATTTATTTTTTGCAATTTTTAATATGATTACATTTTCTGTTCATTCAGATGATGACACTACCAGCCAAGGTAAAGGTGAGAGCCTGCCGGAGAGCCTAGGGAGGAGCTTACACACTGAACTCATGAAGGTACAAAGGATGATCTACAGAAGATACAAACGTGAAAATGTTTTCCATTCGTACATTGTGAACAGATTTATTGACATAATTATGCAGTGCCTGTCACTAATAATACATAAAAAAATACAAAAATAACAGATGATTTAATGACAGTAGAGAAGACATATCTCATCTTCGTGTTTGTAAAAAAAAAAATCATTTATCATTTCTTGTTTGTAGCGTCTACATGATGGAAGAGCATTGAAGAACAGCTCTTTTGTTGAACCCACTGTGTCTGAGTCAGTTTTCTCAGCCTGAGAACAGCAGTCTGTGCTGCTTTAATGTGTCCATAAACCCAGAGCTACAAACCAACAACAAAGCCTTCTGTGCCGCCGTTTCACTCTGTTAGCTCGGGGCCACTCCAGCACAGTTTTCCCTCTCTACACATAAGATCAGATAGTCTGCAGGCTGGGCGCAGTCAGAGCAGAGACAAGTAGAGGAAGAGGAGACAAGGGAAAAGACATGGATTAGGGCTCTTACCGTGACCTGAGGGTTTGATTTATTTGTCTCCATTAGATGCCCTTCTCTCCCTTTATGTCTACTGACTGCATATCCGGCTTTCTCTCTCTGTGTCTTTGTTTTGTTTCTTTACTAGCAGATAAAATACAAACAGTGTGAGCTACTGGTGTGTTTCTATAAATTACAGGTGGAAATATTTTTTTTATTGTCAGGGTGAGAATGCTAAGTAATGTAAACCATCCACACAGTTTCAAATGTGTGACTTAGAAGTATCATTTAATTTTAAGAGGTCACATAAATTTATATTGCTAAAGGCTACATATAAAGGTTACTGAATGCCTATTTGCACCTTAGCGAGAATAGTCAAATGGTAGTTATTTGGATACTTACACCCAGAACAATAGAGGGGGGCTCTGTTTTTTTTTTGCAACCAAATTCAGGTTAAAGCTCTGTGAATGTTCTTGACTCTCCTGAGTGCAAATAGATTTGCTGCCAGTTGAGATCAAAGTGCAGATATGTCCATTACATAGACCTGAATCTATAGACCTTGCTGTATAGTCACGCAGGCTATTTTACTCTGTGTGCAAGTAGCATGGTTGGATGCTAACATCTGGGTGCATATAGCATCTTCTACAAAATAAAGACCTAATGCATTTTATGTTGCCTGTGGTTTCTGTTGTTTGTAGTATGCCAGGGAGACAGACCAGCTCAATAAGATCAACAGGAATGAAGGCAGACAAAAGCTGTTCTCTCTGGATCCTGAAACACAGGTACAGAAGACTCTTCTTTAACAGTTTGGTTTCCCTTATGATTTATTTATTTCACTATTGATTCACACTGTTTGATCTCTTCCCTCCCCTTTCCACAATTTCCACTATTTCCACCTTTTTTTTCCTCCTTGTTCTTCTTCAACTCCACACTCATCCTCCCTGCTCTCTATTGGATCAATCTTTATCTTCTCCTCCTTCCTCCTTCCCGTCTGATATCCAGAGGCTGGACTTCTCAGGCATCGAGCCAGATGTGAAGCCATTTGAAGAGCGTTTTGGTCGGCGCATCATGGTCAGCTGCCATGACCTCACCTTCAGTCTGCAGGGCTGCGTGAATGACAAGGGTGACGGCGTCCTCACCAATGTATGTTCCTCTGCTTGTTGAGCTACCTCTAATAATTTGTGTGTGCTTTTATCAACCAAGATAAATTAACTTGAATTAACACGAGGATTCCCTCCTGTCCTCCTGTTTTTTTGTATGCATTTAAGCATATGTAACATGTATAATACACAGTTTCCCTTTTTTACACCTCACATCCTTCACCATCCTCACCCACTGCAGTGCTGGCCCAGATAAATACCTTCATAATTCATGTTGGCCTGGCTGCAAGCAATTGAAGGATCCAGGCCAAAAGAAGACGACACAGCTCAATACTGATGCAACACTTCTCACCCTGCTTACAATAAATGTCTTTGCTCTAGATAAAGATGGATTTAAGCTAATGCAGATCTGTTTAGAAGAGCTCTCAATAGCATGAAACAGCAGTTTTAGGCATACAGTGTGTGTGTTCCGCCTTTGTCAGAGTGCACACTGTAGTCATAAAACTTTTAGGCCTCCTCCTGCATTAGAGGGACTGCTGGTAGGAGAAATTAACTGACTCATATTTGTGGTTTGTAAGCAGCACACACTCTCCTTCCCTCCTCTTCTTACTCCCCTTCTTTTCTTCTGCAGTCTTAGAAGCATTGGATGATCATTAAAGGGAGTTTGTTCATCATGCAGGATCAATCTTTCTTGTACTTATAAATGATAGTAGCAATATTTTAGATGAGATTCTCTCTTTAATACCAGGTGGAGCCGTTTTTCATCAGCCTCGCTCTCTTTGACGTCTCCAAGTGCTGCAAGATCTCAGCCGACTTCCACGTTGACCTCAACCCGCCATGTGTCAGGGAGATGCTGACGGACACATCCGCCCAGCTCTCACCTTCCTCAGACTCAGACGGTGGAGGAGGAGGTGTCAGGGAAGGAGGAGGAAGAGGCATAGTGAATGGAGACTCAGGGAAAGGGAACGGCCTGCCTATCCTTCAGAGGGTGTCAGAGGCTCTGCTGCGCTTCCCCACACAGGTAGAAACTTGATTTGGAGGAAGTGATTTGAGCTGAATCACAGGTGGGGGTTCAAGCAGGCAGAAGGGTGAAAGCCCTGAATCACTGCTGTGTCATTCAAAGTGTGAAAAACAAAATGTTCTACTCTTTAATGAAGCACATTTGTGTCCTCTGAGGTAGAATGAGGTCTTGGATAAATTGACAATACATTACAGGCAGTGTTATCTATCAGAATGATGTTTCTGGGATTGCCTTGCTAAGTTACAAACATAGAAACACAATCATGTGAACTCTGCTGGCTTATCAAAAAGACGTCTGACCTGCTTTTGTTGGGTTAGAAGTTTTGTTGATCTGAAACTGGCTCTTGGCCCATCCTTGCTTTGATTTTTAACCAGGAAGCACACGAAAAATACAAGAAATATGATTTGCTTAAGTCTGCTTTGTTGCCATAGGGAGCAGCTGGGACTCAGACTTGTTTTTGTATCTGTATCTAGTTGCAGTTGCCTAGAAACATTGTAAATAGCCTCTTTGCTCACTTTTTGATAACGGATACCTTCACTGTGTATGCTGCATCTTAGAGCAGCTTTTTAGATAAACACACATACAGAAAGAAAAAAATGTAAAGTGAATATTGTCAAAACATTTTTACCTCTGCGTCTATTTGAAGACCTCAGACTGACAAACACAGGAAATAACCTTTGTGTAGGAAGGAACACTTCTGTGTGATCTGTCCCCAGAAGACCTTTCAGTAACTTGAGTTGATGGCTATAAAAATCAGCACACAAGCAAATGTCAGTTACAACAAACAGAGGATTTAACTTCAAATCTAACATGTTAGAATAGTTTGGATTGTTAATAACTTTCACTTACATTACAAAATAGACAGGATGGAGGGTGAACTAAATTATTCCCCTTGTTATATGTGACTTTTGTTTTCCATTTCTGTTTGGTTAGATTTATGGTACTTTGTTATTTTAAGGAAAATGTTTGTGTTAAACCTTTCCACAACCTCTTCCATCACAGGACTGCTCTGACACTGCATTTACTGATTGCTTGGAGCGCTTTATTTAAATAGCCATTGTAGTATTTCCAGCTGATGAGACCCACGTGAGACCTGAGCTTGGCTCATTCAGCAAGCATTTGCAAGTGATTTCAGAATGACTTTGGTTTGCCAGTTTTTCTGATGTGAGCTCAGTGATGTAAGCTTTGAGTCTTGTCAATTCGTTTTTTTTAAGTTTATTTAAAAAGGAATCGTGCCAATGTGTAAGTTTGGCTCAGGTTTTTTAAACTCCTGCAGGTGCGATGAGATCACACACTCTCTTTTCTTCACCTCTGGCTGCTTGGCCCATTGATGTGATTAACTCACTCAGCAAGACTCATGTCTGGTGTAAATTAGCAGCAGTTAGAATATAAAAGGTACTCAGATACTCTATTTCCATTTCCATGAGAGGAAACATGACTGCAGTACTAACACAGCAACACATTGAAAACAGAGGAGATGAATAAGTATCAGCCAGTAGCAGCTTGAAAGCTTCCAAAACTTCTATGGGCCTAATGTTACGCTCTGCCAACCAACGTCTGTGAAAGTTCTACACACACACATACAAACATATGACTGCAAACAGAGCAGGTTCTACCTCTGTGATTAGTGCGCTATTCTAGCTCAGCAGACCACAGTTTAATTTAGGGCCTTTGGGTGTGGTCCAAGGACACAGCCTCCATTTCTTTTTCCTCTATCTCTCCACTGCATCAGCAGTAGCTTTTGGGAGCCAGTTTATTACATAATCACAAATCTGATACATCTGTGTGACTGTCAGCAGTATGATCGTTTATGTCGTTGCACTCTTGTTTTTTTTTCTGTCTGATTAGCACCATGTCTTCTCCTGATGTGCTGTGTGTGATGTTTCCACCCTCTGCAGAGGTGGAGATTTATTTTTTTATATTTTTTTCCAATGCCTGTCCCTTTGAGATTGTTTGGATGAACTGACACTTAGAGCTTAAAGACAGCCCCATCTCAGCAGAGTGAAAATAGATGTGAGCCCCATGTGGTTTTCCTGCATAGCTTCAGCTAACGTCAGCCACTTCCCCCCCTGCACTTCACTTGTAGAGAAGCTAAGGATGACGTTAAGATCGAAAAGGCATTTTTAGGTCTGAGTTTGCTGATTTCCCAGCAGTTTCTTTTAGAGCCATCAAATGAGCAGCTCCCTATTTCCACTAGAGGGTTTTAATGAAAGATATGTTGAATCAGTTTACAACCAAAAGTCATATTGTATACTACATCAACACTTCCCTACATGAGTAAATTATATTCGATTTCTCCCCCACAGGGTATCTTTTCAGTCACCAACCCCCATGCAGATATCTTCCTGGTTGCTCGTGTGGAGAAGGTGTTACAGAATGGCATCACCCACTGCGCCGAGCCGTACATGAAGACCTCCGACATCAACAAAGTCAGCTGACACTTATTTTTATTACTTGATCATTTTGATTTTGTGTTTACTATTTGTTTTTCTCCCACGTCTCCTCAGACTGCTCAGAAGGTGCTCAAAGCTGCCAAGCAGACATGCCAACGTCTGGGCCAGTACAGGATGCCATTTGCTTGGGCTGCCAAGTAAGACAGGAATTCATGAGTCAAAATATTAGCTTGTTATCAATGGGTTTGTATTCACCTTCAGAAAGAGCCCCTATGAACACATGGGAGGACATTACCACAATAATTTGCTAAAAGTGTGTTCATATAATAAACATGTTACATATAATAAACAGTATATAGATCAACAGTTGTATAATAGTGTTGGAAAACATTTTTTATTGTTAACATTTATCATATGTTTTCTGCTTTCAGGCAGGTGTTCAAAGACGCTCAAGGCAGCCTTGATATGGATGGGAAGTTTTCTCCTCTCTATCGCCAGGACAGCAGCAAAATCTCCCTTGATGACATCATCAAGCTGCTGGCCGACATCAGGAAGTGAGTCAAAACCATTACATTGCTATTTAAGTGTTTAAGTGTTATGTGGAAGTACGTTTATTTACATTCTTTCATCCCATTTGTTGTGCTAACCTGCTCGTGGAGACAGTCACAGTAATTATGTACACCCTCTTATTTTGAATCTCTATGTTCTTGTCAGACCAGAGAAGAACAAACTTCAGACCATCCCTGGACAGCTGAATGTCACCATTGAGTGTGTCCCACCAGACTTCTCAAGTAGGCTGCTTCTCCTCATATATACTGAGTTGTCACACCTTGAAATCCTGTTAAAATCACTCCGACTGCACAATTGAGAATTATATAATTACCTTTCATTAGCCTACAGTTTGGTCTTTATTACGTATTGTTGTTCTGCATCTGCAGTTTAAATTAGGCAGCTGCTGATTTTATCTAAAGCTGAGCTGTAAACTAAACAAAATAGAAGCAACTTTAATCATCAAGATTATGCTCAGACAATAGTAACAAACACTAAAGCTGTACAAGCAAAAGTCAGCTTCTGGCTAACAAGCGAAAGAGGATGAAAATTAGGAAACCTTTTGGCTGAAGGAGTCTACCCACAGTCTGGTATGTAACAATATCATCCAGTAAAGTTTGAGGAGACAACAGTTTGTAGGAATAAATACAAGTTTTCCTAGCAGGAAGACAGAAGTGGAGGATTAGTTAACTCACTCCACATGTACTCTGTATTACAGATACAGTGACGTCCTCCTACATTCCTGTCAAGCCTTTTGAGGATGTATGCGAACGGGTGTCAGTGGAGATTGAGGAGTTCCTCCCTGAAGAAGCCAAGTACAACTACCCCTTCACCACCTACAAAAACCAACTGTACATCTACCCTCTACAGCTCAAGTATGACAACCAGAAGACCTTCACTAAGGTGTGTGACTGAAGTAATCCTTGATTAAAATCTTATGTGTTATTGTCATTCACTCTCACTGATTGTGATTGTGTGTTGACTAATGAATGTTTCCCCCACATCAGGCTAGAAACATTGTAATCTGCATCCAGTTCAGAGATTCAGATGAAGAAGGAGCACCCCCTTTAAAGGTGAGTTGAATGTACTGAACACACCTAAAATATTCTATATGAGCCCTTGCTTCTTGCTTGGTCTGTTATCTCGACCATCTCCTTGTCCGACTAATTCAAATGACCCATAATGTTAGAGGAGAGATGTGGGCTGTGTCCAAAATCACCCCCTACTCTCTGTGTAGTGTCCTATAAAGCATGTTTGCCATTCTGTAGTTCTGTCTGAATGTGTAGAGAATTTTTAGACCCTATATGGTGCCTTCAGTGCATCCTACAGTGCATTTTGAAAAGTAGCATACAACTGATGGTAACAATATTAGTAATACGTACAATCACGCATTGCACCTGCAAACCCAAGACAATATATATGCACAAATACCAGTGCAAGTAGTGTTTAGCACTTCAGCCTTAAAGCAGAAAGCATCTGGGTTTGGACCTGTGGACTGCCTGGATCTTCCTGTGTGGTGTTTGAATGTGCTGTCTGTGCCTTTGTGGGTTCTTTCTCTGGTCTCCTCTCTAGTCTCACTTGCACGTAGGTGTGAATGTCAGTGTGCATAGTTGCCTGTTTCTAAAAGTCAGCCCTAATGTATCCTGTCTCTTACCAAATGCCCAATCCGCTCTGCAGTTTCTGAATTAACAGTTAAAATAATGGATGTGAAAATCAGATAATGTGATCAGTATAATGTTCAGAGGGATCAAAGAAAGAAAGAAGAGGCTGATGGGTAGGGGATGCACCTCAGCCTAGTGTGAATGTAAACGCTGCAGACTTGTGGAATGTACTGAGAGAGTTTTCAATCAATGGTGGGGGCTCCAAACATGATAAACTTTCCTTTTTATATCTCTTCACTAAGTGGAAGTCAGGGTGCAGCTGAGGGGCCAGACAAGGAGAAAGGAAACGCTTGTAGAAACTGGTTATTATAGCTGGCAAGAGAAGATAATGAATGGTCACTCTTTCTCTTCTCAGTTTCTCTGCGGCCACACATGTCAAATATTTGTGGTTGGAAATATTCATCAAAGCATGGCGGATTGTTTTTTCTTTTCACTTTTCCAGAGGGGAGCAAGGAAAACAGAAATTCATTGACTTAAATCGCCAAAACATTTTTATGTGATGCTCTTGATTAAGACAGTCCAGACAGACAGCTCAGCAAGCAGTCATGCATATCACTCTGTGTGAGTCAGCTTGGGCACACACACACCCTGATATGCTGATTTCTCTACATCTCAAACAATGCTTGAAGTTGTTCATAAACAGTCAGCAGGATCCAGCAGCACCTCTCAGGAGATTTAATCAGAGTTAGGGAAGCTCAGGTAGGTTCCTGACATTTATATGAGACACAAATCTGGCTGAGAGGAAATTAATTTAATGCTTTGTTGAACAGGAATGTGAAACCTGAGGAGTTTCCCAGAGGAAAGGATCATATCTGCTCTTTCAAAACTGTCATAAATGACTCAATTATTATGCTCAATTTTGATTTATTTGTGGGTTTACCCAGAACTGTGCCTCTAGTGCCAGTCAGTATGTTTTAGTCGTCTGTGGTCCCGTAGGAACATGTAGGAACAGGACAGCCTCTCTCACAGATAAGATCCAAGGCAGTGCCTCTAACTGCACCTCTGCCCCCATCTTCCTAATCTTTGTCCTACTTGCTGCTGCAGAGAGGCCCTCAGCAATGTTTTGCTGTTTTTGTCATAGTACACAAACTATTCATTACCCTCCTCCGCCTGCAGTACTACACCTTATGATCTGCTACAACAGGTCTTTGCTGAAATCTCTGACAGAACTGGTGGTCTCTTCTTTAGAGACTGATGTAGAGGCTCTTTCTGCTCTCTGCTCCGATCAGTCTCAATGTCAGTCATGGAGCTCTGGCCTTCCTTTGGCAAGCACTGCTCATTATTGCTCATTAGAGATGACTACAATTGTTAGCGTCCTAATTACAGTATCAGAACTGGTCTAAATTTTCTTCTGCCTCTTTGTCGCTTCTCATTAGAAACATACTCAGCTTTAATTTTCCCACAGAACTACATCTTTATGTGACTGCTGCTCTGCACTGAGAATTTGTAAAATATCTTCAATGTTTTCCAGGTTTTGATTTTTGAACGATCCACACTTTTGCACACTCATCCCATTCTTTTCTTTAAAAGAATGTGACTCACCACTGTGTCCCAACATCAAACAGCCAACAGTTTGATGACTGGTTGTATTTGCTTGCCTTTCAGTGCATTTATGGCAAGCCAGGAGACTCGCTCTTCACCAGCAGCACCTATGCAGCCGTCCTGCACCACAATCAGAGCCCAGAGTTTTACGATGAGGTAAGGAAATACATGATTTTGATATAAACATTTATTTAATGGGCAGTCTTTGTACTGAAATTCCTCAGCAGCACTGAGATAATCCCATAAATCTGTCTCAGGACAGAGCTGTGATCTCACACTAGACTGCTCAAACAGTTCACTCAACACACACACAGCAATGGTCAGGATACTGTTTGTGAGGTAGAGCAGGGGGGGTCCATATGGCCCTGATATCAAATGGATTAAGATCTTAAGCGCCCTCATATCCACCCACATGCACGCAGGAACACACAAAAACATGCTCAGTGGGATTTACCTCCACGTGCTTCCAGTCAAATCAGGGAGAGGTTCTGCTTAAAAAAGACAATGATCTGATTTAAATCTTGAGAAGCATTTAAAAGCACCACGTAAAAAGATTTATGTGTTGTATAGTTGCCAAGATTTTATTAAGTCTGGGCAAAGATTGGCATGTTAGGCTGTCACAATCTCAGGAATGTATTGCAGTCAGTTTTTAAAATGATTCATGTTTATATCATAAATTTAACAGTTATGATATTCACTCAAGGCATAAGTAATTTGTTGGATACTAGAGCTGTATTTGTGATAGATCACTGTAGCTCTTCTGTACATCATGTGTCATTTCCTGTGAGAAAATGTGCATGTCCAGGAAAATTTACTGTCCTCTGCTGCCCTCTGGTGCTAGAAAGGGACACCGCAGTAACAATGTCCAGCTCCAATGAGTATGTGTGATTGCTACACCATCTACAGTGGGCACAGAAAGTTTTCAGACCCTCTTAAATGTTTCACTTTTTGTTACATTGCAGCCTTACATTTGCTAAAATCATTTAAGTTCATTTTTTCCCTCATTAATCTACACACAGCACCCCATATTGACAGAAAATCACAGAATTGTTGACATTTTTGCAGATTTATGAAAAAGAAAAAGTGAAATATCACATGGTCCTACTCAGAGCCTTTGCTGTGATATTGAACTCAGGTGCTGTCCATTTCTTCTAAACATGCTTCAGATGGTTCTACACCTTCCTTTGAGTCCAGCTGTGTTTGATGATACTGATTGGACTTAGGAAAGCCACACACCTGTCTATATAAGACCTCACAGCTCACAGTGCATGTTAGAGCAAATGAGGATCATGGTCAAGTTTTTGTTTAGGGAAATAAATACACCTACACCTTCTACATATGTAAAATAATAGTAAGAATAAGTAATAAAACACAGTGAACGTAATGCTAATCTTAATGTGACCAATAAAACATGTTTGTAATACTACACTGCTCAAAGGGAACACTAAAATAACACATCCTACATCTCAATGAATGAAATATTCCAGTTGAAAATCTTCATTCATTACATAGTGGAATACATTGAGAACAAAATAAGATAAAAATGATCAATGTAAATCAAACTTATTATGCCATGGAGCTCAGTAGTGTGTGTGTGGCCTCCACGTGCCTGTATGACCTCCCTGGGCCTGGGCATGCTCTTGTTGAGGCGGTGGATGTTGTCCTGAGGGATCTCCTCCCAGACCTGGACGAGACATGATGTCCCAGATGTGCTGGATTGGATTCAGGTCTGGGGAACGGGCAGGCCAGTCCATAGCATCAATGCCTTCATCATGCAGGAGCTGCTGACACACTTCAGCCACATGAGGCCTAGCATTTTCATGCACCAGAAGGAACCCAGGGCCCACTGCACCAGCACATGGTCTCATAATGGGTCTGAGGATCTCATCCTGGTACCTAATGGCAGTCAGGGTACCTCTGGCTAGCACATGTAGGGCTGTGTGGCCCTCCAAAGAAATGCCTCCCTACACCATCACTGACCCACCATCAAACCGGTTATGCTGGAGGATGTTACAGGCAGCAGAAGGTTCTCCACGGCGTCTCCAGACTCTGTCCCGTCTGTCACATGTGCTCAGTGTAAACCTGCTCTCATCCATGAAGAGCACAGGGCGCCAATAGTGAATCTGCCAATCTTGGTGTTCTCTGGCAAATGCCAATCACCCTGCACAGTGTTGGGCTGTAAGCACAAGCCCCACTTGTGGACGTCGGGCCCGCATACCACCCTCATGGAGTCCGTTAAGACAGTCTGAGCAGAAACATGCATATTAGTGGCCTGCTGGAGGTCATGTTGCAGGGCCCTGTTATAACTGTCTCTCATTTCCACCTGTTGTCTGTTCCATTTGCACAACAGCAGCTGAAACTGATTCACAATCAGTGTTGCTTCCTAACTGGGCGGAGTGTGACTGACTTGGAGTTATATTGTGTTGTTTAAGTGTTCCCTTTATTTTTTTTAGCAGTGTATTTCCTACCTACCAAATCTGTTATTGGTATATATCAAAATAAAATAAATGTAATTTATATAACACCTTTTAGAATCAAAATTGTTTCCAGGTGATTTACAGAAACACAGAGGCTGAACCCCCAAACATCAGTGTGGTCTGTTGTACTGATACATGGTGCTATAGGGAGCTGTGATGGGATTGCATCCCTAAATCTGTCTAGAGTATTCTCAGAGAAGCATCTGCCATACTGAACCTTTTTTTAAGTTTAAAAGTTATAAGTGAGTGGTCTTGTCTTGTTCCTTTCTGTGCAGATCAAAATTGAGCTGCCAGTTCATGTACACGAGAAACATCACATCCTCTTCACATTTTACCACATCAGCTGTGAGTCCAGCAGCAAGGCCAGCAGCAAGAAGAGAGATGGAGTGGAGTCGCTCGGTAAGACTGTTGGCAAAACTAGTGCAGGAAAAAATACATTTCTGAGTCTGACAGCACTGCTTTAATGCACCCTGTAGAATTTCTGCATAAATATGACCCAAAACAGCAGATTTTTACACATAAAAAAGAGGAAGCTAATCAAACAAATGAAAGAGAAATATTTAACTTTATAATTTATTTACAAAAGTGATTCAATGTTATATATATGTATGGCTCAGTGTCAGTATGTGAACCTCAAGTATTAGCAGTTTATTGCTGCTCATCAGGCTGGACAAGATTACACATCCATCTCTAAAGAGTTTGGACTCTAAACCAGAGTTTGGACTCTAAACATTGGCTGATGTTTTGGGTCATGTTTATGCAGAACCTTTTAGCAGCACTGTAGAAGATGATTTTTAAAGATTTATTGGTCATGACCCTTTGGGTGTTTCAGTGGGATACTCCTGGATGCCTTTGCTTAAAGATGGGAGGATGCAGTCTTTAGAGCTCCAGTTACCTGTAGCAGCCACACTGCCTGCTGGATATCTTTGTCAGGACACCAGGAAGGTAAAATCAGATTTCACAAAGAACCTTAACATCTGGGTTTTAATCAGTCCTTGGTTAGTATTTGTATTACTACTTTAACTGTGGTGTGTCATTTTTGAACAGTCTCAACCTGATATCAAGTGGGTGGAAAATGCCAAGACACTGTTCAAAGTGCGGTCCCATGTAGCATCAACAATCTATGCTCAGGTACTTGCTTCTTCTATCATTGTGCACATACAAGACATGTCAAGCATGCAAGAAAAGCAGCGGCTAGATACATTGATGTTACTGATGTTGCACTGTTTTCTCCACAGGACCTCCATCTGCATAATTTTTTCCAGCACTGCCAGCTGATGAGGACGACGCCAGAGGGCAGCCCAGCAGAACTCATCAAATACCTAAAGGTGAGATGTTGGATTAATTCATACTTTTGAGAGCTGCAGGTACAGATCACATAGTTTACTTCTGACTCCTCTCTCCGTGTTCTCCGCAGTGCCTGCATGCCATGGAGACGCATGTTATCATCACCTTCCTCCCTACAGTGCTAATGCAGCTGTTTGAGGTGCTCGCAGCAGCCACCAAAGAAGCCCATGAGATTGCTGTTAACTCTCTGCGGTCAGTTAATCACTTGTTAATACAATGTAAAGAAGCATTTACAGTGCGTTCACAAGTCTCATTTCACTGCTCTGTGCCCTTAGTGTGATCATACATATAGTCTCAAGATGTCATGAGGAAGGACTGGAACACTACCTGCGCTCTTTTGTAAAGGTAAAGACAAAAAGGAAAAAAAACAGTTGGTAGATTATGTAATATGTGAATACTGTTACTTATTATACTATCTATTTTTCCTTTTCTTAGTATGTTTTTGTGACCAACAACCCTGCGTCAGGAAGCTCAGCCACCACTCATGAGGTGCTCGCCACCGCTGTCACAGCCATACTGAAGCAAACTGCAGATTTCAACACCAGCAATAAACTCATCAAGGTGAGTTCTCTATCGTTATCACATCATCTACTATGAATCAGTGTAATTGTAATACCCACATTGAACACCAGGGTGCATACATGCTTATTAAAAAGGAACAAATGTCTCCCACTGCTGTTGTGAACAGTTTGAGGTTAGCGATCCTTAAACATGTAGAAACTTGTACTGTATTGCTCATCTTTTTCTGTGACATTTGTCCTATTATCTGTAAATTGGAAAATCAACTATTTTTCTATGATGGTTACATAGAAAGTTCGATTGAATTCTACGCCCTATCTTTTTTTTCTGTTTCTGCAGTATTCTTGGTTCTTTTTTGAAACCATGGCTAAATCCATGGCCCAGTACCTGCAAGAGGAAAACCGCATGAAGGTTGGTATTAGGCAGTTTCACACGCACAATATTTCCTTGTACAACAACATAAAGGTCAGATGTCCTTATCTGGCATGGATCTCACTTGCAAATTTATACCACATGTGAAGTTACAAAGTTCATCAACACATTTAAACAAACATCACACACACTCGAAGAAAGAACAGAAGACTTATAGTGTATCATCAGGCTGTGTATACTCTCGTTCTGATGCCATGAGTCTGCATTTCATCTGAGCCAGACTTTCAACAATAACAAAAGTAAAGGTTATGTGCTGCTATTAAAAAGATGTTGATCTCTGTTTAGAAGAAATATATAACTTTAAATCCATCTATATACTAATAATCTTGCTTTTGACTCACCCTTTTTACTGCCTTTGAAGTGGTGTCTTATCACGTTTTGGTCTCTTTAGATGCCACGGGCACAGCGCTTCCCAGACAGTTTCCACCAGGCGCTGCAGTCACTGGTGCTGTCCATCATGCCACACATCACCATCCGACACATGGAAATCTCAGAGGAAGCTCGCTGCATCAACTTGAGCCTGGCTCATTTTATTAAGGTCTGAACCCCAGTGCTTTGAAATAAAACACTATCAAGCCATATAACTAATAAACAGTTCATAGCACACTTGAATCAAACAACTCCAAAGCTGCAACTGCTTGTTCTTCATGTTAATTGAAAAAAAACTCTTTAAACCAAGAGATTATGAAAGAAAAGGAAGTCTCTCTATAATGTTTTTTTCTGCATGACAAAACCTAATCCAGCTTAATACATAAATACCTTTTCAGGTCAGAGCTGTTTTGCTTTCTCTTGGACGACACTGTTGACATGCATACCTCACTGACTATCTCCTCTTTCTCACGTCAGAGGTGCCTGACTGTCATGAACAGAGGCTTTGGTTTTGGCCTGGTCAACCACTACATGTGTCATTTCAGCCTGAAAGATCCCAAGGTATGTGCCAAACAAATGAAGGCCTACACAGCTGCAACTGATAGACCGCGGCCTGCACACTACACCCACATATCAAAATATAACTTTCAATCTAACCTGGCCCTGTGAGGTCATTTCCCAAAAATTCCAATTGATCAAAGTGGTTGGAGGTTGTTGTGGGTTTATTTTTAGTAATCCTGCACACACACAATATTTGCATCATTGCACCCATTCTGCTCCTGCTTTGTGAGCCAAATTTACATCCCCTGTTGTGTTACTTGAAAGCTGTTTGTTTTGTGTAGACATAACAGACCAGTGTGCTCTATTTTATCTTGCTGTTTTAGCAGCACATTTGACTAACAAATCAAAACAACGCAGACACAGTAGAACTGTATGTATGTCCCGGAGCGGTTGGCTGAAATTTGCATGAGCAGACATGCTCACGTCTTATGATATGTTTTCCACAGGTGCTGACTGAAATGAAATTTGACTTCCTCATGACAGTGTGTAACCACGAGCACTTCATTCCTCTTAACCTGCCAATGGCCTTTGGGCGCACCAAGCTGCAGAGGGTACAAGGTAAGAGCCTGAGATCATCATCTGCCTTCCACTAAATGCATTATGCTTCCTACCACATATTTAACCAGTGACTAGCTCTCACATGACCCCTGACCTGCATCCACCACACTCATCCCCTCTATTAACCTGCCTGATTGTTTGGCACACACTTTACACATCTATAACTGAGCAGGTGGAAGATCACACCTACCTCCCTTGTATACCTGCTTAACAAGTTTATCCAGCACCCGTTGACACAACATGTTTTACACAACTACAAGTAAAAAGCAAACATCTGTGTGCTGTGGAAATGCTGCATGAATTGTTTAGAGTTTTACCCCGAATTTCTTTATTTTTATCCCTACCCCCTTCCCTTCTCTGTTTTTTGTGTTTTGCTTGTGGTCAGATTTTATTCCGTATGCGACGGAGCTTTTTGGCCCTGTAGGTAGGTGACGTTCACCGCACCATACTGTGCATCAACGCCAACACCTTTGCACATGACTGCTCCTTTTCTCTGACCCGCACTAACCCGTCCTCCGCCGTCAACAACCCCCAACTTTTTTTTTTCTCACAGGGGGCACTCATTCCCTCCCCACTCACTCAGAACTATACTAATGCTAGGCCTTATCGCCTTCATGTGCCTGCCGGGGCGCGAGCCTGTGCATTGTAGAGGAGAGGAGCTTTGCTGTTATGGGAATCAATCTTTTGCTTAATTGACTTGGTTATTGTAGACAGAAACATGTCTCTTGAGGCTTTTTTCCTCCCTGTTGCTGTTTTTCTCTGCCTCTCTTTCTCTCTGCCTGTTTGTCTCTGTCATCAGAGATGCTAATTGCAAATGGTTACATTGTGTCCAGACTGCATTACAATATTAACACAGCATTATTGTGTAACAGTTGATCATTGTTTCTGATGAAATCAACAGCTTCTTCATGTCTCTCTGATTCCTATACAGTTGCTCTTTTCTGTATATACAGAGTAAACATTTCTTCATTGGCAGTGTGTACTGACATGTTGTGTGTTGTGAAAACATGAATGTGTGAATGAATGTATTATGTAGTCCTATTGATATTCTGTTGCATATTGTCTGCACTGCATTTTGAATAATTGACTTTGTCACATGACTTGTTGTTGCTTGATTTTTTTGATTGCTTTTAATGTAAAGAAATGTGTAGTCTTTGTTTTTAAAAAGGTGCCTTAAAAGTCTAACTATACACCGTATCACACACATAAGACCATCTCCTATTGTTGTCAGAAGTAGAAGCAGAACTAATTTCACAAGTTATCAGATAGGAAATCTCTCCTGAGTGATCATCACGTCAGCCCAAACTAATGTACTAACACTTCCTGTCTGGCCAAACCACAGAGCAAAGTCTGGAGTTCAGCCTGACGGAGGAGTACTGCCGTAATCACTTCCTGGTGGGTCTGCTGCTGAGAGAAGTGGCAGAGGCCTTGCCACAAGCGCCAGAAATTAGGCAGCTGGCTGTTAGTGTTCTCAAGAACCTTCTCATTAAGCACGCCTTGGATGACCGCTACACAGCATTTAAGGTGAGGGAAGCTGGAGCTTTACGTTTGGAACAGGGCAAGCAGACAGGAGAGACATCAAAACAAACAGGGCAGAGCAGTGATTCATTAAGTCGAGTTATTATAATCAAATTTAACTTGTTCTCATCACATCTACACATGCTCCAATACTGCACAGATTTTTTGTGGAACAACACACATTATGTGAGAAGCAGGAATTAAGCAGCTATTGATAAAATAATTAGTAATTAAACAGAAATCTCACCGTTAGGTTCAATATTTCTTCATCAGTCTTCCATTACAAAACAAAATCTCACTTCATGTTTGATATGACACAGGTGACCTCCTGCACATATGTAAACTGTTTTGTATTCAGTGTGTTTGCTTCTCCTGCGAGATATCATTGTCTGTTATGCAAACAAGCCAGTGTTGCTGATGGTGTACCACGTTGAGTAACAGTTACTGTCACTTATCAGTATTCATTGTTTCAGAACCAGCAGGCCAGGATCTGTTTGCTGTACCTGCCGCTCTTGGAGCTGCTCTACCAGAACCTGAAGCAGCTGTCTGCTCAGCCACACATCTCCAGTCCTGGGCTCGCCCTTAATGTGAGTCCCCTAAGTGAACATGCCTTTTCCGCTAAAAATTGTTTTGTTACATTGGGTCATATACCATGCAGATTTCCATCCAGTGTGATTTAAACTCTTTTCATAAATGTATTATTTTCAAAAATAGCAAAAAGCAATTCTTCTCTAAAAACCCAATTTTAGTATCAGTTTACATATAAACAGTAGTACAGTTTTCCCTTCCTCCATCTTGTGGTTGGCCAGGGCTCCAGAGATGACCTGATATCCACTGGTTCCACAGATAACCGGAGAATCAGCACTGCAATTGAAAGGGACCATGGTGAGTCCAAACGGCACAGACACTAAATCTGGCATCTGTTTACAAATCATTTATTATCATCACCATAGATGCCCTCAGCTCCACAGCTTTGTTACACACAGCTTTATCCATTAGCTGCACTCTGTCTGAAAGCAACATCTGTGTGCCAGACAAAAGGAGACTTTACATTAATGTTAGTTTCTTCTCTGTAATTTGGTACCGCAGAAGTCCTACCACTCAACATGAGCCTGGCTCTTCTGTAAAGACTTTTTGATTCATAGATCATTCACTGGTGACAAGATGATGATGTTAAAATGACGGTACCACCCAAGGAAGGATGGGGATATCACAGAAACAACACTATCAAAAGGACGCATTTAATGGCCGAAACACAGAGGGGCCGTCCATTTCTTTAATGCCTGCTCTGGCTGTTCATTAGCCTTGATTAAATGATTGTTGAACAAAGAAGAAGAATAGCTGATTCCTTTGAGGCAAAGCACTTCCTATTACAAATGTTACATCAAAAACGGCTGTGAAATTTGTCTATGAAGTAAGATTTTTTTTTTCTTTATTTCCCACAATGCGGTTCAATGCTTCAAGTGGTAACATGCTTAGGGTCATGTTCTCAGACACAGAAGACATCAAACAGCAGGGCTTTAGTGTTGTTCTGTCTGAGAATATTATATTTTGGAATTTCCCTTTGACGGATAATTATCTAAAACCTGTTTTTCTGTCAGCTGTAGTTTTATCACTGGGAATTTAGGTGTGCCCTACTTATCGTCTACTATCAGCTTGACAATTGCATGAGTGTAATTGTGAGACAGTGAGGTTACTTTATATCAGTACTGCTCTGTGTTTGCTTCAGGTCTGCCAGCTCAGAATGGCCATGTTGTGAGGAGGGAGGACTCCAGAGGCTCTCTGTTTATGGACCCAGGAACACCAGACAGTCTGGAGGTGAGAACAGTCCACAGTGACCTGCACTTATAAGGCAGGCCGAGGGTTGCCAACGGGAACTGTCTCCTCTAAGCAGAAGTGATACAAAAGTTTCCAGCCTCAGAATAAAGCTGCATGAAGCTGCGGTATTGTTGATACACCACCCTTGCACCATGAGAGCACCATGATGAAAGAATTAAATTCAATTAATTTCAATTCAATTCAATAGTAATAGTAATTTACAGTAATAAGATAAACAGAGACTGGTGTAGGCAATAAGCATTGGAATGATCAGGGGCCAGACTGCAGGCCAGCATGCAGGTCTGGAAGCAGAGATGTGTAGTGTGATGTTGTGACTAATGGCTCTGTTTCTTGAGGCTTCATGGATAAATACAGCTGGGTATCACCAGCATAACAGTTCCTAGATCATCAGGTGTGCCGTGAGCAATTATCCAATTTCACTTAATTAGACAGAAAATTATTATTCATTTACGGTAAATAATTTGTCTTAGTTTGTCTATATCAGTAACATATGGTGATTGGCAGAACCCCTAGAGTTAAAAAGTGAAAGTACGTTTGTGTCAGTGCACGCATCGTCTAATCCAGGGGTCACTAAATGGCGGACCGCGTCCGGGTCCGGACCCAGTAGCCATCCCATACGGACCCGAATTTATATTCCAAACAGCATCTTTCATTGTCTTTACGGTAGTGGCTTAGCGCATGAGGAAACGCAAAGACCAATTGCATACGAGTTTATCCATCCCACGTGACAACTCTCAGCCAATCAAATCTGGGCATTTCATTTGGTTGCGACTACAATACAAGTTGCAGAGGGATTACACGTGTGAAAAGACAAGAGAAAAGAAAGTTGCATTCGCAGTGTCTGTGACCTGGAACATCAGTGCATTCAGAATTTAGTACAGGGCTCAATAACCAGCATTGGATGGAGGAGAATGAGGAGGAGAGGACCCAAACAGAGGATTACAGATTATTTGCAAGCATACTGAATGGAAATGAGATTTGAAAACTTAAGATGGCATAGGTTATGTTATCTAGAGGTGGATATGTAGCAAAGTATTGTTCAAATTAAGTAAATTAAAGAAAAACTTTGTCTTAGTGATAGTATTTCCAGCATTGCAATGAACATACACAAAAATATTATGGTGAACATTATATAAGTAACAAACATACACCCCCTCCTTTCCCCTACTTTTATGTAATTATTGAAAGAACATTCTACAGTTCTATATTATGTGACAAAAGTATTGTCAAAGTTTTTAAATTGTACTGTATTGTACTGCCGTTTTGGTTCCATGCATCCATCCAACCATATATATTGGTAACCATGTATAATGGTATGTATATATTTATATACGTCCAAATATATATATATATATATATATATATATATATATATATATATCTCAAAGCAAAGGTCTGAATATATATATATATATATATATATATATATATATATATATATATTCAGACCTTTGCTTTGAGACATTTTCTCTAACTGGACCTTCAACTTGAAATTGAATACCCCTGATGTAGAGGGTGAACAGGATCGGTCTGAGTACTGAACCCTGTGGAGCACCGTGGTTAACCCTTGTACTAGAGGAGACATCATTAACATGAACAAAGTGGAATCTGTCAGATATGATTTAAACCAGCCTAGTGCTGTCCCTGTAATCCTAATCTCATGTTGTAATCTGTGTAGTAAAATGCTGTGATCTACTTTGTCAAAGGCAGCACTGAGATCCAGTAGAACGAGTACAGAGACAAGTCCACAGTCTGATGCCATGAGGAGGTCATTAGTGATTTTAACCAGTGCTGGTTCTGTGCTGTGTTGGGCTCTGAATCCAGACTGGAACACATCAAGCAGACTGTTCCTATGCAGGTGGTCATTTAACTGACAACCGCTCTTTCAAGTATCTTAGAAATAAAGGTGCGGTTGGAGATCACTCTGTAGTTT
Organism: Parambassis ranga; assembly: GCF_900634625.1. Classification (NCBI taxonomy): domain Eukaryota; kingdom Metazoa; phylum Chordata; class Actinopteri; family Ambassidae; genus Parambassis; species Parambassis ranga. The sequence goes on from NC_041038.1 coordinate 3,121,785, forward strand.
CCTATGATGTCTGGGTCCAGTGAAGGTTTTGAAGTATCAGAATGATCACAGCAGTTTAAAATGCCTGTGGTACATATCCTGTTGCCAGAGACAGGTTGATCTGGCCTAATATGGAGTCTCCTATTAGAGGAATAACAGTAGTGAGGAGCCAAGTTGGGATGGGGTCTAAAAGACATGGGCAGGAAGCAGTCCAAAGTTAGATTAGGATCCGTTTCTAGAAGAGGCTGTTTATCTTCGGCGGTCGCGAGGAGACCATAGTTGATTTTTTCTCTGATATTAGTGATTTATTGGTGAAGAAGCTCATGAAGTCTTATTTAAGAGCTGCAGGAATACGAGGCTCAACAGAGCTGTGGCTCTTTGCCAGCCCGGCTACAGTGTTAAAGAGGAAGCCCAGGTTGTTCAGATGAAGGTAAAAGCAGAGAATTCCTTTGATTAAAAAAATAACAGCCAGTCGAAAAGGAACTTGCCAAGTAATGAGTGTGCAGAGGCCGTGACCATAATTATAGGTATTGTCTCTCATACGCCTCCAAGTTGGTAAAGACATTACAGGGGGATTTTTTTAAGTTTTGTCTACAAAGGAAACTTATACAAACAGGAGTGACAGTACACAAATACAGATGTTTGGCTCTGTGTGCCTAAGGCCGAGATGTATATTCTGGCTCTGCGTATCAGTGTCAACATGGCCTGCAGCCTACTCATGCTGAAAACAGTAACACCGAAACAGATCACCCTGCAAATATAAAGCTGGACTGTATGAACAGTAAATATGTGTGATATGAGTCCAGCGAATGAAGTTTGTACAATATGACAGTGATTCTTCACAGGTCTCAAAACACACTATAAAATTCTTTCTTTTAAGGCACGTGCCATTGTACACAGTGTTTTGGATTCACATCTGAAGTCTCATAATAGACTGTAATAAAAAAAAAAAACATAATAATGTTCAAACAACATCCTTGTTGCTTTTGAACAACCTTCACTGTTCCTGCTGTGAACCAGTGGGACAGTAAATGAGATGGAAATGGATTCGTGGTTGCACTGCTGGACGGACATGTTAATGGGTTTATAATGTAAAACATACCAGCTTCACATGAACACATTCATGTTTCCTAGTCTGTGCATCTGCATACAAACGTATCTCCACACGCTTTACATTCTCCCGACAGGATAACCAGAATTCACAAAATCTGGTATGCATTTTTTTAACAAATCCCATTAACAGACATTCCTCTACCCCAGAGCTGCTATTGGGTCATATACAAACACCATCTGTGATGGAAAATTGTGTGCCTATCTCGTAGATTTCTTTTCAAGATTGTTTGAGTGGTTTAGCTCTTTCTTTATAATCTGTGGTATTGATTTTATAACCAAAAATACACATTACAAGGATAGTTATGGAATTTTCTTTGCAGTTGGCAGTAAATCTCATAATATCTTGCTGTTAATAATACTCATTAGCATGGCAGCTATGGCTCTTTAGTTATAGAGCAGCTTCTTTAATAATGGCAGAGTTCAGTTCCTCATGTGCACATGTGACAATATCAGGAATAATTTCCTCAACATCCAGTCAAAGCAAATTCCTTAACAATATAATGTTTTGGATGTGAATGGGTTATTAATTATTAATTATTAATTATAATAATAATTATTAATTAAGAAACTTAGTAATTATCAGATTTGACTGTCTCACCAGGGAGTTGGCATTTCTGTGTTGTCTCTGTTCCAGCTGCAGAGACGTGGCTCCACTATGAGCAGCAGCACCATGCCTCCCATTGGCAGACTGGGACAGTATGAGATCAAGGGCCTCTTATTCACCTTTCTGCACATTGTCAAGACCTTGTCAGAAGGTCAGTATCAATCAATCCGGATAGTAATCTAATGGCCGCCGTTCACAAGGCTGTATGACACCTTATGAGATAATCAGGAGCTATATGTTCATGTAAATACACATGCAAGCAGCAGTCTGAAATTTAGAGTTTACTTTTGTCCACAGACACTCTGACAGCCTACTGGAACAAAGTCAGCCCACAAGACATCATGAACTTCCTCAGTTTGCTTGAGTGAGTAGTCTACATGAAAGAAGTTTGTATTTTACAATGTAGTGAAAACGACTCACTGTGAAATGTAAGTGAAAACACACATATGTCTTATCACATACAACAGCTTTAAAACCCAACACCACCCTTGTTTCCACCCTCTCTTACAGGATCTGCCTGTTCCAGTTCCGTTACATTGGAAAGAGGAACATTGCCAGGTAAAGCTGAGAAACAGCAGCTCTTTTGTCTCACTTGTCTTAGCCGCCTTATCTGTCAACATGTGCAATCTGAAACCCTGGCTATTTATAGGTGACTTGCAAGGAAGCGTGATTCCAAGTTATCTTTGTAAATTTCATCCTAATTTCCTCCTAATTCATCCTAATTTGACCCACAGCTTTTGAAATTGTGCTTTTCTTACAGTATGTTGTACATTTCCTTTGTTTTCTCTCCTCACTCTCTCTAATTTATTATTCATATAGGAGCCAGGAGGCGTGCGTGTCAAAGCTGTTCTCTTCAGACAGGAAGTCTCAGACAATGCCAGCCATGCGATGCAACCGAGCCAGCTTCATGCAAACAAAAATACATCAGTTCAGCACCATGGAAGCCTCCCTCACTCTTAATATAGGTAGCCATACTTTATCTTCTGCTGGGTTTATTTTCCTAATGGGTCCTCAGAAAGTAACAGATAAATAAGGAAAAGTTGTCTATTAGGTTCTTTCCTCAAATACACCTCAAAATTGTTGCTTTGTCAATTGTTGCGCCGAACTTGACAGTATATATATATTGTTCTTGCCCCAACACACAAAATGTGCGGTAAATCATTTGGGTTCATAGCTCAAGTTCAAATTGAACTTTGGTACACATATGTATTACCTTGAGAAAAAAAGTCTCATGGAGGTATCCTGTAAAACAAAAAGGAAGTCCGCCATTTAGAAAAAACTGCGCCATTTTGCATTTTTCACTCCCCGCACTTTTGCGAACTAGGGAATTTGTCCAATCCAGCTGAAAATTGGTCTAGTTACTCTTAAGGCATTAGGGACCAAAAGTTATCAAAAACGCAGCATTTCATCATACGGTCTGGCTGTGACGCCGCCACGAATTTGACCCTTCGCCAACGCACAGGAAATACATGTTTTTGATGCTGTATCTTCCTCATATTTCATCCTACATGGATGAACTTCTAATGTATATAGGAAAAGCTGTCGGTTTGTGTCAGAGCATTAAATACCGGTACTTACTCTTACTTTTTGATTAATTGAAATGGCCACAGTGATACAGTGCTCAGCATCAGCTGATAAAAGTATCTTTCAAAAACTTCATCAGCTGATAGCATACTTACCTAAAAGAATGTTGGGTTTTAAAACACAGCTGCTATTTTTTATCTTTATTTAGCTGTGTGGTGTAAGTAGTAGTCTAATTCTGCACACATTGAGTTGTCAGGGGAGCAGCATGCATGCAAACAATGGATTCGTTCTACTGCGAAGCTTACATGACAACAACATCTATGAACAGATACCTGGTGGATTTACTTCTTGTTATTCAACATTCCTGCCCGTTAATCCAAACGACACCATTACATGTGGTTGTTGTGTTTTCAAGTTAATGATATCCCTGACACGCTACAACCTAATGATGGAAAAAAAAAAATAAGCTGTGCAAGATGTTTATAAGCAACATTTGGTACCTAATATATTAAAGGAGTTCATTCAATAAAGAATTTGGCTTATGGTTCTTAAAATTAGCAAATCAAGCAACAGTACACTGATAATTAAGCACAGCATTGTAATCATTACTTTTTCAGAGTGACAGCATTGTTTTTCAGTTCAAGTTCAAGTTCAAGTGTGAACCTTTGTGTTTTCTTACGTGTGTGTGTGTGTTCTAGGAACTGGGCCATCAGAAGCAGAAATCCACCATCAGGCACTCCTGGAGAGCAACACCTCCACAGAGGTCTGCCTAAGTGTCCTGGATGTGCTCTCCCTTTTCACTCAGTGTTTTAAGGTCAGCGCACACACAGATTTAGACATGCACATAAAGTGAGTAGAGTATATTTGTGTGACTTCCTGTAACAGGAAATTGAGGTGTGTGTGTGTTTGTGTGTGCCTCTGCCAGACCCAGCTGCTGGACAGCGAAGGTCACAACCCCCTGATGAAGAAAGTGTTTGACGTTTACCTGACCTTCCTTAAAGTTGGCCAGTCAGAAGCAGCCCTCAGACACGTCTTCGCTGCTCTCAGGGCTTTCATCAACAAGGTATGTCCAAACATTCATAAGACGCATGACTCCAGTTGTACAATCAGCGTGACGAACTGAATGACTGCCAACGTTAGGGCATCTGTGCTCTTGATCGTGAATGCTGATATATTTTGTAAAGAAAACAAACATGATTGTATTGCATTGTTGCCCTTCTGAACTGAAGGTCGGTCTCTTTTGTTCCATGAGAACAAACCAAAATGCAAAGACAGGTTTTTGATGTGACATAATAAATATTTCTTGTTTCCTGGCTTCTTGTAATCATGTGTATTTTTAGATTTCCTATTTACATATTTCACTTAAAGAGCAGCAGCTAGCTCCAACATGGCTCGATCTCAGACTGGTGAATAAACACATGTTGCTCCCAGGAGAGGGAACAACCGACCTCTGAGCTTTGTTCAGGGATAGCAACATGAGTTTCAGTATTGGCTGCCTAAGTGATGAATCAGACAAGAGTGACAGAGAAGACTCTGTCCTGGCATGTTTTTTCTATTGTAGTAGTAGTAGATTTCCTGCAGGTAAACTCAATGGGGAAAAGACACGACTGCCAAAAACGCACTAGGATGTAATTTTATATCATTTAAATGGCTGTTGCTTATTTACACCTTTATACATACGGTGTGTAGGGCTTCACTTTACTGACAGCTTATTGCATAAGCTGGCAGCTGATGAAAGCACCCACTAGTACTGCCTTTGTAGTCAAGTTTGATATATCTCGTTGCTCTGTGTCATAGAAGTCAACTATTAAAGGCAAATCATGCTCACATGTTCTGTCATTAACATGAACACACACACACTGTTGTTTATTTTGATTAAATTATGTGTAGCAGCTGAAAATAGTTCTAGACAAATGCACTTCTTGTTCATTCATTCAGACTTAATTTATACAAGGTGATCCTTTAAGGGCAGTTTACTGTTATTACATGGGTACAGTTATGCAAGAAAGGCAAAAACAAAAATCTAAATTTAAACAGGAAATCTTGGAATCTTTGGTTTGTCCTCATGTTAGTTTGTGATAATGAGAATTTGACCTTTTGCAGTTTTTTCTCACATCTACCCACATCTAGACATGTAAAGGTCCATCTCCTGAAAAAAAAACGTCATCTTGAGTATAATCTGCTAACTCTATATTTTAGCCTAGAAATTGCCTTTATTAACATTTCTTTTTCCCTGTCAGTTCCCAGCAGTGCTTTTCAAAGGCCGTGTGATGCTGTGCGAGGCTCTGTGCTGTGAAGTGCTCAAGTGCTGCGTCTCCAAACTAGGCTCCCTGAGGGCCGAGGCGTCTGCCCTGCTCTACCTCCTGATGAGAAACAACTACGAGTACACCAAGAGGAAGACCTTCCTACGCACACATCTGCAGGTAAAAAAAGAGGTCTTTCAATACTTGGTGGTCCACTCTCCCTGATTTCATCTGAGTACTCTGGATGCTTTTATAAGTGAGATGAAGATGATGTTTAAACACACATGGCCTACTGAGGGTCTGTTTCCAGCCTTCTGGTTCAGACAGTAGCAGACAGCTGTCCAGCTTTCCATTAGCTCTCACTGGACTCCTTGGTTTTGCTTGTGTTTTTACTTCCCTTCTTTTCTGCTCTTCTCCCTTTATTTCTTATTCTTATTATCCATTTGTGCTTCCATTTTTGTTTTCAGATAATCATCGCAGTAAGCCAGCTGATCTCTGACGTGGCACTGACCGGCAGCTCGCGTTTTCAAGAATCTCTCTCCATCATCAACAACTTTGCGAACAGCGACAAAGTCATGAAGGTACTCCAAATGTCAGGATTACTTTATAACAGTATAGCAGTTCAAAAATGGAGGTTGGCTGATTCTGGCTTTAGTACACATTATTAGAAGATCCTGTCTAAACCCTTTTAGGGGTATCAGATTGTTTAACAATAATAGAAGTGTGTAATGTTTGTGGGCCACATTGTCAAACCCAATGAACTGCGATTGCTCAATCAGTACTCAGCCAAGCATATGGACATTGATCGTGGCTTTGATCTCCTCTGTTTTTATTTTCAGATCAAGGCTAACTGGGCATGTTAGCCACATTTACTTGTGTATTTGTTTTAAAAGATTCAATCATATGTGTGTGTTCAGTCTACAGCGTTTCCCTCTGAAGTGAAGGGTCTGACTAAGCGGATACGTACTGTGCTGATGGCCACAGCTCAGATGCGCGAGCATGAGAAAGACCCAGAGATGCTGCTGGATCTACAGTACAGCCTGGCCCGGTCCTATGCCAGCACCCCCGAACTGAGGCGCACCTGGTTGGACAGCATGGCCAGAGCTCACCTCAAGAATGGAGATCTTTCTGAGGTATCATATTTCATAATCAGTTTTATTTTTGTGCCATATCTAATGATCTGTTCAGTGAGCTGTCAATGATGCTGTCTTTATGAAAACAATGTGGACAGGCAGGCCCAGGATTTCCTGGTTATTTGATCTCTTAGATGCTTCTTGGCACAAGAATCTGTCACGGAAAAATAGTGATAAGTGACGGCTTATGAAACATTTGTTTTTGTTTATGCTGCCTACTTTTATAAAAACTGTACTTTTATTTTTATGCCGTATGTCTCTGGACAAATAAACAAAGCCAGTGGTTGAGCACTAGATAGACTTCTTCTTTGGCCCTGATAAGGAGGCATTCCAGGAAGCAGTCTGCACCCTGCATCACTCCTGGCCTTTCCAAGAAATACCGCAGAACCTATACTACCAAGTGTAATGTAATTTGTCATATGAGTGTTTTCATATGATTGTATAATATATATGTATAACAGTAGCTGTGTTTACATAATTAGGTTATGACAGCCACAGCCTGTTACAGTATTTTGTTTTGTGTTTGGTAAGTTTGCTACTGCCATTTGAGGAGACAGAGTATTATACCTCTGTGTTGTCTTTTCACAAATTGATGTTTTACCCTCATTTAACTTTGTTGGGTTTTAATAGCCCTGTGATGTTTTATTGAGGGGAAAATTCTCCTGTTACTCTCTAAAGGAAGGTCAAAGATTCAGACTGGCCCAGTTGATATATTGTTAGGCTCATTTCAATAGCATTTATTCAATTGTAATTGTATGTTTAGCAAGGCCAAGAAGACGTTTAATAACAGAAGGCGACGAGACATTTTTATTGATGTTTATTTTTTTTTTGTTTATTTTTCTGTTTGTGCATGGGTGATAAAAGAAAACCAGTTTACAGGTGCGGCCAGTTGGTGTGGCTCCCATTTAACCAATTCTGTATTGCAGAAAAAAACATCACAATAGAACAGTAACTGTAAAGGTATGTGATAAGGTTAGGGTGTGGGCATCAGACAGGTCATCACAGAGTTTGCCAACTGCACTTTTACTTTTGTCTGGCTGACTCTGTGGTAGGTCTTCATGTAAAACAATTTTACTTTTGTATTTTTTTATTTTTGTATAAATGAGCTGTTTTGTTTCCACAGGCTGCCATGTGTTACGTTCACGTGGCTGCACTGGTTGCAGAGTACCTACACAGGAAAAGTAAGTCCCTCCTCCCTTATTATTACCTCAAAAGTAAGCACCACTATATTTACATACATACATTGCAGCTAATCTCCATCCAGAATTATGCGTGTTTTTATTACTGTGCTCCTGCATCGTCAATAAATGGTTAGACACAACACAATGTACCACTTTGCACAGTGACTTCTTACAAAAACAAAGTCTCACAATGATGTCCGTTTATTTTCAGAGCATTCATATTTAATGCAAAACCAACTGTCAAATAATCTTTAAACAAATGTGGTTATCTTCGATTCAGGGATGGTGCAACAGTTGGACAAAACAGACACTTATCTCTAAAAAAATATTTGTTTGGTGTCCAGACCAGACACACATGTGATTTATTCTTAGATAGTCACAAGAATGGAACTGTAGGGCAGCCTTCTCTCTAACAGGTGTTACTGTTGGTCCATTTGACAGAGTTGTTTCCCAGTGGCCTCGCAGCTTTTAAGAAGATCACCTTTAACATTGACGAGGAATCCGCCATGAAGGAAGACACTGGAATGCAGGATGTGTACTACACTGAGGTGTTTACAGTTGGTTTTGTTGCGTAAGACATCATGAGGTGTTGTTGTTGGTGTTGCTTGTGCAATGGCAACCAGCCAACTTGCAAATTAACCACAGACAAAACAGAACAAGCAGCATGTTAATGCATGTGATATTACAGTGATATTGTAAATGCATATATCTGTCTAAAATATATCTATTTTCCTTTTTAGGAAGTCTTAGTGGAGCATCTTGAGGTCTGCATAGAGGCCCTGTGGAAAGCTGAACGTTATGAGCTTATCACACACATTGCCAAACTCATCATCCCCATTTATGAGAAGCGCCACGAGTATGAGGTAACATAGCATCATCCCTACGCTTATGTCATGCATACACACGGCGACACTGTCTCTCAAGTTTGTGTCTGTCAACACATATCCATGGCAGCATTTGCAGAAACATGTCAGCACAAATACCTCTCACAAACAGCTTTTTGGTGCCTGAAACCAGATTGCACCCTCAGAGGTCTTGTGGGCCTCAGCGAGTTATAATGTTCTGGCTCATGTTGCGGAACTTCTCATATCCTGCTGAAGAATGAAATAGAGACTTCTGCCTGCCGACAAGGTTTTATGTCTTTGCAATGAAAGGTCATTAAACACATGAGCGGTCAGAGTGAAGAAAGACCCTGAACATGGGGACACCCTTTTGACTGCTGACAGTATTAGCATTGATTTCCGGGGATGTTGATTCACACCTGGAGTGTCTTGCAGGGTTTTGTATCCAGGCATGAGGTTTTGAGAGGTCTAGACATCGCAGTTAAAAAACAGAAGGACCTGGTATCTTGGTGAATAAACAGGAGGTGGGGTGTCTCAGGAAGTTGAACACGAAGAGACCGAAATTGTCATTACATTTATCAGAGTACACCAATATACGCGGTTCTTTCTCCTGTTATCCAGTATTGTGCAGTGTTGTTGTATGCACGCTGCAGACTTTAGTCCTTGTTTTTACAGTATGTTGTTTCATAGTGTGTGTTGCATAACTGAAATCTATGTGCATGCTTTCTGCACGTACTGCTCAGTTGCACAAATAAACAAAACCCTTCAGAAAATGGACACAGTCTGATGGAATCTGTCCTATTTTTTTTCCAGAAACTGAGCCGACTGTACGACACCCTGCACAGAGCCTATAATAAGATCATGGAAGTGATACAGTCAGGCCGCAGGCTGCTCGGAACATACTTCAGAGTGGCTTTTTATGGACAGGTGAGGTAAAACCAGCAGGTGTGGCACACTTGATCAAAGTGAAACGGTGAAAGCCAAAAATACTGGGCATAGCAAAAACAGATGTGACAGTAAATCTTACTTCTCTCACGATTGTGAGATAAAATGAAAATAGCAGTTATACTTTTGCTTCTCACATTATATTACACCAGGGGAATCTAATGACTGTAAAATGCCCTGTGCATTACCAGGATGTTTCCCATTAAGTGCCAGATGAACAACTTTGCACAGAAGAATGTACAAAATCACAGTGGAACATCATGGCCTGAATGTGTGGAGTCTGCAGGTTTATCACACATCTGCATTGCTCCTGTCTGCCTAAACTTTAATACTTTTTTATTTATTTATCATTGGATGGTGCAATCAGAGAGGAAGGGAAAACAGGAAAGGGAGGGGGGTGACATGCCGCAAAGGGCCTTAGACTTAATTAACTAAAGGAGGAGAATGTTATACACAGTAAAGCAGACACAGAGTGCAAGAGTCACCATTTCTGTTTAAAAATGTGTGTTTTACTGATGTTTTGCTTTAAGTAGTTTCTGAATTGCAGATCATTTGGATCTCAAAACATGCATTTTTCCACAGCATTAATGTTAATAAGTGGGAAGTGTGTAGTAACTCCCACGCAGAAGCACCTCATGCTTTAAAAAACCCATTTAACACATTGTTTTTATTGTTGTTTTGGGGTAATTATATGAATTGTAAAGCATACAAGATACTAAAAAACATGCTGCAACTGCTCTATAAGAGTGTGGTAACCTGTGTGTTTTTAACAGGGCTGCTTCGAGGAAGAGGATGGAAAGGAGTACATTTACAAAGAACCCAAACTCACTGGGCTGTCTGAAATCTCCCAGCGGCTGCTCACACTGTACGGGGAAAAGTTTGGCCCGGAAAACGTCAAGATAATTCAGGACTCAAACAAGGTGCAGTAGATAAATAGAGGAAGGAAAGGGTGGGAGACATTTGGAATAAATAGCTTGATACGTGGTGTCTGAATTTAAATGGCAGGTTGTTCAAAATGAAAATAATGCATGCGGCGCGATGATGTTTATTTAGAAAACATAATTTTTCCAACTTAATGCGGGAATATTCCGTTTCCATCATGTGCCGTCCCTGTGAGGCCTCAGCAGAGAGGTCGCCAGGTTATTTGACTGTGTTGGCTTCTGTAGCTTTAACTTGATGAGTCACTTGAGGTTGATGAGACAGTGTGTGATGTAGCAGCCAAGCTGAGATATTACCAAAGGCTTAGTTGGTTTTGGATGATATACCAACTACTAATTCCCAGCAACTGACTTTAACAAGTTCAGTCTTAGGTCACTCTCTTATGTGTATCTCTTTGTCTGTTCTGCTCTCAGGTGAACCCAAAAGAACTGGACCCCAAGTACGCCTACATCCAGGTGACGTTCGTCAAGCCGTACTTTGAGGAGAAGGAAGCCCCAGAGAAGAAGACGGACTTTGAGAAGTGCCACAACATCAACCGCTTTGTGTTTGAGACCCCGTACACGCTGTCAGGGAAAAAACATGGTGGAGTGGAGGAGCAGTGCAAGAGGAGGACTGTTCTCTTAAGTACGTGAAACACACACACCCACACACACTGCCGTGCTAAATGTCAGAAGGCACACAATAGGCCACACACCTTATAATACAAATACTAAGTTTCAGTGCATATATATTATATTACATAATACCCATGCACTAGAATTTGGTCCAGAAAAGCTGACCAATCGGAGCAGGCTTTTTTGTTTTTTTACAGGACACGTTTACTTTACTTAGGCAGGTGAGGATGAGAACAAGTTGTTGACCTGAGCACAACTATAAGGAAATTCATGTGAGGCCCAGTATCTTATATCATATAAAACCCCACAATGATAATCCATTTATCTGCGCTGTGACTTGAAAGTGAAATGAAACCAAAAGCGTGCAAAAACATGGATCCTTTCTTACAGAGCAGATGTGCTTCATACTGTTTTCGATGCATTTGTTGTACAAAAAACCACTAAAAGTAAACATTTACATTAAGACAGCTGTGTTCTGTACTAAGAGGCAGCTGGTCCAGCTACATCCTATTCAGTTACCTCTGCATTATTTATCACTGACAAGCAGCCTCAAGCAATGTTAAATAATTTTGCAAAGCTCTCACTGTTCACACACGTGTTACAAACAAAAACTGCAGATGACCCCGAACATGAGTGCTACTTGGCTGCGTGGTGCATTTGTGTGTCACGACTCACACAGTTTTTTTCTCACCCACCAGCTGCCAACACCTTCCCATACGTGAAGAAGCGCATCGAAGTGGTGGGGGAGAAGCAGGTGGAGCTCAAGCCGGTGGACGTGGCCATTGATGAGATGAAGGCACGGACGGCGGAGCTGACCAAGCTCTGCTCCAACCAGGAGGTGGACATGATCCAGCTCCAGCTCAAGCTGCAGGGCTGTGTCTCTGTGCAGGTACAGGTTGCTCAGGAATCACCATTCACTTCTAGAGCAATAAAAGTCAATAATTTAAAAAAAGATTAAGCTATCTGGCCATAACTCCCAATAGTGTGTGTGCATTAGTACTATGGTATCCCACTATGATGTCAAACATTGGTAGCAGCTGGGAAAATGTACGTAGAAAATGTCATCGCTTTCCGAGGGGAAAAATTCTCCTTCAGGTTTTCTAAAGGTTTACATTCCAACAAGAAATATAAAAAACTCTGTGTTAAAACCTTGAGCAGCCCACAGATGAGTTTAACTGATTACAGGAAACTACCTGAAAAAAGGTGTGCCGTGCTTGTAGGATCATTCCTAAGATTGGTCTGCGTGACCAGAGGTGCCACAATTAAACAAAGAGTTTCAAAACATACATGAATGTCTGAGGATATGTGTCTACATTTGACACAAGAGGCACTGTGTGGACAGACTCTGGGGTCAACGGTGGAGCCACCATGAAAAAAAAAGAGTTCCTCACACTGATTTGTATCTTTGTTTGTGTGTTTGTAAGCAGATCAGAGCCTAAGAATGCTTAACAATTCGAGGCATGTTTTCCACAGGTGAATGCAGGTCCCATGGCGTATGCAAGAGCATTCCTGGATGACAGTAAATCCAACCAGTCTGGCAACAAGAAAGTCAAAGAACTTAAGGACATTTTCAGGTAAGTTTTTTCCATTGGAAATAATGAAACATTTTCATGGAGGTAGATAAGGAATGCATCAGAGGTATTGTAGGTGAAATAAGTCAAAACACAGAAGCAACAACAAAAAAATGTTGTGCAACTTAAAGGTATGTAGGAGGTTTTGCCAGATTTCGAAAGTAAACACACGCCCCTTTCTCTCGGAGCTCACCCCGAAGCAACGCCTCCATGCTCCTTGCTAATCTTCATTACCTGAAGACGAGTCCCGAACCCTGAAGTCTGTGACTTCGGCCATCATGCATGTACCTCTCTGGTGCGCGCAGAGCAGGAAGAGAGTGACAACCAGCCAATACTCCGCTCACGGTTGTCCCGGAGGATTGGCGGATGTTTTTAGTGTTTTATAGCTTCCACAGATGATTAATATTCTTCGTTTTAATGGGAAACTGCCAAACTAATCGGTTGCTATCGGATTGTAAAGAGAAGTTACACTAATTTAACAAAAAGTGCATCAGAATGAAATCCCCTACCTTTAAAACGGTCTACCTCCTAAATACACACTTTCACACACATGTGACGACATGGACAAAGGATGAAGATCACATAAACATTTGATAAACTTTCCAAATGTCAATGGTTATGCCGTCATGGCTTCCTTGTTGCACTAAAGAGTGCAGAATTTTTGTTTTGACTTTTGACACACATGGTGCATTTACCTTTGAAAATCTGAAACTTCTTCTGTTTTACATTTGCTGGGTGTGATAAAAAGTGTCATTTTTGGTGATTTCTGTTAAAGCACACCATTCTATTCTACTGAAAATGTTTCCTAATCGCCACCTGTTGTCTTTCTAATCACTGCAGGCGTTTTGTGGAGGTATGCAGCATGGCTCTGGACATAAATGAGCGCCTGATTAAAGAGGACCAGTTTGAGTACCACGAAGGCCTGAAGGCCAACTTTAAAGAAATGGTAAAGGAGCTGTCAGACATCATCCATGAACAGGTAATCTCACTTTTCTGTGTCAAACGACAAGAAATGAAATGGGAACCAAACCCAATCGGACTAACATACAAAAGCTTTTACTGTGATGACTCATAATGTTTGTTCTGCTTGGAAGTGTGAGAGCAAATATTCAATAGAGATTCACATCTTTGCATCCTTTCATTGTCAGCAGCATAGCCATCAATTCGAGAATTGAGAAACAAACCAGAAAAAGAGATAAACGGATGGAAGTTGAAGAAACTTGCAGTATATCTGCTTTCAACATTTAAAATTTCTGTATATCTGTAGCTAGCTTAATAGATAGATAGACAGACAGACAGACAGAAGGTCAGCAGTCTACATTTAGGGGGTGGGGCTTAGCAAACGCTCCCATCCAAGCAGCAGCTACAGTTCCTCAATGACCAGCAGTCACAAGCTGTGAACCTGAGTCACTGACACAGATATATCTCCATATTAACCCTTTATAATGCAGTCTAAGTCTTTGAGGTAAGGTGTCTGTCAGTAATAGAAGATATTCCATACTATTTCTGATCAGACATGAAGCGAATCATAATGGGTTTCAACCGGAAGTTGTGTTAATTTACATCCAGGAATCCTTTTCTCATGTACATTTCCTGTATGAATAACATCCAGTGTCACGGTTGGATGAAGCTGATTGTTAGTAAGTGTAAACTGCTGCCTGGGATCATTTTAAAAACACACTTCACTTTTGCTCATGTATTCCTCTTTGTTTTCATCCTTCCCTGGAATGCATCATAGCTGCGTTGCACCCCATGTGTTATTGTTCCTGCTGACATTTGATATGCGTTTTACCAAGCTAACTGATCTGACTGCTTTTGTCTCCAATGTGCTGGCCTTTAGCTTTAAGGAAATACAGGTAATGTGCTCATTACGCGTGTTTAACCTCACCTCAGTGTGTCTTGCACCTTCTGTGTCTTATGTCCATAAACTAGCACTCACTGATTTCCGATCACACAACCTGATTGAGACACAATGAGGCATTTAGAAGGTTATTTCTCACGCTGGCACTACAGCTGGGACTGAGAGCAATGCAAATTGCCAATTCAAATAGTGTTTACATTTATGCTGGTGCTGTGGTTAAATTTGACCATTTGCATGTCTGCACATGTAAGAAAAAAAAGATGTCCATTTGTGTTGCTGCCATGGTTATCACAAACCATGGCTTGTTTACAAGAACGCTCCCTCTCATCTCTGTGTCCCATGTGTGATGTGTTTGTGGTGGTGAAACAGTAGCATAGAAGATATATTTAATTTGGAAATGAAAGGTTTTGCATGGATCAGATGGGAAATAGAGATGTGTGTACATCTGCAGCAGATTAATCACAGTGCTGCAGCAGCTGAGAAAATGCTCTTTTTTTGTAAATCTTGTATTTTAGGCTTCATTTTTAATCATATTTACATTAAGGTCTGGCTGCTTTACCAAGGCTGTCATTTGTTTACCTGCACTCGTGGCACGCCTGTGTCTGGGTTGCAGTCTAAAGAGGTAACTTGTCATACAAAGAACATCTTCAGCAAATGACTAATGCAAAACCTCATAGCAAAAACTGCAATTTTAAGAGTCATTACATTTGTGTTCATATTAAAAGCTGCATTTGACATGACATATTAGTAATTGCTTTACAACAGACTCCACCACGTTGGCACCCCTTAAAACAGATAGCTCCCTCTGGGTGTTTTAATTATAACCTTGGTGGTGCTGCTTCATGTGTGATGAGAACACCTCATACCACCCTGCAGGACATCATAGCATCGTGCTGCACAAGTATTCTTTTTGTTTTGTTATTTTATGTGTTCCACTGTTTACTTGGGAGTAAATACAGGCTGTTTGGTAACCAGCAGCATAAACACGACTGCCGGCCTGAGTGAAATCCTCGTTTCAGGCCGCCTACACCTCGCATTTATTCAGCCATTTTAACCAAATAGTAATCACAAGCATAACAAATATGTATTTATCAGGCTGCCACAGTGGTTGAGCATGCAAAGAGGAAACCCGCATAACAAAAACAACTAGACTATCAAAGAGAAAGTGATAAGAATTTTTGTAATATATCTTCATATTTACATACAGGTTGCATATAAATCATTAAACTCTGTGTTGAGCCATCTCCTTTCACCCCCTGCCTGAGAATAACTCATCTATTCTGTTTCTTTTTGACCAGATCTACCAGGAGGACATGATGCGCTCACTCTTACAAAACTCTCTCCATGTGTTCCGCGCCATCAGCGGCACGTCTACCAATCTGGGCTGATCTGCTTCCCGCTGGCCTCCCTCTGACACAGCCACCAGATCTCGTGTCATTCCCTTTCACTTCTCCCTCCAGGACCCGAAGTGGCTGCTGACAGGGCAGCCCTAAGTTTCACGTCTGCTTGCCCTGAACAATACAGAGAGGGTTTGTGGGGAAACATGAACACTTTTGAGAATGTATTACACCGACTTACTGTCTGCATGTCAGGTTGAGGTGTGTGCTAGGCTGCATTGCACTTTTTTCTGCCTTGCAACAAACAGCAGAAATGACTGTTAGTTACTGCTCTAAAGCAAAGTTCCTGTCCTCTCTCTCAGTCCGCACCGTTCCCCTCAGATCTATGCAGGACACCACCACTTCCAGAACGGACCTTTTACTCCCTGTAGCGTTTGTAATTGCCTCACAGTGTTTACTCGGCACTGCCTTCCTTGCCATGCTCAACCGGTTCTGTTGTGGCACCCAAAATGAAAACATTAAAGACGCTCTGTTGGTATTTGTTTTTCACATTCCAGTAACCAGGTTGTAATAATTAGGCTTCACCTGAGAGTTACTGCCCTGTTATATATTATTGTAATGTATGTATTGACAGGCCTCTTTTGGCTGCTCTCAAAAAGTAAAGACAGACCTCAGGGTTGTATTAAAGCTGTTATAATGCTGCTATTTGGTTTGTGTGGATTGAAAATAGCTCAATTACATTGTAAAAAAAATATTGCTAAAAAACAATGTCCTAGATTGTATTAGAGAACATGAATAATCAAATCCAGAGCTTTAAAACAATCAGTGAAATATACATTTGAAATGAGAACCAGGATTTGAGGACAGCCATGTGGTAACATTTCCTCCACTATAGTGAGGAAGTGTCTCATCTGGGTGTAGATCCAGTGCCTTTGTGCCCTGCCTTCTGAAAATCTCAAGTAATACGAAGCATCACATGCTGGTTACACACAGTATTTCACAAGTGCTACACTGAAATGAGCAGATAGATGAATACTATTTAAGCAGATGTACATAATTTGTCCACATGCTGTAAATTCTATCCATTTATGTTTGTATGTACTGTATGTATGTATCATATTTTTTATGTTTTGGACTGAGTTCACAGTCTGTCCTAGCAGAGATTTTTTTTCCATTTTTATTGCATTGTATACCAAGGTGCAGCTGCTTGTCAAACTTACTTTGTAAAGCATTTTTCCAATAAAACCTGGAAAAATATTAAGGTCAGAGGCTCATTTTTTTGTGTTTGTCAGTCGATGCTTTGACAAGACCACAAGGCGTGCAGCCGTCGATAAGCTTTTGTCGACGCCACTCTCAACCTTGACAGATATACATGTTATAGATGTCATGATCCTGTGTTCAGTTGGATTTGTTTTCATTTTACTCCTTGGTTTTCTTGGCTATGTTAGTGTAATTGTAGCCATCTTTTGGTCATTTCCTGTTTTATTTTAAGGGTCACAATGTTTTCATCATGTATTCCCTTGTGTTTTACTTCTTGTGTTTTAGCCATTTGTGATTACCTTTCCCGCCCTGACTGTGTTCACCCGTGTCCTGTTAATCTTGTGTATTTAAGTCTTGTGTTCAGTTTTGTCAGTTCGTCTGTTTTACTTCCTGTTTTGCCACCTGTTCTACCTCTGTGTTGTCCCTGTCTCACCTCTGTGATGTCACTGTCTCCATGCTGTGTTCCCTCTGAAGCTCCTGTGTGTTCCCTTGGATTACTTGTGCCTTGGTTTTATTTGAATATTATTTCCTTCCTTTCCATCCATTTTGTTAAATGCCTTGTTTTGTTTTTGTTTTTTGCCTGCATTTGGATCCTATCTGAACTCTGACCCTGACAACAGACTAAGCATTGATTACATTTAAAGTCTTGTAGTGAAGCTGAACACGGGGCCAATTGCAGCCATGCAGACAGAATATTAGCTAAAGGAGGACGATGAGAAAAACCAGGAGAGCAGCCAATCTATATTAAAGCAAAGTTTTTCATGCTCATGCACATAACTAGCTACAAAAATACAATAATAAATCCTTTTATTGAGAAAGTAGCTTTTGGAGCCTGTTGTGTTTGTGTAATTACTTTCCCTGCCAGAAGGGGGCAACAGACGTTATTCACTGTAGCTTTAAAGCCAACATAAACAATGAGTCCTCACTGCCTTCGTTTTGCATGCTCATGCATATGCTAGCTGGCTAATTGTTGTTGTCTGGACACTGGTGCGTCCCCGTCTCTTCATGTCTGGACCCTGGAGGGTTCCTGTCTCTGCCTCTGGTGGCCTCCTGCAACCTCCTAGACGTATTTTCCAAACAAGGGTGTAGATTTGCTTTTGTTGAGACCTAAGATTCCAAAACAATTTAACCCTTCCTGCACCCAATGAGTGTTCTATCAGTTTTTTAGGAGGGGATCAAATTATTGCAACCCATGCTAAAACTACGCCCTTGTTTCAAAATATATATAATTATATATCTTGATTGAATTCAACATTACCCTGCTTCTCATACACACACACAAGCAGTGATACATTCAAATCCTTTGGCGTCAGAACACCGTCCCTTCTTTTTGTTGCACATTGTGTTTGCTTGCTGCTATGACATAATTTGATAAACTATGCAACAGCATTGGGTTTCACCCATGTGCCTCCAGTTTATTGGAGGTGTCGAAACTGGGAAGAGGCGTCTTTCCTGGACTTAGGCTTGAATTTGTACATGTTCAGGCATGATGCATGAGCACAGTGTGCTGTTATGATAGCGATGCTCCACTCAGTATGAATACAGCTTTTCATTGCAAAGTGAAGATTAGGGCACACATGACATGAGCTGAAACTCTTGACCCTCCCACGTGACCCTACATGATGGTAGGCTACTAATGACACATGGAAAGTACCATATAGGCTGCAGCATCATTTGAAGCTATTGGCCCACACTGTGTTGTGTTTTTCCTGGTATGTTACCGTCAGCTTGTCCACTCTGCGCTGTTTGTTGCTGCATAAATCCATTACATTAAAGATAATCAGCTTAATGATTCTCAGACTCATTTAGAGCCTGACGACTTCCTGGAGGAATGGATGGACACTTGCGGTTTTTGTAATATCGCACTTAGAATCGCACGCATGCGTGATTGCGAGAGCCCATACAGACAGCTTCCCCTTTTTTCTGTGAGTGTTTTATAGACGTTGGATGCCCGAGTGTGATTAAAACGGCTTCTGCATTCCTGCTGCTGTGTAACAACTTCGCCTTCAACCCCAGCTTTTCCGCCCACTCAGGGGCCCGGCTCCGCCCCAACAGTTCCCGGTAGACTTCGCACTCCGCGGACCTACAGAGTTAAGGTGCATTTGGTTTTCGTTCCTGGAAACCCTGAGGCAACCTTTAGCCCATTGTATGAAGTTACTGTAATTTTTAAAGGATACATATATACATATATATATATATGTATATATTTGGATTATAAGAGTGATCCGCGGGGTGATGCGTTTTCACATGGAATAAACTCTCCAAGTATCCCGGACAACATGACAGCCACTCAGGAGTTCTTCGCCTTCTTTTCCACCGCCGTAATAATGGCTTTATTTTGTAAAGCAGGTAAAGACTCTTTAACTCTCTGCACTAATAACAAGACAAAAATCCACAATGATGCTGCGGTTTCCGCCCGTATATATGTTTAAATAGTAAACAGTGAATGTGTGAATCAGCCTCATAGATTACTGATTCACACATTTTGTACTTTTACTTCTGTTATTTAATGTATTTATTCACCTTGATTCTTTCTTTTTTTTTGTCCTGATGCGTCATCTATCGATCCTGATGCCATCCTGATTTCCTGCCTGATCATGGATGATCATATTCTGATATAACTTTTATAGATATTATCATATTATACACATATGATCATAACAAAACTCTGATTTTTAATAAACTGCGTTCAGCTATTCGGTTTAACATTTCAGAAACCTATTAATGATTAAGATTAAGGAAACCTTTATTGAAATTGCCTTGTTGCAACAGCACAGCCGCAGTAAAAATAGGATGAGATAATAATAATTTACAGTATAAAGTATACACTACAAGGTACAATAAAGTTAAATAAAATGAGAATATGAAATGGATTTTATACTAGAAGACATGTAAATGTGAAATATGTAACAGGATACAGTCTTTCAGGAAATCAGGATTATAATGCGCATGTAAGCGCACAAGAACCACTGATACATCCAGCAATCATGCGTCTCAGTGAGAGGGGTTGGTTTGCACAATTAGAAGTTTCACTTATAATATAGGTATATGTTATATAACATAATATATCACATTTTTTGCATTTATATCAAGATAGATTAACCTATTAACCTTTTTTTGTTTTTGTTTTTTTTGTTTTAGACAAAATCATGTTTGTTAAGTAGCTATAACGTTTTTTTGCCCTACAGATCTGCTGCCTGAACCAAGTGGGCTGACATATAGGTGGGTGGACCCATTTACTTTGAACTTGTCCTGGACCTGGATGAAGCCCAAAGATTGGCCCTGTACCTTAGAGTTCTGGGCAAAAATAGTAGAAGAGGTGAGGCTGTTTGATGAAAGAAGAATTGATTAGCCACAAATCACACATTGTACCAAGTGATATACCACCTACACACACACACACACACATTCAGATTATATAACAAGAAGCTCATTGTTTTCATCCATCCATTTTTTCACATGATCAGAGTGGGGTCGGATGTCAAAGGGCAAGACCTGAGTGCATAAAGGAAGTAAGTCCTCATTGTTTTCACTCAAAGGTAACCCCACTAAGTTCAAGTTTTATTTAAACGTTTAAATATGGTAAATATATTCAAAAAGCATCAGACATTTGCCATAATGTGGCTCATTAAAAGCCAAAGAGACAAATATATATGTACATCATATTTAACTTTATTAATGGTCACATTTCTACATTTTACTTATAAATAATATGAATAATAACAATAAAATAAAATACCTATAACTCAGAAGCTATCTTTTGACAGTCTAAACGCATAGCTCTGATATATTATGACAGTGATCTTATCATGAATTTTTTAATCGCTGTGAAGATCTGTGATGTATACCAGTCTTTTGTGGAGCTGAAGGAGTATGAAAGATCAGGGCACTTGCTAGGAAGGAAAATAAGTGAAAGTTGCATTAAGGGAAGTGTAGGTTTAATTGTTAAGTTGTTGTTAACACTTCCAACTTTAAGTCATTTTTGCTTGTTGGATGTGTTTTTTTTTCTTCCAGTTACGCACACAATCCCACAATGCCAAATTCAACCCTTTCTTAACAGAGGAAGGCCCTAGTGAATGGAAAGCCTCGGTTCAGGTTTTTGACTGTAGAGACTGTGGTTATGTGTGTGCCAGCAAGAATACGAATGTAAGCGTTTATACACCAAAGACTGCAGTACCACGAGGTAAGAACCACAAAGCTCAAACTACAATACAAGCAGCATAGTAATCTGTGGAAACAGTGCAGCCATGGCTACAAGAGAGCTTTTGTGATGTGCCTTTTAGCTAATATATACAGTGAAAGAGAAACCTCATTAAAAACAGTGTGTACCTGACAACTTGGGTGATGTCACACAAATCTTATTTTCTAAAGGAATATGTATCTATCATATATTGATCCTATTTCTGACAGCTGAACTGGTGAAGGACTTCAGATGTCTGATTAGGAACAATTTGATGAGTTGCTCCTGGACCCCAGCAAAAGCTGCCATTGCCCTGAATGTCACCTACAGGTGAGGATAACCGGATACAGTCATTGAAGTGGATTAAAATATGTACACACATGAACATCTAGTGGTGTTGTTGCAGATTTTGCAACCAAGGTCATTTAAAAGTTTGCGACCAGCCTCACAGCAACAGCTGTGTCCTGGAAGTTGTTCTGGAAGACGATCCCCTGAAGGTCTATCCAGACGAAATCTGTGTGTCTGTGCAGACAGCGACTGAAATGAGCACTTTTAAAATTACGTTTGGTGAGTGCTAAATTACTGCCATTACAACACATAGAAAGAAACACTACATGTAAGATATTGATTAATCCCCCCCCCCCCCCCCAACTTCCACACACAGAGGTAGATATACCGATGTATATAACAGAGTCTGGAGGTTATATCAACCTGGAATGGGAACCTCCAGAAATTGGAAAGACTTGTTGGACGTACAATGTCAGCTATAGAGAATGCAATAAGCAGAAGGTAAGTTGAAATCTTACCGTTTATATGGTTGCAGACGCTTCTAATGCAGTTTCACTCTATGATTATGTCAATGCCATGCAGCGTTAACAACACTGTGCTTTTTTGCATGCTTCTCAGGATCCCATAACCTACACTCCAGGACACAACAATCACAGCCTTCAGGACATTCCCTACAACAGAAATTGTCATTACGAGTTTGAATACAGCATCAGCACAAAAGCGCATTGCCCAAAACTGATCGGTATACCCGGCAGCGCATCTTATGGTAACTGTCTCCAAATTTTATTTTATTGTATTTTTCCCATGGTGTTTATTGAACATACCACAAAATCTAGATGTCTGCTGTGTATAGTGCTCCAAACCTACTAAAGAGAAAAATACAGTGTAAATACAGGTACTGCCATTTCCTTATTTTCTGTTCATCACAGGAATCAATGCGTCTCCTGATCAGACGATGACCGTCATTGCCATTGTTATCCCCATTATTCTGTCTGCCTGCGTCTTCCTGTCCTGCTTCTGCTTCAGGAGGTATGAACTATGTGTGATCACATTACAAAAAACTGTGATCAATTGCTAAACATGATCACACACACACAACTGTGCTGTTACCAAAGCTGATTTCAACATCTAAAGATGAATCACCGAAGACAAAGGGATGTGACTGACACATGTGGAAACACTCTCACCTTACTGTAAATGCTGCCTGACAAAAAAGGGGGTGGAAGGCTTAATAAAGACAAAACTGTATTAATTCTGAGGGAAATAATGGTGGAATAACTAGTCTGATGGCCCACTGTGGTGCTCCTCGGTAGTCTCAGTCCACTGTTTGACCTCTGGAGCAGCCTTTGGTAGCAGCCTAAGCTAAAAGAATGAGATTTTAGACCTGTGAGTCACAGTAGAACAGAGGTGTGTCTCTTTATCTCTCTCTCTCACACACAGATCTAAATAAACTTTTACTCTCTTATCATGGGAGAGTGTTTATTGGATAGATGTCTCCCCCTTCTGGTATAGAGTGTAATTGCATAAAGACTGCAACATAAGAAACATAAGAATGACCTGGTAGTGATTGTTGATTATTAATAACATTAATATAATATTATTAGTTATTAATCATTAATTAATACTATTAATTATCAATATAATATTAATAATGTTATACATTTCACACTTCAGCTGCTTTTAGTCTTGGTGTGTGATGTCTCTGTGTCCATGATAGGCTATTGTTCTCTCTCCATTTGCAGGCACAGGACCATCATTTGTCCCGTCTTACCGGACCCTTCACAGATATTCAAGGATTTCATGAATGGAAACAGAGAACTCAAGGTATATATTTTTATAAAACATGAACTCACCTGCCCTCTGCCCTGTGTACTTAAATGCTCATCACTCTGTTCTGTTTATTTACTTATTTATTTTTTTTAGTTCCCAGCCATCGTTTGTGAGCAAGAGGCAGAAATCTTTGTACCCATTGTAATTTCTCCTGTGTCGGAAGAAAGCGACCTCCAACAGAGTTGCTGACATGTACACAGGAAATGACTGTTGCTCATCATCTGTGCCATGGAACATTTACAGAGTGACACTAAAAAACTGTATGTCACTGACCTGGTCCAGTCAACGTGTGTGATTAGAACTGTGCTTGGTGATTCAACCTGCTAATGAGTTACTCTCTTGAGGTAGTGGGGTCAGGAAAAGCCTTTAAAAAACTGTTCAGCTTTGGATCAGGAAATGGACAGGAATGCACGGGACGATGAAGGCGGGGCATGCGTTTGATGACCCTACTGTATAAATCTACGAGAAGTGGGTCAGCATGAGAAATAACAACCAGCTATGACCTCCATTCTGGGAATAGGGAGTAGTAGAGATCCCACGGGTGCGCTGCCGCACATGACCTAAAGCACACGTCGTAGTGCATGATGAAAGTTATTGTTCGCTTTCTGGATATTGATTGACCTTGCATGATCAGCACACCCGCCTGCTATACAGGTGTCTGCATATGGAAATAACAGTTTTCATACAAGAGTTGTTGTTAATTAAAACACACAGACAGACCTGTGGTGTAATCCTTTTTATCTTTGTACATAACTTTAAAACAGTGGTATGTGTGTTCACAATAAACAAATACAAACTTGGGTGTCAGTCTGTAAAAGGTTTCCTCCTCATTCATTAGCACACCTAGTATCTGTTCCATTTGAAATTATTTTAAATGACAGGGAAGCTGAAACGATGGGATGCAACTGCTTCGCCTGATGTTTTTATGTTGTATTGTCTGTAAACTGTGTAGTATATGTATTATTTGATTGTGCTTGTCAGGATAGTGTGTTGATGGAAACATGGACAAGTTTTACTGAGATGCTGCTCTTTCTTGGCCAGGACACTTTTGCAAAAGAGATTTTTAATCTCAATGAGTTTCTCCTGGTTAAATAAAGGTTAAAAAAATCATCCAGCTCCCAAATGTAAAATTAGTTGTCTGGTCACCATGGTACCTGCCAGTGGGTTAGCGCCATGTTGTTGTGTTATAAATACATCTAATGCCATGTCATCACATTCTATTCATTAAAGTTATCAGTGTGTCTCCTGATGACGATGAGGCGATGACTGTCATTATCATTGTTATCAGCATAACATCTGTCTGTGACATCCTGTCCTGCTTCAGCTATAAGAGATATGAACTGTATGACCGCATTACAAAAGACCTACTTTTTGTACTACTGTTTGTTAGGTGTATCACCTGAAACTTAATTCAGGTAGAATTACAGAAGTGGTTAACACACTTTTCAAGAACCTACGTACATGAAAACACTCACTTGACTGTGAAAGCTCCCAGAGGAACTGAATGGTGATTTGTGGGAAGGCTCTACGGTCACAGCTTATCTGAGGAACACATGGCACCATGCAGGATGAGAAGCAGGCGATGAGATGCTTTGGGGAATGTCCTGCTTGGAAACAATGGGTTAACTTGAGATGCAGATGGTACCCACCTTTTATGTAAAGTATAAGTAAGTACAAATATGTAACTATTTCCTGAAGGCACTGTCCTCTTTTAGCAGGATGATGGGTTCACGAATAGTCTATTAAATCAGACACCTGTGGGACAAACAAGTCCCACCCCACAGGTACCAGGATGTAAAGAATCTGGCATCTTCAGAGTTGTAATGCAGAGTGCAGACAGAGCTCTAAATATAATGGCAGTCATGACAATAGCTGTGTCATGGGTCAGTGTGATTACATGATTAAGTAAAACTTCCAGCACAGATCTTGTGAAATCCAATGTCTTTTCACCATAGAGTTCCTCTTTTAAGATTGAGTGGCAGTAAAAAAAATGTGCTTAAATAGATACACCTAAGCACAACAATGTTTTATTGCCTAATGTCTCTTACAGCTGACTATTTACAGCAAACGTGGTTTCATTAACAGACGTGATAGCATATTCTATAAATTACATAAAACAAACTGTGATTCTATCCATATTTTATTTAGAGGGTTCCTCTACATGTTGTAAAAAAAATAAATAAAAATAAGCAAAATATAGTTTGTGATGACAGGGAGAGTCCCAGTCAAGGTTTTTGACTCTTATTAATGTATGACATGAAGCTTAAAGTTATAAATGTCCCTAATAACAATGGACTATATTATTGCTGGGCAACCGAACTAACTATCTACACATAGGCGGTGCGTGCGTGCCTCAGCTACGTCACCGTGTCCCGAAAAAAGCAGGAAGCGCGGCCGCCCACTTCTTCCAAACTCACAGCAGGGTTGTCTGCCCTCCTCCTCCTCAAAAGAAGAAGAAATTGGAAGCGAAAGCTGAATTGAAATGTAGACTTTTTTTCCTCTTCCCTTTAACTACCCACTTACAGCAGGGTGGACACCAGACACGTCTCTGTCTCCGCGGAACGAGTTTAAAATCTTAACACAGCGAAGAAAAAAAAACACGCACGTGAGGAAAACTTCATACAGGATGTGTAAAAGTTTCGACCTGTTTCTTTTATGTAGCTGCTTTTTACTCTCAGCTGAATCCCGAACAGGTAAGACAACACCTGTAAAGTTATGTCTGTGAATGACTGCCTGGCTGTTGTTGTGTGTTTTTCTTACTATAAACCGTAAAGTTCTGACTACTTTTTCCCGTACGACTGAGTGACGGTGATTCCCGCTGTTGACGTAATTGGTCAAAACAAACGTACATTGTGGAAGACCGGAAGTGATAATGGGAAAATGTCCTGAGTTTATTTTTGTGATACAAGCTAAACTGCAGTTCTGTCCAGCAGACAGAATGTCCAAGAGGACAGACAGTAGTCATCTCCTACAGTGTGGTGTGTGTTTCCCCACACATCAGCACAGGTTTATAAGTGACATGTTTGTTGTATTTGTGTTGTTCAACATTAAAACAGTCATTTTTATTATAGAAAATAATACAGGAATACGTGTAATTTACATACTATTGTACAAAAGGCTCATTGTTCACAGTACTCTCAGCTCTGTCTTTATAATACATGTAAGTGAAGTAATGAGGAAGTTGTGACTTTTCTTTCTTCACAAAGACCAAATCTTACCACCACAAAATGTTTCTCTGCGATGGATCAATGATTTCTGTCCCGAGTTGTCCTGGGCACCACCTCAGCATCCAGGCTGCCAGTATAAAGTGTCAGTGTTGTCTAAGCCCAGGGAAACTGAATTGGTAAGCAGCCTGTGTGTGTGTGTGTGTGTTTGGAAAATAACATCTAAAAGTACTCCTGGAAGTTAGTAAGCATAAATAATCTCAGCGTTAGCGTACAGTTTGTGTTGATTTCTTCTGCTCTCTGCAGATTACAGAGACACAGTGGGGACAATACGAAATCATGGAGGGAGGATTTTCACAGTTTTCTTTGAAAACTCTTTGGAACGGCTCAGAGAGTGAGGAAGTTTTCATAAACACCTCTAACCCAGGTAGGTGCTTATTTTGGTTGTTATTACCTTTAATACTTTTGATGTGACAAAACTTTCACTTTTTTTTTAACAATAATGTAGTCAAATCTTTTTGTTTACTCAGGTGTGTTTATGTGTTTGTCCTATTCCCAGAACTGGTGAAGGACTTGCGGTGCTATATCTATTCTGCCACTGAAGCTTACTGCTCCTGGTCCATAGTCAATCATACTGCACATCTCCGCTTCTACTACGAGTAAGCACCTTTTCTTTCTTTTTCTAATATATATCTTCTGCTTTCTCAGTAAGCGAACTGGTAGAAGTACTACTCTCTTTAGTAGTAGTGCTGTTTTAGTTTTATGCCTCTTTTGCAACATGATGCACATTTGTTTGGTTGGGTTTCATCACATGTAAGAGAGCCAGGATGGACTCAAGTGGAAGTAACATGCTGGGGTTTAAATGAGCCTAAATTCTTTGCATTTATTGGTTTTTATCAGCTTGAGGCAAAAATTTCAGTTCAGTTTTTTTGACCGCTTGTGTTTTTGTGACCCAAGCCATGTTTGGTAACGCAATGCTTAGTGAAGAAGGTGAAGTGTTAACTACAGCAAACAGTGACCCTAAGGGCTCCACACACTCTGATTTAAGATAACACATGCACTAAATATACAAAAACAACAAAACGAAGAAAAAAAAAAACAACACTCCGGGTGGGTGGCTGTTTTTGACTCCGTTTGTTGGCATGAGAGGCGAGACTTAAAGATCGTCGAATAGAACAGAGAGACACAAACGTAATTATGCAATTGTGGCTTAGAAGCTCAAGGAATTATGGGGGAGTCTAAACCAGAGATTTTGTTTAACATCACAAGCAGTCCCAATGTCTAAATCTCAACGTCCATCAAGGTAAAAGAATAGTTTCTGCAGTTGTAAACAATAAATAGTCAATGCAATTTTGTATCTTTATGGCTTTTCAAATCTAGATAAATAAGTATGAGTGACATCATACAACGCAAGGAGCTCTACAGTGTCGGCCATTCTGATTTAATACATTTAATAAGCAGCAGCAGAGCCTCTGTAGAGAGGACTGCAATCGAGGACTGTCACAGACACACCTGAACTGTCTGTTGGCACTCTCTTGACACACTGGCATGAATAGGAAGTGGAATGGCTCTCTGCATTGAACCAGCTTTGTGGGGGCCCGACTTACAATGGGTGAGAACCCCCTGGCTTAGACTTATAGTAGGGTTGTTTCACTGTTGACCACAAGCGGTGATGTGAATAGTTAAAATTTGCCTGTAATAGAAGGTTATAGACAGATGCCTCATCCAGCCACACAGTGAGTAAAGTGACTCTTCTTCCCAGGCAGTTTCTAAGAAGCACTTCCCAGAAAGTGCCCTGTAAGACACCGCCTACAGGGTCAGGTTAACAGAACGCCTCTGTTATCCAAAAAAAAGAGAGCTACAGTTTGCACCAGGTGACGTGGTCCTTCACTGCCAGGGACATGCCTGCTGGAATGCAATTTGGGTCACTGTACTGTAGCTGTTAACTAGAATTTCAGGTCTCTAATTCAGAGAAATGCCACATGTTTCATGATGTGTATAAAGTCTCTTGGTATTGATATTTGAGGAAACTGGTTTCTGAGGAAATGGTTCAAAATCCATTGCATCAGCAAGTCCACTGTGTGTGGCACAAGTGTCAATCTAATTGGGTTAGCACGGCGGCATAATATATTACCAAGAATCTGGCAAATATCTTTGTTTAGGCCGAACCACTTCTTACCCATAAAGTTTCTGTGACTGTGAATTTGATATGTATTGGATACTGCCAGGCTAAACTTGATCTCAGCTGTGGAAGTTCACTAGTAATGTCAGTCTGGTGACTGAAAGTTTTTATAATAAGGTGTTTTAATGTCTTTTCTGGTGAATCAATACATACTTTCTTTTTTAATTGCAACCACACCAAACACCAAATATCTCCATTTTAGAGTTCACTTATACCAATAAACTCTGATTTTTCATTTTGATTCAAGGTTGGTGAACGATCTCCAAAATCATTCATCAAATGATGACATCTGCAGCTCCAATACACAAGAATGCTCATTGTACTTTTCTACTAACGGCATGAAGACTGGCTGCTATCTAAACCTCAAGGGGATAAAGGAATCCGAAGGGATCTTTCTTGCAGTTCACATCTTGTTTAATGGAACAGTAGAAAACACATACGCATGGAACACATTCCTGAGACGCCTGAAAGACGATGGTAAGCACTGATGTGCTTCCCTGTTTATTTTTGTCCTATTGTGGAAACATTTATAGCCACACACTCCAAAACTGACAGTAATAAATGTCTCTTATGTCTTTCTGTTTACAGTGAGACCACCTGCTCTTAACTGTTCAGTCAAAAAAATTGAAAATGCGTTAGAAATTTCCTGGGTTCATCCTGAGGTCGGATGTCATTCAGATTGGCAGTTCATAATAAATAGTACTGTTTGTAATAAAAACCAGGTAAGAGACACATGCAAGATGTTTGTGTAAAATGTGGTAAAGGACCAGTGTGTAGGATTTAGTGACATGTAATGGTGACTTTGTGCAGAATACTGTTATATTTTCAATTCTGTTTTTCATAGACTCTAAAAGTGAATGAAAAAACATCCCATAAGCTGCTCTGGGACCCTCACTGTCCGCATCGCATATCTGTCAAAGCAACCTGTGAAAGTGGAGAGACGCCATGGAGTGAGGAGATATATTTGGGTATGGTCTGTCTTATCTTGAAGATTTATTTTAATAAAAGTGATTATTGGAATATGTTGAGTGTAAATTGTTACTTAAAATACTCTAAGCTGAACGTATTGTGTGTGTGTTTGTATGTAGAAGCAGAAGACCCTAATGTGTTGGTGTACGCTGCCGTCCTGATCCCACTGGTGGTGGCTTGTCTTGCAGCCGTGACTTTTGCGTTGTTTTGGAAGTACGTACAGCACGATTACCTACGCTCATTGGTTTCGCTCTCTCTGGTCTCTTATGTGTAACTCTCTTTCTGCAGGTTTAAGAAAGTTATCTTTCCCAAAGTACCACAGCCCAAGAACCTCATCGATGATATCTATGACAACAATAATAAGGTGAGTTTCTGTTTACTTTAAATAGCTAAGGTTAAAAAATAATATTAGTAGCTGACAAGTAATCCAAACTGCTAAAATGGAGACACAGCAGAACTCTCAAGCCAAACACACCCATAATCAGAACAGTATTATCTATTGTTAGAATAATGGGGGGTTTCCATGTTTCTTCATGTTGTTTGGCCTTCTTCCCTACACTAACGTGCCTCCTTGTTTTGTTTTCGTTGTTCTCAGAGCATTGTAGGCAAAACGTATGTCGCAGAGGAGGAAGAGAGTTGTAAAATCACACTGGTGGCAGACCCCGAATTCAGCAGGACTGAAGATAGTCACTAATTTCAGTGAGGAAGTTACACAGAGGGACATGTCCTTATTCAGGCATTCACTTGATTTTGTGTTGGCAAGAATATTTGCAATCCTTTTGCCATGTATGGTTTACGGACACAAGCCCTTTGCCCAGAATAAGCCACATGTTTTACTGCTGCAACTGTCTAAACAAGTGTTGCTTTTTTTAAAAAAAATCTTTATCTGTTTTATCATTGTAAATTAAAATTTGTATGCAGTTGGGCACTTTTCTTGCCCTCAGTAGGATTCTGTGTGCCTGCAGTCTTAGTGATCACTGGCTAAACCTGGCTTTTTGATGGCATACATTTTATCATTACTGGGGTTCAGTTAGACCCTGACACTGTTGCTTATACACTGTGAAAACTTGATGTCCTTAAATGCTACCAAATGTGTTGGCAGAGATCAGGTGTGGCCACCTCCTGTGCCTTTGAAAGTATTGTAGTATGTTGAACCAACACATCCTCTGAGACTGCTGTGGTCTATATTTACACCACGGCACTATAGCTTAATTGTTTGTCCCACAGTCAAAGGTCAGGGGAAACGCACGCCGCTGTCGGACGCAGCAGTACCCGAGGGTTTTGTTGAACAGTGCACTGTGTGCAGACAAAACGGTGTAAAGCTGATTCAGCTTTGAGTATCCTCTTGTCTTTGGTTACTTACACATCTCCCACAGATTTAGACTTTGAAATCTAAGAACACAAACGTCTCTGGTCTTGTGAGGGACTGGAAGTGGTTTGTGGTATTTACTGCTTGGTCAGCATGCATTAAAATGAGGCATTACCACAGTGTGGCAAGCTTATCCAGGTTTACATTTTCTTCAGGGGAAGGAAACACCGCCTGTGTTCTTACAGATTTAACATATGCTTTTTTAACAATGTGGAAATTCACTATGTGGATACATCCTGGCTTCAGGATATCGTGCTCTGATTCAGAATGTATAGTATGCCAAAGTAGCTTGTGCACTCCTCATTCATTGCCTGTTGAGGATGAATGTGACATGAATGTTAGAATGCTGCTGTGTGTTACAAGAGTAAACGCATTGCTCACTTAAAGGACCAGTGCTACATTTTCTAGTTGTTCTTTCTAGCCCAGAGAAGTGGTTAGCTTAGCTTAGCTTAACAAATGGTTGAAACGACACTGCAGAAAGATTTAAAAAAAAAACCTGCCTAACAAACATGCCTGTGGCTCAGTCATGATCTCTGCTAAAACTGCAGAAACACAGATAAACCCTTCACTGGTTACTCATTGTTTAAGGCAAGCTAATTAAACATACACAGTGAAGGATCAGTACAACAAAGTTACTCAAAGTGAGTAAGAAACCTTGGACCCATTTACAGTATTAAATATCATATCATGTGTATATATATGATATATATTTATATTATAAAATATCAAAGGTTTGCTCCTAATGTGTGCATTAAACAGCTGTTTTTTTATTCTAACATTTGTCTTAAGCAAACCAGTTCAAAGAAGTTCAAACCTTTAAGATTAATGAGAAAGCAAAACCGGTGAAATGAACTGCATCTCCTGCTAGACAGCTGTAAAGTGGAACTAGAGAAACAGTTCTGCTTCAGTAACAGTGGCCTCAGAGGGAAGTTGTGAAATTGGCCTGAAATTGCTAAATTTTGCGGCCTGAATATGTTTTCCGAAAGATAAGAACACTTTCTAAAAACTGCCCAGATGCCAATTTTCTGTGAAGAGCTTGTTTCTGTTGTACTGGTGTATTCTAAAAAAACACATTACACTGTTCAGTTTAGTTGAATGTATTATGTTAGTGAGTCAGTGATGGCATCCACAGCTCAGCACCTATGTGCTGGGTATATTCAGTGAATATGTGATGATGCAGTAGGCCTACAGTAGCCTCATTTTTATGGCTGAATGTTGGTCCCCATATACTCCGGTCGCTACACCTGTTTTGCTGGCTGGGATGTCCTTGGCATGAAACATGTGGGCAACAAGCAGACGATGACATTAAATTAATTACAGTGTCACATTGTGGTAGGGGGCGGATAGATGGGGGCACGTAATTGGTTTCTGATGCAATCTTGCTGTAATCCCAGCGTTAGTCCATATATAGCAACAACTCTGCACCATCTCCACGATGTACCCCCACCGACCCACACGTACAATAAAAGCGACGAGTCCGTGACCACAATTAACAGAATAGAATAAACGAAATAAATTACAGA
Source organism: Parambassis ranga (assembly GCF_900634625.1). Classification (NCBI taxonomy): domain Eukaryota; kingdom Metazoa; phylum Chordata; class Actinopteri; family Ambassidae; genus Parambassis; species Parambassis ranga. The sequence continues at coordinate 3,154,436 of NC_041038.1, forward strand.
AACACCTGACATGTTTCAGTGGTGCTATTTTAATAGCACGTACGTACCGTCCGCTTTAAATAAACAGAAGACCGGTTTATTTACGTGAAGCTGTAAGCCTATAACAATCCGCTTTGCTAATAAATTGTACACAGACATACAGTAATACAGATTTTGGTGCGAATACGGCTAATAGACGTCCTACAGAAGACATTTTGGCTCCGCAAAGGTTTTCAGAGCGACGATCATTAAGCTAGTTAGAATGCATATCACTTCCGGTTCCGTCAGCTTCAAAGTAAAAGCGCTAGTAATATAATGCAACCCGTCGGCTTTTATTTTTTAAACCGCCTACGCCTCACTTCATTTTGTATGCACGCTTACCTTGACAAAATCCACTCCTTATTGTGTAGCAACAGTGCCCTCTGGTGGCCGTTACAGGCAGAGCCAACATGTCGGCTCAGAGTGGTCCTGATGCTGCAGGGATGCTGAGAACGGCAATATGATGTGAAGTATGTAAATCGTAGCGGTGGTGGTGTATCCTGGCGCAGTCTCTGTGGCGCAATGGAATAGCGCGCTGGACTTCTAATCCAGAGGCTCCGGGTTCGAGTCCCGGCAGAGATGAGTCACTCTGCTTGCCACACGGCAGACCTGCGGTCACTTTTATCATCAAGACAAAGATGATGATGTTTTTGATCGCAAAATATGAGCAGTTATAGCCCCCTCAAAGGGCAGGATATAGGGACCGAATCCAAATAACCCATCACCACTTTCTTCTTGTGCATGTTTAGAAAAACTATTTCTTTCTTTGTGATTTTTTTTCCCCTTACCATGAAGCCATTATTTTTGCAGGCTACATTTGCCTTTAGCCTGTGTCTTTACATATCTGGTTTACATGCCTTTTTCTTTTGCAGTAATGGTAATTTAGTTTTTCTCCTGAGCCAAAAAATGGAAAAAAAATCTCAGTAAGTAAATAAAGAGCTTGAAGTAAAGAAAATTATTTTTGTTTCATTTTGTTATTTGTAATAACAATAAAGAAAATCAACCTAATATAACAAATTGATGATTGTTGATGCTTTCATTCTGTTTTTCTTCAAATCCATCTTATTCATGAAAAATATTATTCATAAAGAATATGCTAATTAGGCCTACTTACATCCTGTTTATTTATAAAGCATCCCAACGGTATAACATGCCTGCCAGTAGGGAGAAAATAAACCATACTTTTGTAAATAAAAAGGTGAGAAGCGCTTCACGTTAGGATTACATTTGAATCCCAGCAAAAACACCGGCATTAAAATGGTGTGTGTTCGTGCGTGTGTGCGTGCACACAGATAATTTGTGATAACTTGCTCCAGTTGATGCTCTTTCATGAAAGGGTCGCTCTAGGTCGCGGACGCAAGAGGGCGCTCCGGCATCAGTGTAAGCCGCTTGCTCATCCTCCGTCCGGTCTGGTATGAGGCGGAGAGGAACCGGCTCACTGTGGAGACCTACTGAGCTGTGACAGCTACAGTGTCACGGGGGGATCCATCACCAAAATCTGCAGCCTACATTATGTGACAGGAAGGAGGACATGCTCCGTTTATTCATCACGTGTTTGCTATTTCATCACAGTGACACCACTGCACTTAATAGTAAGTGTAATTCAACTGAGATGTACAGTCTGTTTGTATCTATTATTCTCCATTACATTGTGTGATATTTAAGGATTATACTATTTTGATGGTCGAGTTTTCTTTAATATTTGATGACCTAAATAACTTTTGTATGTTTGGATATTTCCATATTGACATATAAGTAAATAGATGGGGCATCTATTTTTTTCCATGCCACACTACTAGCAGCAGAAACTAAACTCTCCCGACTACAGCAAATGTGTCAAAATGATTATGCCTCTCTAAGCTGTTTTTTTTTTAATTTCATATTTTTTTTGCCGGATTGGCCTGAGCGAGATCCAGAGGGACGGGAGAAAAGGGGGCAGTGCTGTGGTGCTGCTGCTGACGTGAGAGAGAGAGAGAGAGAGAGAGAGAGAGAGAGAGAGAGAGAGAGAGGAATGCGTCGCTAATGAGAATCTGACGTTAAGTCAGAGACAGCTAGGGCAACACCGGAAGTAGACTGTGGTCACCCTGGGTGAATTGTTATTTTACTTTGTTTTATTGATTGAGCGGTTATCAAAAAAAATGAAGACTGACCTGTTGTTTTATATGAAATTCAAATGAAATGTTTGATTTCTATTATAAATAACACAAGTTAGGTTTTAGACTAGAAAAGCCACATTACACACCGCTCGAAATATAACAGTCACACACACACACACACACACACACACACATATATAATTGCAGTATAATATAATTGTAAGAAATGACTACACAAAATGTTATTACTTTGAATAAAATGCCTCCATCTCTTTAAATCTGTATCTTATTTTGAAGGTTTGACCGGATGTGCGATGTGTCACTGCCGCGTGCTTGCTGCCTCCGAGTAGAGTAGAACACGGACTGTCGCTGGAGAGCAAAGAAGAGCAGAGGTACAAGAAAAAGCAGTGAAATGGTGTAAAAGCTGAGCGACTTCAGCCGAACAAAGAGGGGCGACGCAGGAGGATTATTGTTCTTTATGTAATTGTTGTTAAAGTCAGTAAACTCCCGCTTTTTGATGCTGTCCTCACGGAGGTTTGAGCCAATAACGGACTTATTGGTCGGCTGAACCATGCAGAGGCTGCTGCTCCTGAGTTTGCTGTTGAGTTTCCAAACTGGTAAGGCTGCATTTTCTCCTTTTTAACGCATAAAAGAGGGCTGCGTACTGTTTATATGAAATATTATGTGAAGCTACGAAGGCTTAAAAACACACAGTCGTCTGTTGGTATTCATTCTTGTGAGTGTGTGTGTGTGCGGAGAGAAAATGGGAAAGGCATACAACATGATTTCATAGCCTTCCCTTATGAGCCGCAGCAATGGATCACCTTAGGCGTGCGCGTGTTCGTGCACGTGCAGCTCTGTCTGAGCGCGCGTGTCCGCACCGCAGCAATGGATCACCACACTTTTCTTTCTTCTTTTGTAAAGATGATTCTCGCGCGCCTCTGGCCACGGTGGCTTGAGCGCGTGCGTGCGTGCGTCCAACTTGAACATGACTGGTGCCCGCGCGCCCACCGGCCTAAATGACCTTTTGCATATGACGAACCCCTCTAGTGCCGTTTGGTTGAGACGGGCCGTGGTGAGGCGCTGAGGACGTGACGGGAATGACAGTGATTGACCAGCGCTGCTCTACATGCCAGCAGCACCTCCACGCTGCTATCGCATCTGAATGGCTTGTTAGTCAGTGACACCACTGCTACCAGCCTCTTTAGTGAAAAGCTGCCTTCTCTTCATCCGCACCCCCCCTTACCTGTGTGTGCCTGATCCAAAGCTTTCACCCTGCCTCTGTGCATTTCACCAGAACAATGAGGTGTGTGCAGCAGCAGCTCACATGCATCTGCTCCCCCTCCATACCTGTGGGGTGCCAGGTAGGCTATTGGCTTATGATAATCACAGCTGTAGCTGAGTTGCTAGGAGACAGGAGGTTGAAGGAGAAGGAGGAGACGATGGTTGTAATTTCTCTATGGTACCTGTTTGATTGAGGCATATCTGTGTGCAGGTTGTGGTCATGCAGCCTCAAAAAAAAATCCTCCCCTATTTTTTCTTCCCATTGTCTACCTTGGTTGACCGGGAGCGTGCACGGCTGTGCTGCTGGCCGTCCAGTCCACCACTTCATCATAGGTAGGGGGCGTGTTCGGGGAAGGGAAGGTATAGAAAAGGATGATGTCACCATGTCTGCCAGGCTTTGTATTGCTCTGCTTTGCTTGCCGTGCTCAGCATCCACCCAGCGAGCGTTGATGCGGGTTCACACAAGCGCACAATAACCTCCAGGAGCAGGTTTCTTTTCATCGACAGCATTAAGCGCTTTATGGATTCATATATGACACGATCTGGAAACTGTTGTCCGCCCCCCCGTCAACCCCCACCTTCTCTCCATTGAGACCCCATGTTACTGTCACATGCTATTCCCCTGTTTGTCCACTCATCAACCATTCAGTCCACATGACTAGCTCAGTGACACATGCACTTACAGATGTGCATCAGCGTGCACCACACACACACACTCACACACAGCCTATTTACGTGTGAAGCCATGTGTCTCATTGTCTGTTGTGGCACTGTTACAACAGTCTAATCCATTATTACTCCATGTTGCGCTCTCAGATACAAAGATTTTACGTTCTCAAAGGCTTTCCCCAAGACAAGATTAGCAGGGGTGTATTTTGTTCTGTAAGATTTAAAATGCTGTAATACATGTAAGGTCTCAAATGTTGCTCTGTGATTTCTGCAAAAAGATAATCAGAGGGGAAGACGTAATCCAGAGCGAGCTGATATTCAAATCACCTCAGAAGAGAAAACATGTACACCCTAGTTGTAGCAAAATGAATGTGTATTTGTGGGGTTTTCACAGACATCTGCCTTTGTTTTTTTGTGTGTGTTTGGCATTTGAGGTGATAAAAGTTGCACAAGTAACTGACACAGGTGACAAGAGTGTCATAGCATCACACCATAAAAGGAGCGAGAATTAGTGTGTCCACTCAGTTGTTACTGATGATTAGAGCTGGAGCTGATACGGGACTGCTTATTGTTTGGAGTAAAAAACACACTGAAAAAAGGTGGAGTAGGGGTACCACTGACATTCACTTCCATACAAAATGACTAGCTATAGATGTACTGCCTCAGACTGACAATGATTTTAATATGAAATGCTATTTTGTGACCATTTTTCAGTGCATCTCTTCTGCAATTATAAGACTGCATATACACACAAATTTTAAATGTAAAAAGGGCACACTGCAGAATCATTTGACCTGCAAATGAATGTTGATTTTGCTATTTTCTAATGAAAACAAAAAGCCAGATGTTAGTGGGTGTTGTGTCCATTGTGAAAGCAGTATTATTTTACGTGGTTTTTTTCAGAGCGCCCAGTGTCTTATCTCTTTATTAGAGTACTAAAACAGTATTCCATAGCCTGCAATTTGCACACATGTAATTGCCTGCTAGTGCTAATGATAAGATGGTTATTAGTCAAAGCAGCTAATTAAAGCTTTTGGTGTATTCAGTGATACAGACAGGAGTAACTACAGTATGTGTGTACACCACAGGAGTGATTGATTTAGTATCCCAGCCTTGTATCTACATACCAACCTGGTAATAAGTCCCAAGCAAGCGCCAGCATTAACGCAGCTGTTAAATGTTACTGCATAATCAATCACCGGACTCCCTTAACTTCCTAATGAGTATTATTGCCCTGAGGTTGAACTTGCAGCACTGCACCTATAGCCGGAGACCCTGGTCTGACTCTGAAGTGCTGACTTGGACAAAGAGCTTCAATGCAGGTGTGCCATTTGTCAGCCTCTGTCCTTTAGTGCAGATCCAGGCCATGAGCCACCGCTGCCGCTGCTGCCTGTACTGTATGCTCCGTCTCTGAATCACACAGCCGAGCTGTGAATCATAAACCTCAGACGGATTCCTGCGCTGTGCTCAGCAATGAAAATATTCAGATGTTGGAAGAGTCAGACACATTCAGGGGGCTTTTACACCCAGAGAAAGAAGGGTTCCTCAGGGGTTCTTTGATCAGGAAAGTAGTGGTTCTACTATGTTGTTTTGTTTAATAATAATAATAATAAGTGGGCTGTGAAAAAAAAAGAATTAGGAAAACCACATTTCATGCGGTCTTGTCAGTGATAATCTGTAGCATATACTAAATCAATTCCAAAAATGTGGCCCGAGATGTTGCTGGGACTACTCTTTTCTTTTCCATTTCTTGGGCAAATCCCATATCACACACAGCTAGTGGAGTGTTTCATGGCCTGATGATAAATAAAAGAAGAACCTCACATCACCAAACCCTCGGTCTCATTAAGCTCACACAGATCAGGAGGAATCTGAGCGCTGAAGTTGGCAACAAAAGGATGGAGAGACACAGTGAGCTGTAATAACCACTAAAGCGGCACTTGGGAGAGCTTGTTTCTGCTCAGATAATGGCTAGAAGAGATTAAACATGAACAGTAGTTGTATAGGAAAAAAAGTGCCACCTACAGAAACTTGTCAAGATCCTGTGAGTGGATTACCACTTATAGAACTATTTATACCGGCGTGATGCTTTTTCGAAAACCTTTCAAAAGCTAACGAACCGTTTTGCGGTGCTATACTGAACCCTTTCCAGCTCAGAGTGTAGATCTGGAGTGACACATGTAGTGAGGCAGAAGTCTGTTTTTAATTTTGATCCCAGCGAGTGAGATGCAGCTCTGCAGCATCCTACTGTTAATATGTGAATTCAGGTCACGGTTTGTACAGGATTTGAATGAAGCCTATTTACAGAAAAGCATCTCTAATTGACTTTAGCCACTGAAAGCAATCACTGAACTAGCTGTAAAGCTCACCAATGGGGTCTGTACTGTTATAATGTACATCTACGCCTGTTGTTCCCCCACTGAGTTTCATTCAGTCAACAAATTCCTGTCCTGGTGGGTGTTTGTCAATGTATGACACATTGATTGCTGCACTCAGTTGATATGTTTGTTTAAGGGCATTCTTCTGGACACTAATGTCCTATAATGCTTTTTGAAGTGGTGCTTGGGAGAAAAAACAGAGGCTTTCAGATGATCCTCATGGAGTACAGCAGTGTTTAGTCAGATAATCAAACTTGTGGTCAGAGATAAATTCAATCAAAAGTGTAGAGATATCCTCTGAGCGTCCTCAACAGCGACTTGAATGTTTCTCCAGTGAAGCCTCAGGATTTAAAGTCCCCATAATCTGATTGTGTTTGACAGGCTGGGGGCATACAAGTTATAAAAAGAAAAGGAGAAAAAAAAACTTCCCCTTAAAATGTTTCTTTATGCAGAGTCCCCCGAGCAAGACAGGAACACTTTATCACATCTGACTGCATCTATTGGCCTTGTTTTTCCAAAACGCACGGGCCACATTCTGCAGCAAGGACCAATTTGGGGTGATAGAGGTTGGTTACAGAGAGAAAAAAAGAAGAGGGGACAAAGAGTCTTGTGGGCAGGTGGGCAATGCTTAAATGAGAGTGATTAGACTTTTTTTGTTTTGTTTCTGAGGAGGTGAGGTGAGGGGGGGGGCAGTATTCTAGTGCGGGAGGAGGTTGTGCTTTATGAAAGGAAAAGCAAGCCGGGAGACAGAGAGAGAGAGAGAGAGAGAGAGAGAGAGAGAGGAGAGAGGGACGAGGACGAAGGAGGAGTGGTCGGGGAGGCCAGCGGCGGAGAGAAAGGGACTATTACTCAGGCTTGGCTGCTCCCTCAGTGGGGACAGTGAAGCTGCTCATTCAGACAGAATATGGTCCAGGCCGGTTCAAAGGCTACATTTGAACTGGAATCGCAAGTGATTGAACCCACATCTGAGGTGCCAGCCGAGCTCTTCCCCTGCCCCTTGTCCACTGAGGTTAATTGCCATTAATCGGTGTTGCTGCTCTCTTTTTGACTTTCTCTCCCAAACTGATGCTTTTTTTTGCTTACCAAAGTTCTCTCTTGCTGTCCCCTTCTGGACTTCTTTTTTTTCCAGATTCTCTCCCCACCCCTTCACCCCCACCACCATTACTTCTTCTCTTTCCATCTACCCCTTTCTCTCTCTCTCTTGCTCTCTAATAAGTTCCAGATGTGGTTCTTGCATTCCTCTGGTCGGTGGAGAGAGAAAGGAGGGGAGGAGGGGGAGGTGATGGCGGGGAAGGGTATGTAAGTGGGGGAGGCAGTGGGGGAGGGGACAGGAGGAGAAGCACATGAATTAAAACAGGGAGCACATGATGAGGAAGAGGAGCCCATGTACTGTAACACACACACAGATACACACATACAGATATGCACACATGCACACAGTTACGTGCACTGGAAAACATGCACACATATGCTGAGGAAAGGGGAATGTGTGTGTGTTAGCGTGTTAGTGTGTGTGTGTGTTTGGGGGGGTTGGGTCTTGGTCCTGTAACCTCAAAAGTTTTGGGACATTCTCCTCTTCCCCCGTCCTCCTCGCCTCCCTCCCTCTGCAGGAATGTGGCTGACGCTGATGATGTCACTTCATTTCTCCACTCTCCCAGTCTCTGCTCCTCGGCAGGGACAGGGGCGAGGGAAAGAGAGAGAAAGATTTGACCCGCTCCATCCATCTTCTCTTTATGATAACAACATTAGGGTCAGCCATCCAACTAAATCGGTAACCACAGCACTGCAACGCTCGCCGTCCCCTCGTCATGTAATATATCCGCCTGCAGGCTAAATTGTTGCAGACTACAAATAATGAGTGAGCCATCTCTTAGTAGTAATAATCATCAATGGCTAGTCATTAAAACAATGTTGTGCAGATGCATTATTTTGTCAAGACTGCAACTGCCAACTTAATGCTATACCCTGGAGGCTTACCTTAACCCAGTGTTTGCGTGTTCTGAGATGTAGAGTAGAATTAATCTAATTTGCATTTTAGTTAGTCATCTCCAGTTGATAAACAGCTAAACGTATGTGGACCTCTCTTGTCTGTTTGAATGTATCCCATTCTTCTGCAAGCTACGTAGAGCACTGATGTTAGATGACTTGACCTGGTTCATTACTGACCAAACAAGGATGGTGAGCGCAGTTAAGGCTGGCTGTATACAGCTGTTTAACATGATCCAGGTCTTTATTCATTAACCTAGGACTGGAGTGTTGTCCTCCATGGCATTTAAAAAGCTCATGCTAATTTAACGCTTATATTAAAAGTTAGTTAATCAGACTTGTTTCTTCTAGAAAATTAAATCATTTAAGGACAGCAGCTGTTTATTTACTGTTTGTTGACTAAGGCTCGGAATTATGTGAGACGCTGAAACTTGTGACTTTGGCAGCCTTAAAAAGTTTTCTGTACTTAATGTAAACCTAAGTAGTTTTGTTGCCTAAATTTAACTAATGTTGCCACATGGAAAGACTGGATCATACTGTTTAGTTTTTGTCTTAAATAGGCTATTTGGAAGAAAAAAATACAGAGAAAAGACATGTGATAGTTTTTCCAATCAATTAAATACATTTTGTGTTGTAGACCTTCAAATATTCATATGAGATAGAGTGGGATATTTCATATCCTCAAACCGTAAATATACAAGTGTATATAAGTCTGCTTTGGACGTGATTGTTACGATTGCAACATGTATATAAAAAGCATTTTATCTTGTGTTAAAATACATATGTGTATGTATTGCTTATGAACAACTGGATTCTACCATCACAGAGCAGGATTCATGTAATGGGATCTAAAGACTTTATTGTCTTGTTGACTAAAGTGCTCAGCCCAGATTTATCCTTACCCCACTCACCTTGCTTTTTAGTCCTTTAGGGTGTTATCAACAAAGCAGTCTCCTCTACAAAGCGACAGTATGCACTGCTGGTGATATTGGCAAGGGGCTCCCTATGAATATTGCTGCACTCTAGGAGGTCAAGGCCCCGAGCTTTTATGGGATGGTTTTTGTGACAGATGACATTGCAAGAAGCTACAGTACATACCAATAAAATTAGATTGCACTGGATTGAATTAAAGCAGACCTTGGGAGAGGTGATTTACTGACGAGACGCCGCTTGTGAAATAGTCCTGCATGGATTCCTTCTCGGTGCCGTACTGTAACGTGATTGAGGGACCATCTGAAAGCTGTCATAGCTGATGGTGCGGTGCTTACTTACTGGATCACATGGTCTTTGGAGACGGAGTGGCTTTAGGGATGGGGTTGCTCGCGATGATCAATAGGGAACCACTGCTGGAAATTATAGATTCATTATGATATTGATTGTGCCAGTTGAATTCAGTGGCAACCTGCGCACTGCAAGCTAGACACAGAGCACTACTGCAGAGTAGCAGCTTGATATGTATGTATCCCCTTGTTCAAGCTTATCCAGAGGACAGCTATTGTTAGTTCTGGTCACCCTTGGTTACAGCAGAGTATTCTTTGTCAGCCACTCGGCACGTTGGCTGCACAAAGGCTTGTGGATTACCAGCGGCGGGCCGGCTTTCCAGCGATTGAGCATATTCATGTGGCCGTAATGTGTCAGATGCCTCGTCCATGAATTATCATATTACCCACCACTGATCCCAGGGTTGCCATGGCCACTGTGTCTATCATTGTGTCAGTGGTCCTCACAGGCTGTAGCCATGGTAACAATGCCTGTAACAGAGGTTTGGTACAAATAAAGCTCTTCAGATGTGAAATCTGTGCACGAGAGAAGCCTCAGAGAATGAAAGGGTGGCACACACACACACACACACACACACACAAATACACACACACACACACTCTGCCCGCACCAACATTCATAGAAAATTAGTGTGCACACCTTCACAGGAGCAAAGTGATATCAAAAACAGACAAAGCAAAGGAATAATTTTTCCTCCACCATTTTTAAATAAACCTGTTTCCACAACAACCATTTTGATAGTAATAGAGAGTAGGGATAGAGAGGGAGGGCTGATTGAGGCATAAACATGCACATGTGTTTGAAGGTGGAAAGGTAGCCCAAGAAGGGAGTGAGTGATAAAGTAAGATGCATGTCAGACAAAAGGAAATGAATAGGGAATGAGAGGGGGCAAGGCCACAAAAGAGAGGAAGAAAGAAAGAGGTCGGTAACTGCAAGTAAGGGGGAGGACAGCAAGGTAGGATGACATAGGAAGGGAATGAGAAGGCAGACAATGCGGCAAACAAAGGAAGGAGTCTCTGAGTCGGTCTCTTTCTGGCTCTTTCTCCCCTCTGCCCTAATCTTTCCTCTGCTCTGTCCCCACCTCCAGGAGACACCTTTGTGTTTGACTGACACGGTGTCAGCATGCTCAGTGGGTCGCCTCCTTTCAGTCCCTGCCTTTCCCCATTTATGTCTCTCAGCTTGTTCCTATAGCACCGTCACCATGGTGATGAGTTATTATGGCCATCCTGCCAGGCGGCCATGTTGTTGAGAGAAGACAGGCACAGGTGGTAGAGCAGCCAGATAAATAGATGGAGAAACTATGTTGTGTACGGGTACACTTAAGAGCTAAAAGGGTTGGTTGATTAATCAATTAGTCAGTTAATGTTAATTGACAGTAATGGACTAATTGTTTTATTCATTGTTCTAACTTATTCATCATTTAATTTTATTTTCATAAATTTTATTGACTTAAAATAGCTAAAATGATCTATACTATATTGATGGCATATATAGAGAATAATTCATGTATAGGCTATATAGTGTATTTACAGCTTTTTAGAAAAAGCATCATGTGTGTTTAGGAGTTTTCTGAATTAAATACAAACTTAAAAAGTTCACACTGTGAAGAGTTTGGCTCGTGCACTGACTGACGGCTTCATGTATGTCATATACACAAAATAGTGAGTGGGTGGCTCAGTGCTGCACGATTCCTATGGCTGCAACTTTGTCCTAAAACAATGATGTCATCCTCCGTCACACGTCACAGCTCTGTGTCTGTGGACCTTGCCGTCTCTTTGTTCTCCTGTTCCTGCATTTCATTTTAAGGCAGCCCCTCCATAACAGCGACACATCGGCCGCACACAGCGGCGATATGGAATTAGACAGATAACAGAATCAATTTGGAGCGGATTGACTAACAGTGAAAAGAGGGAGCGAGGCTGGGAGAGAGAAATAATGAGAGACCAGTTCGGCTGCCTATTAATTGAATAGGTGGAGAAAAGATGAGGTCATTGAAAAATGTTTTTCAGAAAAATGGGTGTACCGAGCACAAGGGAGGGTTTCATCAGACACACAGATGCACATGCAAGGGTGCGCTCACCGAGACGCTTGTACAGAAAACTTTTTTTGGGCAGTTACTTTACACGTCAGCTGTTGCTATGGTGATGCAAGTCTGTGATCCAGGCGAAGCGGGGGATTGGCTGGAGAGAAACGAGGGAGAGGAAGGCAGGGGGACTTTGTTGGAGGGGTGCAGAGGGGTACGGGGCGGGGGCCAGACACAAAGATAATTAGATCGATGCATAACAATCCATACAAATGGCATTTTATTTAATAGCATCTAATTCAATGAGACTGAATGCCATGAGAGAACCTTTCCCAGAACTGTCTGCTGTGTAGCATCACTTCTAGGATTGCTTCCTGTCCCACACAGTGAAATCTGCATTTAAAAGGTGAAAAACCAGCTTTGACATTCACCACCTTACAGCAGAGTGTGTGGCAAATTAGGAAATGAGGGGCATATAAGCAGCACACTTACTAAAAATAGCTCCAAACATCTTTGCATGCATAAACCCTTTCAGTAATTCTCAGGAACAAATTGACGCTTCATTACCTTGCTATTAAAACACCACTGCATGGTGCAAGAGGCGCTCTTGGGCTAAATTGCTGTGGTTGTTCACACCATGGCGGCGTGTGGCCATGCTTTTGGTGAGTCACTCAGTGACTGTGTGCTTGCCTTTGGCTTTGTATCTGCTTTGACAAGCAGAGGTTGGTGTCTCAGTGTCTGCAAGAGCTGTTGTCTTCAGTCCCAGATTAATCCTAATCCCTTTCCAAACTTTGACTAGGGCCGCAGTTAATCCTAGACCAAACGGAGACTCCTTCCCAATGTAGATGAAGACGCTCCATAAACTTCACGGTGCACTCCGAGTTTTGGTGTAATCCATGTTTAAGAAACCGCCCCGTGCCATGTCAATTATATGTTTGGGGTCTAGAGTGGTTGTGTTTGTGTGCGTGTTGACAGGAAATGGTTAGCCCATGTGGTGAAGGTTAGGTCATCTGTGCTGCTTGTTTTTGTTTGTGTGTGTGTGTGTGTCCATGTGCATGTGGTCATGGTCGCAGTCCTGCGTGACCGTACTCCTTGTGTGGACAGGGTGCTCGGAGTCTCCCGGTGGTATCTTGGGGATCAGTGACTCAAGGAAATCAGGACACACTCTAAATTTGTCACTGCAGCATAACCCACATAATGAAAGAATACAAGCTCCCTTGCATACACTCTCCTGTCTCCTGCCTTTGCTCTGACTCCTCTCTCTGCATGTAGATTTCCGTCCTTAAACACACAGACACAAGCACATACACTCATGTTGACAAGTGTTAACTGGGTAATATGGAAATCAGAAGGCGATGAGCACATGTTTAAATGAGTCAGTGTTTTCAGTCCTCATCCTTTGCATGGGCGTTTGCTCTGCAGATTCCACTCTAGAACTATTCAGTTTGGATTATGTTTGTGGTTTACTGAGGCAGTTGAGGGAATACCTCCAGCTAGCATATCTGGGGTGGTGGCGGAAAGGATTTGCTTGCCCTCAGGCTACTGTCGAGGTTGCGGGCTAAACTCTCTTTACACCATGTATATCTGTGAAAAGGATTTTCATGCATTTTGCGATGGTATAAATCCACACAGTATGTTCCTTTAATTATCCTGAGAAATATGCAACAGGAAATTACAGATCACTTGTATTGCACCTTTATAATATATAATGGATTTATTTTAACCGCAATATTATGCTAAATATGCATACAGTCATTACCTCTGCATTTTACATGTGCACTCTCAGCTCATATCTTGCAAAGCTTAGCTTTTATGCACTGATACCAGAAACTGATGGGGGAATATAAAGTATCTCACACTTATTAAAGCTGCTATAATCTATAACGAATGGAAGTGTAAGGGGCTGTTCATAATATGAATCCTGCAGAGAATTATACCTGACTTTGGAATTTATGGAGCATATTTTAGTCCTTTTTCATCATATTGGTTCTAGATTTACATCATGCCAATAGATATAGATGACAAGAATACAGGGAGAGAAAATGCTGTCAACGCTCACTCCATGTAACTTAGCAGCTAGAAGTTTGATTTAACATTTCACATCAGGACCAGCAAACCTATTGCAAGTTTTGCGCCGGTGAAATCTGCTAAAGAATGAAGTTGAACAGAATCTCTTGTTTGGGGGTAGTGTTGTGTTACTACCAACCAACCAACTACCAACACAATGACTTTAAAGAACTTGCACACAGGTGAGAGATTTAATTATCCTCAGCACTAGTGGCCAATAGTAATGTCTTTTTCTGTGTGGTCACAAGCGTTAAGATGCATCATGTATTACAAATTGAGTAAGATGAAAATGTGTTTTTAAATTGACCCTTTTCGTTGTAACTCTCTTACAGTGAAGAACACTGCTTTGCTTACTTACAGCCTCAAACTGACTGTGACATTAGTGACACATGATAGACAAGCAAAATAAGCTGTTGTGAAGCATTTAGCTGAAGTCTGGTGTTTCCTTCAGGAAATGGTGCAAACCAAACACAGAGCGAAAAATTGTTTTTGGACTTGCAATGTGGGGGAAGTTATTTTATTTTTATTTTTTTTCCAAATGAGCCCCCACCCATTTCTAAGAGGAGGCTAAAGATAAGACAAATTACTTACCCCACACCTCATTTCTGTTGTTTATGGACCGTGTGTTTAATACATTTCTTTACAGACGGTTTAAAACTAGCCAAGTTGCAAAATACGCAAGAAAGGTTAAACATTTTTTTATGGGACTGGAGAAAAATGTAAGAGCTATGTAGCAGCCTTCGCATGAAAACACTTCATTTTTTTGGTTCATTTTCAGAGTGCAGACATGATTTGACTTTCATACTTTTCATACTTTGTTTGCTTTAATTCATTAATCCAGACGGTTTGAGCATTCCTCGGGGAGCAAATTAAGGATTGATACATATTTTTTTTATTTGGCTGAGCACTGAATTATTCTAGGTGTGCATGCTGCAATGCTCCATCTGCATCAGATTCCCTTTTCAGTGTATCCTCACACATCTCCTTTATCTCCAGAATATTAATGTGCTGCACTGTCAGAAGCCATTGTTGTGATTGGTACGGAAATCTTTTTGCATGACTGGGTTCTTTTGTATTATCAGGCATATTGTACCTCTGCAAATCACACCAAATATGACATGATAGGGGTAGAGTGCATGTCTGTGTTATATGAAAGGGATGGAGAAATGTGAAAGCGAGGGACTAAGGGTCATTCTGGGAGAGGCGAGAGGTGGGGTGCAGAGGCATATGGCTGTTGTTAAAAAAAGTGAGAGTGAGGGAGAGATGGGGACCTTTTGGAAAAGAGCTGGAGGGCTCTGAGGGAGAAGTGTGAGGGAATGAGAGAGAGAAAGTGTAAGGGAAACAGAAGGGTAAAAACAAGTGATAAAAAAGTGGAGAGGACAAGTGAGAAGGAGAGATGTAAATGGTAGGAGGTGAAGAAAAGGGAGTGAGGGAGAAAAGTGAGAGACGGCTGAATGGGGGAATGAGAAAGTGAGGCAGAAAGAGAGAGAGAAAGTGCTGGAGGGCTGATATTTAATGTGATAAATGAGTTGTGACAGTCCGCCTCTAACCCCCTTCCAACCAGCAAGGAGGAGGAACACAGAAATAGAAAGCATTATGGGTAAAAGGACATATACGGCATTATATATGTATATAGAAAGAAAGCAGTGTGTACTTACTGTAGAGAAGGAGAGGTGGAGGAAAATCAGTGCAGGCAAAAGGACGCTCATAGACAGCATTATAGATGTACGAAGTGAAGGCAGTGAGTAGGGATGCATACATATAGACTGAAAAGCAGCAACTGTGGCAAAGCAATTTAGGTAAAGGACGTAGAAGAGTCTACAGAAGGAGAGAGGCAATGGCAGAGGAGGAGGAGGGTTGTACAATGCAGCAGTGGGTTAATGATCTACTGTACGAGATTCTTGGAAATAGCAAGTGGGAGAGGAAAAAATGTAAAGCAAATCCTCCACAGTGATTGCCTCTCCTCGTCTATTGTACGGGTGTCACGTCTTCAAGTGACAGCTAATTACAACTTGTCGTCCCACAGCGTGGAGCAGGCTTTTTTCTTTGTTTCTCCCTCATATTAGATGGTCAGTGGGCCTGCATGGCACAAGCCTGTCTGCTGTGGTAGTGGACTACAGACTAGAAGGAGAGTGAGACAATGACAGCCACTGTAGTTTTTGGTTGGGGAGTGGAAGCCTAGGAGATGACTCATAGGGAGGAATGAAGAAAGGGAGAGAAACGAGAGGGAGGGCTTGGAGAGTTTTGAAGAAATAAAAGTCAGGAGTGAGAAGAAAAGGGGTGTGAGACACCCTATGGCTGAAGTTGTCTTTTTGATCTCCAAGCTCTCTTCTCCTGAGTCAGCGTTTACCACCTCCTCCACTTCATTCTTTCTCTTTCTTCTTCTGATTTCCTATTCTCTGACACCACCGTCTTTCCACGATGTTCTTTACTCCTCGGCAGCGCTCAGTTAATGGCCGCGAGCCACTGTATGATCAAAGGTGGTAATTATGGCTTTCCATTGCTGCTGGGGAAATGAAGTTTTTTATCAATTAACCATTAAAGTTATAGACAGATGCTATAATATACTATATCTATTCTGTTGGAGTGAATGTTACAGTAGCCTGCCTACAGTGTGCACACAGTGAAAATGAGAAAGTCCCCAAATTTATCCTTCTCTTTCTTTTCCAATGTTCTTCCAGCGTGGACAGCGAGATTCTCTCAGGAGCCGGCAGACCAGTCGGTGGTGCGGGGCCAGAGGGTGATCCTGTCCTGTGTTGTCTTCAACTACTCTGGCATTGTTCAGTGGACCAAAGATGGCCTGGCTCTGGGCATCGGAGAGGACCTACGGGGTGAGGCTTCATACACCCTCCTTAGGCTTACTTCACTGTGTTGAGCATGTGATGATGATGGATTATTTTAAGCTGATATATTTTCCCTGACGCTGCTGGTAGCGTTTAACTCTGCACCTCTGAGGCTATAGAAAGTTTTCTTAAGTGTTTTCTGACTTTCTTAATTCTACAAGTACATAAAATGTCATGATGTTATGTTATGTTATAATGATGTTATAATGATGTTATAATGTCATGATGTTATGATCATAGTTGTATGTAGTTGTACATAGATGTTGTGGCACCAAGCTCACACTGGAACTCTGCAGATACCACAAAGGTGCTGCTCTTGAGTGTTTATGCCAGGCACTGCTGGTGTATCATGCAAGACAATAATAATAACCAACAAAGATTAAGATCAAGATTACCACTTTAAACTACCATAACATCCCACCATATCCCCTCGTGATGAAATGTGCACACATTTAGATCGAAGCTAAATTTGTCCACCTTCTGCACATGTCGTCCAGAGTTTGATGGGAATTTCTAAACTCCCTCTGGCACCTCTAGCAGACTGACAGCCTTCAGTTTGGTTGAAGAACATCACATCATCACATCTGTCATAACAGCAGTGGGTGACACTGACTGACTAAATTTTATTGAAAGGATGATTCATCAACTAATATATAGCCTTCGCACCATGCAGCTCCCGCTGCCCTCGCTGCTCTCCCTTGTTTTTCTCTCTGCATTTTTGTCCTCAGTCATTTCCCAGTTTTATTTGGTCTGACATTGACAAAAGTTGGGGGGGAAGAATGATGCGCCTCATTGCTGTGTTGCAACATTTTCAGAATTGCACTGATTAGCCCAAAGGGCAGTGCTGAGGCGCTGCAATTACTGGTCAAAACAAATGGGCATATTTTTAACTGATTGGTCGAGAGGGGGGCTGCATCCTCTGTGACATGCTGTTCCTATGCATTTGTTGTTATTGTTTTTCTGCACACACTGCACTCATTTCACCATTTATCTCCTCTCCTCTCTCCTCTCCTCTGTCAGGCGATTCCTTTGTGACCTCCTCCTCTAAGATCTGTTGTTCCTTTCTCTCCCTCTTGTTCTTTCTGATACCTCTGTTGTACTGAGCCCTCTCTCGTATTCCTCTTTTCACGTGTCTTACTTGTCTGTCTTTAGCTTCATTGCTTGACACACTCTTAGTTCATGAACTCCTCTTTCTGCCAGTCCTCGTGTTCTGTCTCCCTTGTCCTTGCTAGTCACTTTTCCATTTTTTCCTCTTTCTCTCTCCTTGTTACTTTTGTTTAATCATACTATTACTGTAATGGTTCAGTGCTTCAAGCCAAAGCCTTAAAAAACATCTGAATGAACACTGGTCACTCGTGCATGCTTACACTCAGTCTGTGTGTTGTTTGTGTATGAGTCTCTGTCCCCTCTGCCCCCCCACCCTTCTTTGGGCTTTTCATACGCTCTCTCGCCCTCAACATTTCACATGCAAATGCACGTATATACAAGGCACACACATGCACAAATGAATGCAGGAAACAAGGACGTGCAAGGTTAGGCAAGCACAGCACAGCTCAGTTCAGAGGCTGCACATGGAAGTGGCGGCAGAGACTTTCACATGTGATCTACGTCTGGGCAACAAACATGAATTCTGCACCGTGAACTGGAGTCGATTTGAGTCCTCTAAAACGTTGCTGTCATAATGCATTCATCCCCCCCCCCCCCCCCCCCCAAGCTGGTAAAGGAGATCATGGGCGCCACCTAATGGAGAGAATGCACAGCAGTGACACAGCTGGGCTGTGATGGTGGAAGGGGGGAAGGGAGAGGGAGGACAGGACAGGAAAGACTGTATGTGAGTGTTGTGTGTGCGTCATGCAACTGTGGTAAAACAAAGCTTTTGTGTAGTGGTTGTTTTTGTGCACATCGTCGCTCTGGTGTCCTGATGCTGAAAAAGTCTGATTTCACCTCAGGTGTGACACAGATCTGATATTATCTAATCAGCGTGAACTGCAACAGGCTGCATGGTGTCGCACACTACATGGGAATGTGAGGAGCCTTAGGCATGAGACCTCTGGGATGTTAGTATTTGATGTTTGAAATTTTAAAGATGAAGAGCCATCTATTGTCAGCATTAGCACAAATCATGATAAAAAGAAAAAAAGGAAATAAACTGTTTTCATTTGGGACAAATGGGAAGCTAACATTTATCCTGTGTGTGTGTGTGTGCGCGCGTGTGTGTTCCAGCCTGGCCCAGGTACCGTGTGTTGCGTGTCCAGGAGTTGGGCCAGTACAACCTGGAGATCCTGTCGGCTGATCTGTCTGATGACTCCCTGTACGAGTGCCAGGCCCCTGATGCTGCTCTGAGGTCTAGAAGGGCCAAACTCACTGTCCTCAGTATGTCTGTGTGCACCGTGTGTCTGTTCATATGTCTGAGGGAGCTGTGTGAGACTGTGTGTAACCTTGCCCTCTCTTTGCTAGTCCCCCCAGACGATCCGGTGATCGATGGGGGTCCAGAGGTGTTGCTGAATGCGGGGGAGTCCTACAACCTGAGCTGTGTGTCTCGAGGGGCGAAACCACCTGCCATGATTGAGTGGCTTAAAGATGGCCTGCCTGTGGACGGGGCTGTCAGCACCACTGTAGGTCTAAAAAAAGACGGCTGACACACACTTATTCATATTACGTGTTTTTAAAATCTCTTTCCGTCCTCATCATCATTAGGAGGTGCTTCCAGATAGGAAGAGGGTGACCACACGTAGCTATCTGCCTATCCATCCTGTTGACACTGACACTGGAAGGAACTACAGCTGTGTGGCCACCAACCTGGCTGTTCCCACTGGCAAAAGCACAACCGTCACTCTAAATGTGCACCGTAAGTGATGATTTATCACACTGCCAAAAATATATGATTTTATAACCCTACCACTGCTACATAAATCATTATTATCACATTTATGACTAATTAAAAAGAACAGGCCTCATAACTTTGAGTGTAACATCCGCCACCAGATAAAGGGTTTTATTGCTGTTATTAAGTCATGCATGGCAGCCATTTTGCATGAGTCCATCCTCCACTTTGCAGCATGTGTTAGATGCAGCAAGGCTATTGTTATGTGAGTCTCTCTCTCTTTTTGTCTCGCTTCCAGATCCACCAACAGTGACCTTGTCCATTGAGCCTCGCTCTGTCCTGGAAGGGGACAGAGTCACTTTCACCTGCCAGGCTCACGCCAACCCTCCTATTATGGGCTACAGGTCTGCTTCATTCTCAGTTACAAGCCACATTGTGCAACAAATGCATATTTTTTTAAGAGAACATTGTTATATGTGTTTAAATCATAGGTGGGCTAAGGGCGGCGTGGTACTGCAGGGCGCAAGGGAGAGCGTGTTCACCACCAAGGCTGACCACTCCTTCTTTACTGAGCCTGTGTCATGTCTGGTTTTCAATGCTGTGGGAAAAACCAACGTCAGCATCTTGGTGGACGTTCACTGTGAGTCACACAGTATTCATCTCACCTTGTTCTGTCACTTGTGGCCCACTTCACTCACTGCAGTGAAGTCAGAGAGATAAAATAAGCCACCATTGTTGTGTTTCTTCTTTTGTGAAGAGCAGCTTCTACCTTTTAGTCCTACTGCATTATTACTCAAACACAACAGAGAACATATTTCACAGATCTATCTCTGTCTCCAGTTGGTCCCATCCTGCTGGTAGAGCCGCAGCCCAAAACAGTAGACGTCGACTCTGATGTCACCCTCAACTGCAAGTGGGCTGGAAACCCTCCACTCACGCTCACCTGGTTCAAAAAGGGTTCAAACATGGTAAGAAGATGAAACACAGTTTTCCTTTCTTCTTAGTGTATTTAGGCCATTTTTACAGGTCACTTCCATCTCTCTGTGTAGACATTTTTTAAAAATATTTTGTCAGTCATTGTTTGACTATGCTCATATGCTGCAACCCATTTGAACCTAGAAGCTGGAATCACAAATAGGACATTTGAAGGTGTTTATTAGTGACATTTCAACCAAAAGTTCAGCAAAATCTCAACAACCCAAGCTCCTAAAAACAACATGGCTGCCCTGGGCATAAAATTGAAAAACAGTCACTCCATTTGTGTCTCATTAAATCAGATGTGGACTCAGCGATGTCCAATATCTGTCTGCATAAATGATCCTGATGTGTTTTTTCATGCACAGTGCCTTTTGCTGGTCGACTCACATGTTTTCTGATTTCTGACAATAGCAGTCTTCAACCAGCTAGAAGCACAATTAGAGAATGCATAGCACAGACATCTGTCAGGAAGCTGACTGTGCTAGACTGTGTAAAGATACCAGCAATTCATTTACCAAATGTGTGTTGATAGCTTGTTTGTGTAAGCTACTTAAACCTGAAGTGTACATGTGGGCTCCACCTTTAGAGGTGCTGGTATGTGAATTTGCTAGCTTTTTCTAGTCAGTCTGCTAAGATAAGAGAAGAGCTAAATATACACATTTACAGCAATGAATCCTGCTTTATTACACATCTGCCTTTGGCTAACACCCACAAATGTATAATCACTCTGGTTCAGGTATTTTTCTCTCTCTAGGTGGTTACATATTTAGCCATAATTTTCACACTGCTAATTTCCTGATGGATGCGGTTGCTAGGCAACTACAAAACCTTGTGGCAGCTTTAACGCAAATTTGCAAGTTTGCATTGTTAGCCAGAGGGTTGAACACATGCACTCAAATAATATATGCAATGTGATCTTTTAAATTATTTAGATGGTGGATGTACAATAGCACATTAGCCTCTGCCTCTGCATTAGCCTCTACATCTTATAACCATGCAGGCTTTTTTAATTCTGTGCCCCCCCCCTCTTGATGTTTTGCACATTTGCTTTGTTTATATGTGTATTCACTTTCCACTCCCCCACAGGTTCTGAGTAACAGTAACCAGCTGTATCTGAAGTCAGTGAGCCAGGCGGATGCTGGCCAGTATGTATGCAAGGCCATCGTCCCACGGATTGGAGTAGGAGAGACTGAGGTCATGCTCACAGTCAACGGTCAGAAAATATCCACACAATTTAATGTATCAGTGCTTGTATGTAAATCTCGTATTTTCAGAAAGGTCAGCTTGTCAGTTATTGAAAAACAATGCTGTGCAAAGTGGTGGGTCAACATCTTTCTTTGAAAGAATTTATGGTTAGGTTTCTAATTTTTCTTGCTAAGGTTTCTTTTATTATTGGCCCTGCAGGTCCACCCATCATCTCCAGTGATCCTGTCCAGTATGCTGTGAGGGGGGAGAGAGGAGAGGTGAAATGCTACATAGCCAGTACACCTCCTCCAGATAAGATAGTAAGTAGAAACGTGGCACCAATCTTTGAATAAAAATCTTCAAATTTTAGTACCTTACATTATTCAGTCAAGAAAAGTGGAGAACAGAGAAAAGCTTTGGTCACAAAGAGCACAAGGTTGTACTTCTTAGCCTGACAACAAGGTGTATTGGTACTGTTACTGTACCTTTCTCTTTCTAAATGACTCCTTTGCTGTAGCATGAATGCTTTTAGGCACTGTCCCCTTTTCTTTTTGAGTGGTGACTCACCCTGAAACTCTCCCAGAATGTTCCTCCATCCCATCACATAAACAAGCCAACACTAACACTAAGCCGGTCCGCTTTTAGCTCTGCGTCAGAAATCAGCCTGGATGCTTTCTGTGCTTGGCTATATCACAGAAACACAGTAGTAGTAGTTCCTCGGCTCCCCCCGCCTCTGTGACTGATCCATTCTGACTCGCCGTGCGTGTGCGCCTAATGCAAGTGGCGAGGATGGGACGGAAAGAGATTTATAAAATATAAAGGACTGGAGAGGAACAGTTGTCCCAGTAAACGCAACAGCCAGGAGATTCTTCTTCTCTGGAATAAGTGGGGAGATTATGGGAACATGTGGCCTTATGCATAATTAACTCACCTTCGTACAGTACTTCAGTGCTGAATAATACAGCTGCTTTTAGTGGCTTTAAAGTTAGAGAATGTGCAAGATTCTCGCCAGCTCAGTCACCAACATCCTTTTCCACTGAAACATACAAACTGTTGCTGTGGGAAGTCGTGTGATGTGTTGTGTTTACATGTGTATGTGGCCTATTTACAGTCATGCATTCCTACAGTATGTGTTTGAAAAAGACAGACACACAGCCAATAATTACTCACTAAATATTTAATCATCCAGACTGCACTGTTGTGTTGAATTACACATGAAATCCTTCAATCACGTTTAGAAGGTCAATAGAATGCAACTCTTTTCTTTGTTATTTTATTATATTTTTTATTTTATGCATAAGGACAAAGCGTTTCATTGGATACAAAAATTGAGTGACCCTGAATGTCGGTTCAGAGTCATGAACATTTATTTACTGTTATTCAGCAAATCACATTGTTGAGTCAGGTGTAGTTATAAAAGGCAACATAAAGAGCAAGAAGTATCATATAAATATTTATACATACAAATTTATTTTTCCTTAAAACTCTTACACTTTCTATAGATTATTCCACACATGAGCCAATTAACTGTGCTGCAAGTTTCGAATAATTATTTCAATTGCAAATAATTTCATACGATGTGTAAATGCAGTTTTAGTTGTACATGCGTGATTTTATCAATGGATGCATATAACTCAACTGTGATTTAATAATTAACTATATAGAGTATTTGTGCATTAATAATAGCGTCCAGTAGCTAAGAAATAAGCCAACCTTTCTTGCTATAATATATGTATTCCCCTGCATTGGATCAAATATGACTTCACAATTTTGTGCTGCAGGTGTGGGCTTGGAAGGAGAACGTGTGGGAGAAGGAGAAAGGGACGCTCTTGGAGAGGTACACAGTGGAGCAGAGTAAACCGTCGGCTGAGGGCGGCGGCGTCCTCTCCACCCTCACCATCAACAACGTGATGGAATCTGACTTCCTGTCCACCTACAACTGCACAGCCTGGAACTCATTCGGCCCGGGCACTATGATCATCACTCTTGAGGAGACTGGTGTGTTAAAAAATACGCTTCATTTCAGTTTTATGAATTTTAAATGAGGGAAAGATATTGCAATCCTTAACTCTGTTTTTCTCATTACAGAGGAGGTTCCAGTGGGGATAATAGCTGGTGGGACGGTGGGCTCTACCATCCTGCTGTTCATCTTTCTGTTGGTTCTTGTTCTTATCTTCTACAGGCAGCGCAAAGGCAGTGAGTCATATTCTCCATGTGCTTTCACAGTCAGCATAAAGAAGTGTGTATACATTATTTTTGTGGTCTTGTGGAGGGTTGCGGTGCCAAAACTCCTTATTATACCAAAATAAATCTTTCTCCTCCACCATATGGATCTTGGTCCCCTTCTGAACTTACTCCTTCAGCTCATGAAAACACACTGACTGACTGACAAACGCGTGTCAAGCTGCTTTCAACTTCACCGTGTTTTGCTTCCAGGTCGGCGTGGGGTCACACTGGGTAAGCCTGACATCAAGGTGGAGACGATAAACAAGGAGACCCACAGCTTGGAGGAAGACTCCGGCAGCGTGTCCACAGCTTCGCGCATGGTCAAGGCCATGTACTCGGTGAGCAGCAGCAGGACGTGTGTGTGTGTTTGGGTTGGACACTGTTTACACAGCCGGTAGTTGTAGGAAAAAAGCCTCAGATTAACTCAGTAACCTCTCCCTACGCTCACTGCACCTTTTGACTAAAAACAAACACCATGATTTCCCCTGTAACTGCTCCTTTTTAACACTTTTAATTCCATTTTCTCTTTTCCTGTCATACTTTGTTACTTCCTCCCCTCTTCTGTTTTGTTGTGGTACCTTCTCTCCTTTTTTGTTTTGTTTGATGGTTTAGTTTCTCCCCTCTGTGTCCTTTTCTCCCTCCAATCAGCCCTTTAAAGATGACATAGAGCTCAAGTCTGACCTCCGCAGTGACACTCTGGACACCCGCCAGGAGTATGACCTAAAGGTGAGATTGCACAGATGAAAGAAACAGTTATTTATATTCAAGAGGTAGGCTGTTAATGACTTTAAGCCAGGATGTAAGTTTAATGTTTTAATAGACCTTTAAACTTCTCACTCTCACATACTCATATGTGTGAGAACATAAGAGTAGGATATTTAAGATAAAAATATTCTGCAGTGCAGCTGGCCCTAATTGCTGGAGCTTCTTTGGTCTCTCTGCCCTTCACCATCAGACCAACTGTGAAGCAACCTGCTTCTTTGATTATGGAGCATATTAGCTCACTCAATGCAATCATTAAAAGGAAAAAAAATCACAGTGGAAAAGTTAAAAAAATAACGTGAAATTTATGCACAATCTGCCCATTTAGCTGGCTTGAATCATTTATACATTTGACACCGTAGGGTTGGTCTAAGGTGATGAATGTAGTTTCGCACATAATGCTGCCAAAATGTTCTTCTGAAACTCCCCCCTATGAATATTTTGTAAGGGCAAACAAACTACCCCTCTAGCTGGAGTGCTGCCTTGGATCACTTTGAAGAAACACAGACATGAATCCACCCCAGGAGGTGGGTAGATCACGCCCGACAACAGCCTCAGCCAGTTTTTTTTTCCTTCCTACTGCCTCAAGCACCTAAGCAATGAAAAACATTTTGGGTATGGAAAGAAGTCTGCATATGAGAAAGCTGGAATCATGGCAGGGCACCATTAGTGCATTCTGCAAGGGGGTGTAGTCAGTAGAGAGACCTTTCTTCATCCAGAAAGCCTGAATGTGAACCCTGCATGTTGGCAGGGATCCAAGCTGCAGGATGATCCTGGGGTGAAACATGGAAGCTTGAAATCAAATTTAATGCTGCAAAGTTTTCATGTGACATGTCTCGCACTATATATCACCTGCATGCTAGTATATGGATAAAAAGTAATATTGTTGTATTTCAGTGTTTCCTCTGACCTTCCACAACAAATGAAACCTTGTTTCTGGTCATCCTTAGCCATTGTGACCTTAGAAATCTTAACACATAACCTTTAACGACACCCTTTCTTAAAGGCCACTTCTTTTTCCTTCATCTCTCTTTCTTCAGGATCCTACCAACGGCTACTACAACGTTCGAGCATCCACCCATGACGAAGTCCGGCCCGCCTCCCGTTCCACCATGCACTACTCTGACTACCGCTCTCCAGCAGGAACTCCAGGGGGTGCAGCATCTATCAGCAGCAGCACTGGAGGCTCAGGAGCTACAGCCAGCGGTGGAGCCCCCGTTCCCCCTGGCCCTCTCACATCCCCTGGCCGCCCACAAGCCTGCTATGACCCCCGACCGCCCTCCAGACTTTCCCATATCAGCTACGCCCAGTTCAATACTTTCACCCGTGGAGGCCAAAGTCAGCAGCCTCCAGCTAATCCTGCTCCCGCACCCAGTGACTTCCCTGGAGACTGTAGCCTCCTGGACTCCACTTCCCAGCTGGCCTATGACAACTATGGATACCCCTCACACTACCAGACCTACCGCATGGGCTTTGCACCATCCAGCCTGGCCCCTCTAGAGGCCGGACCATCCTATGAGATGTATGGTGTGGGGTCTGGGGTGGGGAGCCCCGGCGTCGGGGTTGGCCCAGGGGGCCCACCTCCCACTGGAACAGAGACTGGACTAGGGAAGTATGGCAGCTCCACTCGTTTCTCCTACACCTCACAACACTCTGACTACTCCCACAGCAGACACACACAAAGAATGCAGACTCACGTGTGAGACAGAGACGCGTAACCACCTCACAGTCTTAGCTGAGCATGAGGAAGCATCTTATAAATAGCGTCACACCTAAAAACACAAATTTACATGCACACATTTTCACATGCTGACACAAACACGCCCTACACAACTGCAGAACACACAAAAAAACATCACACCCATGCACAAAGTCAGAAAACCATGCCTGTGAGACAGGGAGGGCATGAGAGACACAGGGGCACAGAGAGCAAAAAAAAGAGCAAGAGTGGAAAAGAAGTTTTAGTGAGACAGGGAAGGGATTGTGAGGAATTTCACAATTTCCTTAATTCCCAATGTGTTTGTAAATCTGAGCTCTAAAAGAGCAAACAGCGCAAGTCACAATCAAGACTGGGGAAGAAAGCAAGAACCCGAGAGAGGACGAGAGATCACAGATCTGTGGAAACCATAGCCTTTGCTATGAATTGACTTTGTAAAATGATGAGAGAAACGTCTTAAAGCAAACTGTTAATGGTACACGCTGAGTGGGAGAGACCTCAACCAGTGGAAGTCATTTCTGGCCGCCATTTTAAAAGTTTTTTTTGCTGGTTGTCTTATTCATAGAGCACATATAAAGTATCCCAGTAATGCCCTTGTGTACAGCAGTCCTTGCCATCATGCCTGTTGGGCAGGATGGAGGAGTGCGGGGGGTTGCTGGGAGTAGGGTTGGGAGGGTCGTCATCATTTTGCACTGCATCTACAGTATTCATGCTTAGACGTCCCTTATCTATATCTGTGTTACGTCTTCTTTTTATTTGCACACCAGACTAGAGCTTTGTATTCTATTTTTTAACATTACAGAATTATTTTTGTCAGTGTAAAACATGTAATGTGTATGTATGGACCAAAAGTTTGAGCGTGAGCGCACATAACTCAGGCATTCGCCTGAGTGTAATCCACTGAGACAGGAGAAAGGGTGAGTTGTGCCAACAGAAGAGCCTGAATTGAGGATATACTTCACAAATGAAGGGTGTATCAGTGTATAAAAGATACATAGTGCCAAGTGTTAATGTTGTTTTTCACCTTAGACCATGTATATGCAGTAGAAGCTCCTTCTATTGGCGACTGTTGCTTTATAAACCAGGCTCGGGGGCCTTGAGTCATTCCCAGACATTTTTTGTAGGCAGGAGCCTTTTTCTCTGAGCTCATAACTACAAGCTTGGTGCAGACGGAGAGAAAAACACAGTTGTTGGGTTAAGCGTGGCCTTATAGGGGAACATGTCATACATTTCAATTTTGAATCATTCCTCATTGTCTGTCTGCCAAAACGGCCAGAGGAGAATGTGTACGGAGAGGTTTAATGAAGGGTGGTCCACAGTATTGACATGTAGTAGTGTATGACTGTGAGTGTGTGGGTGTGCGAGTGTGAGAGAGAGAGAGATCAGGGGGGTGGGGGGGGGGGGGGGTTGGCACGCACATCGATTTGTACAGCGTGTTTGTATAGATGTGTGAATGAGTGTATGGGAGAGCATACTGTAAACCACGCCAGTCGGTGTGCTGCGTGGGACCTTTGTATGCATGTGTATACGGTATGTGTGTGTGTGCATGTCTGTCTAAGTGTGCGGGTGTGTGTTTCAAGTATATGTCCATATCATTTCTCTCACAATCCTGTTACAGTACTTTTATACCTCTGGTAGGACTGTATCCTGTATTATTGTGTCTTTGAATTTAGAAAAACCCAATGTTTATCTTATTGTACTGTTCTTCGTAGCAGAAAAAACTGTTCAAAAGATGTACAACGAACGTTATCAAACTCTCATTTTTTAATTTCATTATCTTCAATATTTTTTAAAAATGGTATGTAATTATTTTTCCACAGTATTACATAAATAAAAGCACTGTTTTTTATAAAATGTAGTGTGTCATCTTTAAAAAAGCTTAAAATGTTGGTGATGGAAGAATATAATGCATACACGCAGCAATGTAAAATATATTAAAAGTATCTTTTTAAACATGATTTATAGGACCCTGTAATGCCCACGTAAAAATACAATGAAAAGCGGTGCCTCTGTAAGTACAAGGATTTTCTTCAAGAACATTCTTTAATAATTATGCTTAGAATACAAATAATACAAGTATACTTTTTAATTTGAACCTTAATAAAATTTTACTTTGTCAAATTACTAACCTGCTAAATGTTAATACATTTACATACAAATCTATTGTTTTCATGCTGTCATTTTTATAATAAATACATAAATATTTCACATAACGTTGAGTTTGTGACATTTCCACCAATAGGTGGCAGACACGTGCTCTCTCCGCCTCAGGAGCCCTCTACAAGGACAAAAGAAGAAACTCCCCTACGTCATTGGCCGGAGGTTGTCTGACAGCCAAGATGGCTGCCACAATGTTGAGGTCGCTTACTAAACTAGGACGTCCTTCAACAAAATTAATTTTAAACAATAGTTTGCTGAGCCCTGGCTGCACGGTCCTGCAGAACAGGTATGAAAACAAATAGACAAAACGGGGTGCCTGTTGTGACTTTTGTTTTGTTGGCTGTCTTAGCGTGAGCCCTACATAAATATGCATTGCCGATAGGCTAATGTTAGCAGCGTAATGCTAAATAAGCCGACGTTGTCGCATAAAGATCGTACGTATCACCAGCTAAAAATTGTATTTGTGATTGAAACATCGTTTAGGTATATAACAATAACAGTAGCGCTTTTAATACCAGCTCGTAAACATTGTAGTATAGATTAGCTTTCTTGTTGGGTTGTCGTTACCTTAGCTGCAGAATAGTTGCCATCGTGTGCAAGTGTTTATCACTGACATTGTCTTTCAGTGTAAAGTACAATATTTTATACTAAATCCTAATTAGTTGCGTGTGTTGGCATGTAAAATCCCAATGTAAATTTGCCAGTGAGAAGGCGCTAACGGTGTCTGCCACCATCCCATATTGATAGTTCATTGATTTTGTAAATGAAAATAGGGAGGACGTTATTCAAAAACAAAACAGACATTTCTAACATGACCACTGTTATGTTGCAAACCGATGTAAAGGTTGGCTACTCCAAACGTTTAAGTTTGACCTGTTACCGAAATCGTAACGCTAACGCGGTTTGCAGTGTTGCACTTGTTTTATTAGCACGACTTCTACTACAGACATCCTCAGTCTGATTTGGTAATCAGTTTTCAGGTCAGGTTGTAATCCAGTAGGATCAACCTTCCAAATAACAACCTCACCAAAATAAGATTAAGAGTGTTAATTTAGGTAACACACAGGTAGTCTGAAAGGCGCCACTCATCTGCACTGGAATTATATTGTTTCACTTTGGGTCTGTGGAAACTGGCCTCTTTTTTTTACCCTAATAATATATTCTTCTTTCTTGTAGGCAAAAACAATGGCAGCCAGATGTGGAGTGGACGGAGCACTATGCTGGGGCAGTGATGTACCCCACTGCCATCAATGAGAAATGGACACCACCCCCATGGAATGGTACCTTCCATAGTCGCATTATTAATGCTACTCTCTGTTATCTAATTTGTTCTAGGGAACTTTGCATTAGCAAAACTATGGGAAGTTCACAACATTCTAATATCAAATGTTTCTATATAATGTTCTTCCTCTTTCAGACAAAGACCCTCCTGCAGAAAAGGATGTGTCCAACCTGACGATTAACTTTGGCCCCCAGCATCCCGCAGCTCATGGTGTGCTGCGTTTAGTGATGGAGCTGAGTGGAGAGTCTGTCAGAAAATGCGACCCACACATTGGCCTACTTCACCGTGGCACTGAAAAGCTAATTGAGTACAAGACCTACCTGCAGGTACTGAAGCTGTTGGATAACTTTGTGTTAATACGGTTTATCATCACTGCTCTTCAGCCGCCTGGACCAGGCAAAGGAAAAAGCAGCTGTGTATTAAAAACAACATGATGCTGTTTGTCTGTACAGTTTAAAGTAAATTGCCCTTTGATTGATGAAATTAAAGTTAAAAGGGTCTTTTTCTTCCTGCTTTAGGCTCTGCCCTACTTTGACCGTCTGGACTACGTGTCCATGATGTGTAATGAGGAAGCCTACTCTCTGGCTGTGGAGAAGCTGCTCAACATCCAAGCTCCACCCCGTGCACAGTGGATTAGAGGTACTGAATACTAATGATCAAATATGACCCGAGCACTATAATCAGTACTAGTGTTATGTAGTTACTAATGATGTACATATGTATGAGTGGTCAGATCTGAATGGCTGGATGTTTTGTGTTGTTTCTAGTCCTGTATGGAGAGATGACTCGTATTTTGAACCACATCATGGCTATCACCACACACGCCCTTGACATCGGCGCCATGACACCCTTCTTTTGGATGTTTGAGGAGAGAGAGAAGGTCAGTGTTGTGGTCAATCCTTGGCATCTAGCATCTTGGTGGATTAGCCAAAATGCTTGATGTGCTACTTTTTTTTTTAATTAATGAGGGGGACTTATAGTTTTTCTGTGTACTGTGACAAGGATGCCCGTAGAGAAATATACTGAAGCCAAAGGGTAGGACACCTATCTGTGAACACTGATAAACTCTAAGATTTAAACCTACAAATAAAAAGCAAGTACAGAATAGTGTTGTTGTTTTAAGTTTTTGGAGGAACTGTTCACAGGGTCCACATACAGTCTGAACACTATATTCTGCTACAACTGTCGTAAAATGTTTCTACACACATATTTGTTGACGAGCAGCCAAGCACAGCCCGCAAACTCCTTCAAAGCTGGAGCTGTGTGCTCAAACATGTCATCCTTGTCTTTCAGCTCTTGTCAGCGAGTTGAAGCGAGGTCGACATTAATCCTTGTTCAAGCCCTTTCTTTATTGTGCTCGCCGTTGCTTTTCTTCGTCTCCTCAGACATCAACTTTACTTTCTGTAAATTATTCCACTGAATGTGTTTGCGCTCTGTGTGGACTCCAACAGACATCGTACCTATGGGATGTGCGCATGCTCAATACACAGTGTCGGTGTCAAATATATGACAGAGTGGATTTAACGTATGGACTCCCCGTTCATTTCAACACTTGCTGCGGTTTATTTGCTGCTTCAGCTAGACATTGAACTTTGCTTCTGTAAAGTAGAAAAATGTTCCTAGTGCCAGTGCAGGTGATACAGATGCTCTCGAGCAAGACAGAGGTGTGATTTGATGTATTGTGAATTGATGTTCCATCAGAGTGATTTTAGAGCACAGTTTGGAGGCTGAAATACTCCATTGCTTTAAGCTTTGTGTTTGTTTCTTCTCAGATGTTTGAGTTTTATGAGCGAGTGTCTGGAGCCAGAATGCACGCTGCATACATCAGGCCCGGCGGTGTTCATCAGGTAGGACACTTCACAGAATTCACCTGTATTGTTTACAATATGTATTCATAAAAGACAAACTTTGCTGCGATGACAATAAATGTACTTTTTGTTTGAGTTTTTGTGATTAGTAAACACATGAATGTGTTCCAGGATTTGCCCCTTGGCTTGATGGATGACATCTATGAGTGGTGCAAGAATTTCTCTATTCGAATTGATGAAGTAGAAGAGGTAAATGACCCCATGTTTTACTTTTAAAATCTTCAGAACGTCTACACATGATGGTGTTACAGATGATTATTTCAGTAAAAGCAGTTTGTTTTTCTTCCTTCATATACAGATGCTGACCAACAATCGGATCTGGAAGAATCGTACTGTGGATATTGGGATTGTTTCTGCTGAGGAGGCTCTCAACTACGGCTTCAGGTAGACCACGATTACAATTGTACACTGCTGTGGAATAATTGTAATATTAGATGGAAGAAGGAAATATTTGTTTGATTCTAATAAAACCTGTGTGTCACCTCCCTCCTCATCCCACTCTCAGTGGAGTGATGCTGCGAGGCTCTGGAATCAAGTGGGACTTGAGGAAGTCTCAGCCATACGACAAGTATGATGAGGTGGAGTTTGACGTTCCTATCGGATCCAATGGAGACTGCTATGACAGGTAACAGATGTTTATTATTTAATGTTGACTTTAGTTCTATTTTTCTGCCCTTGTTTCACTGACTTTGCTGCACACAAGCAGCAACTTGATCATTTCCTCTCTTGATCATTTTGGTTAATCAAAGGAAACATCATACGTGTGGCGCGTGCATCGAAGTTTGTAAGATTTTGTCACAGGACAAATTAGAAGCACATACAAAACATCAGCATGCGGCACACACACACACACACTCTGTTGTTCTCAGTCCAGCTGTGTTGATGCTTAGCGATTGTGCACATTGGCTTTGAGCTGAGTTGCAGCTCCTCCTGTGTAGATGCACTGACCTCTGATCATGTGAAGCTCACACTACACCATCTGTCTAGATGTGAGCGCTGATTGTAAAGCAGGGATGTAGAATCTGTAGCTTACTGCTTTCTCTGTCTGTGCGTGTGTCGTCCAGGTATCTGTGCAGAGTGGAGGAGATGAGGCAGTCCCTGCGGATCATGCACCAGGCCCTCAACAAGATGCCCGAGGGTGAGATTAAGGTGGATGATGCAAAAGTGGCCCCACCCAAGAGGTCTGAGATGAAGGTGAGCTGAGAAACGAAGAACTGTTTGACACCTGCAGGCTGCTAAAACATGAAAATATTTTGCTTCATGAGATTTCCCTGCATTTTAGCACTGCTGTGTGGTAATTACATTACTGACGTGTCACTAATTCGTCTTCACACTTTCCCCACTGCAGAATTAGGTCACTTCTGGTGTAAAACGCAATTTAATTTTGCTGCCCTCAGGACCTCAGATCAACTCAATTTCCTGTCAACTTTTAGTGGTACATTTTGTTGAACAAAGCAACTTCATATTCCATGTTCCTCCTCTTTGCTAGATGTCCATGGAGTCTCTGATCCACCACTTTAAACTGTACACAGAGGGCTACCAGGTGCCTCCAGGGTCTACGTACACAGCTGTAGAGGCACCCAAGGTGAGACCACTCACATTGTGTGTATTATGCTGTTTGGTGCCTTTTGTAAGTTTGTTGTTGCCTACATGTTTTTTTTTTGGGTCCTGAATTAATAGTTTGTTATGATGTAACATGCTTACTGGAGTGTATTTGTGTGTGTGGCTTGCAGGGAGAGTTTGGTGTTTATTTGGTATCAGACGGTTCCAGCAGACCCTATCGCTGCAAGATCAAAGCTCCTGGATTTGCCCACTTGGTGCGTACTTAAAACTTCACAGTGAAATATTAAAGACACCGGGTATCAATTATTCAGCTTGTTTAACGGCTTGTCCTTGAGGCTACTTTTACTTCATTAAGTACATTTTATAAAGCATTATAGAACCATTTTAAAAGCACACAGACACACTGCTCTCCCTCCTTCCTGCTCATCTCTTAGCTCATGGGTACATGAACCACAGATTAGTGTAGTCATTTGAATTTCACTCTACACGGCTAAAAATGTCTTTAAAGTTGCATAAACAAACTATCTGCATTAACTTCAGGCAATAATCTCATGAATTCTAACTTTCACATTAACTCACTGTGGTAGCATCTTACCCTCATTGTTTGCTTCTCTTTAGGCTGGTCTGGATAAAATGGCTCAAGGACACATGTTAGCTGATGTGGTGGCCATTATTGGTATGAGTGTCATTACTATTATTTTGATGCAGAAGTTTGTTACTGTATAAAGTTTCTTCATTATCGCTCTTCTTCTTGTGCTGACAGGTACACAGGACATAGTGTTTGGCGAAGTCGACCGCTAGCGTAAAGCTGCTAATGTGTTGGATCTCTGAAAAGGAGATTCTCTCTTCACTCATCTGTTAAGACAGGTTCTTTTCCTGTTCTCTATTCACTGTAGTGAGGTTTTCGACAGACGCCTTCACTTATAATTGTTGCTGTACAATGCCCAAATAATCCTAATAAATATTTTATGACTCAAAAGTAATGCGACCACATGTATTGTATTTTTTTTAAGTCTGTTTTCAAATGCCTTATTTCCTTGAGAAATAAAGTATTAAAGTTGAGAGCAGACACCAAAGCCTCACTTGTACGTCTTTCCTCCGGTTTGGTGTTAAAAAAGGGGGAGTGGTCTGATCAGATCTAAAACAAATGGACTTAGAGCTCAGACCACAACTTCCCCTCTGAGCTCTGAGGTTTGCAATACTCGAGTCTTCACCAGAACGCAGAAGAGAGGAGGAAAAAAAAAACCTTTTTGCTGTTTGCTGACGGCTGAAGGCGCCCAGTTGTCCGTGTTGAGCCTGTTGTTAACCATGGCTGTGTGGGGCAGTAACCCGCTGCTGGTGGCGATCTCTCTGTGGATGAGTTTTGGAAGAGCTGGTGAGTTAGAACAACACCAAACCTGAATGTAAATATGTTGGTTTTAAGTGTGGTTTAATGTCTATAGGCCTCATAGTGACCAGGAAGATGATGTGTTTACATGTAAATATTGAAGTCAGATACTGTATTCCTGAAGTGATGTGGATGGTTAACACATGTAAAGATTCTGTGCATGTGATAAATTGTGTGCTGCGTCTAACAGGCTACCCGTGACTATATATTCATGTCAGCAGATGGGCACATCTTTATAAAGCACAGTGACGTTTCCTGACATTTAGCCTCCTTTACAGCAGCAGAAATGTGGTTGTTGTATTACAGTTTCTGTTTAAAGAGAAAGTGGCACCTATTGAACTCAATCCATCAGCACCGGTTCACGCCCTGCCCAAGTTTATGCTATATTTCGTCCATATAAGAATGGCCACAACAGGAATAGCATACACAACTCTTGGTGAAGGAGCAGCTTAAAAGTGAAATGAAATAAGGAACAATGAAAAACACTTACATTTGTATTTATAAGTTTAAGTGGATTAATAGAAAAACGAAAGGAAAGTATACTATTTACAGAGAAACTCCTCTACAGCTGAAGTCATTTTTTTCAATTTAACTTACTGCCTTTACTTCTTTCAGTGTAAAGTAACTAAATATTTTGCAGTGGTGGTCTGAAAATGCAACATTTTTACTAGTTAATACAATAAAAATGAATTTTTTTAAAGAAAATAATTAGTATATTTCAGTTTTATTTTAAACCACAACAGGCTGTGACCTATTTGAAGCATCTGTAGCCTGCAGTGTGAGGCACAGTGGTGAAAAACAGTTTGAAAGAAGAAGCAAAGTAGGCTCTTCTTCTTCTTCTTTTTATGTTAGAAGTTAAATTATCAGTAAACGTGTGAACGTGTTGGGACACACATATTACTCACACATCAGTATCTGATGATCAGTTATTTTGGGTGTCTTGTGCAGTTTCCTTTAAACCCCCAGTGATTGTGAGTTGCGGAAACCAAAGAGATACAGAGATAGCACAGCACACACACACAACATGTCAGTGTCACATAGGATGCTGACCCTCTCCACGGCCACTTTACAGACTCATTCTCTGGTAAACACGCATGTGGTCACAGATTTTAGGGAAGTGATTCATTTCTGTGAAATTCTGAGGGAGCAAAGAAAGTGGGAAGGAAGGTACAGTCGATGCCAGTCGTCATTCGGGGGAATTCATAATAGAGAAATGGTCACAGTATAGACCTCACCATAGGAAAAAAAATACTATGACAATTTCCATCATGTAAGCTTATTGAAATTTAATTTAAGGATATCCAACCTACGGGCACACAGCAATGTACAAACCCCATTTGAGTTTTACACACTTAACTTTCTTGTATGTCGATAAAGTTAGTTGTAGTTCACCAGAAGAGGAAGAGCCTCCAATTAGAGCAATGCATTAGCTAAAGGTGGTGACTGTTATGTTACATAATAACATGGTGGAAAAAATCATGAGCTGAAACAAATATTTCTTCATATAACAGAATTATTAATTGTAATCCTAAAACTTCTCAAAAAGTTTAATTAGATATTATAAGTAAAAATTTCATTTCCTTATCACTCAATAAATGTACATGCACATGGGAAATTCTAAGATCTTTAAAGCAGCGGGATCATTAAAAAAAAAAAACACACGCAGTGTTTGGTTTCTAACATAATGGCTGCTGGTGCTGCCGGTGTCACAATCTGAAGTGGTGACAGCTCTGTTAGCAAATGAAGCTGTTTTGCAAATGAGGAGGGAAACGTCATCACCATGCTGGGAAAACATGTCAAACGCCGTTTTATCTTTTCTCTTTAAATAAGGTGGTTTTTGCTCCTAATAAATGATTCCTTTTTTTTTTTTTACTCAGCTGCTCTGGCCGAGCCTCAGATCTGCTACGTGCTGGATGGCATCTTGTTCCTGTACGGCATCATCCTGACTGCTCTGTACTGCAGGATCAAGGTTAGTGTGGGACGTATGTGTCTGTGCAGAGGCCCCACGCTCACACATGGCATGGAACTGTTTTTTTTTTTTTTTTAAATGTTTGTGCTGTTAAGGATAAAAAAAAAACAATTCTCAGTATGACCTCAGTGATGGCTTTAGACATCAAGTATTTTGAAATAGAATGAGCACACACAGATGAGTTACGAAACTCACTACAAATATGGCGACAACAGAAAAACAATGTATATTTGTATTCTGGAGTTTATATATATATAGATATAGATCTATATCTATATCTATATCTATATCTATATCTATATCTATATATATATATATATATATATATATATATATATAGATAGATAGATAGATATAGATATAGATATAGATCTATATATATATATATATATATATATATATATATATATATATATAGATAGATAGATAGATAGATAGATAGATAGATAGATAGATAGATAGATAGATAGATAGATAGAGATGACTTTATACTGACTGAATCTGCCTCTAAACTTAACACTGTCTGTTGTCCTCTACAGATCAAGAATGCTAGAGAGGCTGATGCTGGGAAAGGAAAGCCAAACCAGGTCAGATTACACACACGCTGCACACACGTGATGAGAATAAAAATATTTTAAAAATACGTATGTGCGAAGAATCTCAAAAATAATCAAACTGAGGTTCTGAGGTTGTGTGGGGTGTTCCATTTGTTGACCACTACAACGTGACAACATACCCTTTTCTTTTTCCTTCTATTTGTGCCAGTGTTAGCCAGTAACTACCAATAAACTAATAAGATTAAAGACATTACCTACTTAAAGCTTCATTTTAAGGGCCCTGCCCCAATAATAGCCCCCCCCCCCCCCCCCCCTTTAAAACAAGGCGTCTCATGTTTCCTGAGCCTTTATTGTGAAACTATTTGGACCAACGTAGCTATTATACATTTTTTTTGTTCTTTTCCGAGACTGGGCAGTAGGACTTTTTGGATTGAGAGTTTGCACATCTTGTTGCATGTTTGAAAGCTGTGCAAAAAAAAGTCTTTCCTCTCTCACTACCACGTTTCTATTAATTTCTTATGACTAGCCGCAAACTGCGCATCACACAGTATGTGTTGTTGTGTTGTCCTGTTCAGTCTGTCTCTAACTTTGCTCTCATCTTCCTTAGCAGAAAGAAGAGAGCATATACACGGTGAGTTTTGTTACTATGATTGACATAAAGGAAGCTATTTGGTTTATTATTATAAAGATTATTATTGAATAATAATTAATTATATAGACTAATAGTCTCCTTGTCCTCCTCAGGGTCTGGCTCCACATGCTCAGGACACCTATGAGACAATCGGAATGAAAAAGTGATGTGAGGGGTCGAAGCATATTATGATTGTATTAATTATAATAATTATAGTATTGTATCCTGCTCTGCTTTGACTTTGTATTTTTGTACATGAAGGAGGAGACAGAAGGAGAGAAGTTGTGTGAAGCTCTGCCCATGTTGTATAAGACAATTTTGCAGCTTTTTTAGAAATATTTAATGCTGTAACGCTTCAGAGACATTTTATGTTGTAATAAATAAAGACAGAAATGGATTTTCTCATTTCCTTTGTTATCATTTTGTAGCTTTTAAAGTTAAAGGGACAGTTCACTGTAAAAAAAAAAAACACATTTGGTCACGAGTCTACTGAGCAGTGTTTCCTACACGCCACAGGGTGGCAGTGACGGTGTCCGCGGTGCGCTCCTTACCTGTTGGGCCCTGGCATGTAGATTTCTTCATGAGGCTGTTCAATGAAACCTAAATTAAATTTTGCAGATGCACTGAAAATACTTTTGTCAATCAAAGGGTCATTTCCTGACAGGTGTTTGACGTGGGAGTTATATCTGAAAAAAATACATGTGTGACCTAGATTAGTATCGCACAAGACATAAACTGTACTGTAATTAAAACAGAAAGATTTAAAAAAACAGGCTTTTAAGGGATTAATTTGTTTTCTTCATAAGGGAGGAGTCACCTGTTACAGGTCTGGTATCTGTGTGGCTTTCTGTTAATATTCAGGGTTCTGTGTGCCTGCCTCCCCTCTGAGCAGAGCAAGTAAAGGCGAGAAAAATAACTGTCATGTTGCCTTAACCAAACCGGAATGGTGACTTTTAGCGCATATGTGCATGTGCTTGTGGGTTGTGGTTCAATAGAATGTGTGTGTGTGTGAGAGACAGAGAGAGAGAGAGGGAGGGAAGGAGGGAGGGAGAGGTGTAGCACAAACAGGTGTATTCAAAAACAGGTATAGCTGCGCCTTCTTCTTCTTTTTTCTTTTACTAAAGGACAAACGGCAAAAAGGACAAATGGCTCCAACAAAATAAGAGGATTTACACTTCTCACAAGGACTGTGTTACAACTTTTCTTTTATATTTATATTTATATATATTTTTTTTTCCTTGGAAGGGGAAGGAAAAACATCACAAAGGATGATCCTGCAGCACGAGGCATGAGTTTGCCTTTAGAGCCTCACGCCTGCTTGTCATTTAGGATCCTGTTACCTGGACTGATGAGCTTTGCTGCTGCACTGAAATTGTCCCAACTTGTACAAAGTTAAAGCCGAGGAGGATGACACCTCAGCTGAACACACTCTCTCTGTGTCTCTGTGTCCAGCTCATCTTTGGTAAGAAACACACACACAAAACATGGTACTATGTCAGAATTTCACCAGTATATCATCATTGTGTTGCTTTAGTTGGCTTTTTATGTGTTAAAGTGTTCCTGTAATCCTCCTATAGTTGGACTGCTCACTATGGAAACGTGCCTTTTCTATGTCTTGTCAACACAGATGATTATCACACATATTCATAAGCTAACTAAGGTTAGCAGGAGCAGAGCAGTTAGAAAACACTGCCGGCTGTTTCAGGAAAAACAGGTTGCTGTTGATCAGTCCCTCCTGTCTGATTCATGGACCCTCCTTGTTTGTGTGCTAATTGCAGTAGCTTCTAAAAGCCTTTTATGCATTGAGCTGTTTAAAAGCCATAAATGCATCTGACAAGTTTGATACAAGAAACCCTTTTAACCCTGTGCATAT
Organism: Parambassis ranga; assembly: GCF_900634625.1. NCBI lineage: Eukaryota > Metazoa > Chordata > Actinopteri > Ambassidae > Parambassis > Parambassis ranga. The sequence continues at coordinate 3,194,063 of NC_041038.1, forward strand.
AAAGGCAGGACAGTCTGACTGTTATTCCAGTAATGCAGCACAGGCAGATTCCACAGTAGGCTGAAACACACACACACACACACACACACACACACACCTGTCTTCACAGCACACTCATCAGGTCTGATGGTAAATGTATGAATCACATCCAACCCGCTGACATATCCGAACAAATTCAACTACACTTCAATGACTTCGTCAACACCAGTGAGAGCAGCTCAGTGTGGGAAAAACACACAAAAAGGGTTTCATCCAGGATCAGTGTGATACTGAAGGACACAACTTTACCAGGATGTCTAATTTATCAGACAGGTGTTGTGTTTTATTAGCCATGCTAGCTTCATAGCTATACTGATGGCAGACTGCTCTGACAGACTGCTGATTGTTCTGTCTGCTGACATTTCTCGACAATCAGGCAAATATGTAATTTTGCAACTTTTTCATTAGTCTTATTTAGTCTTACGTCAAGTGTCACACAGCGAAATGGGTGGATACTTTGTTAGTTGTTGTCAACGAGAAATGTGCAAACAGAAAAAAAAGTTCCGTAGGTGATTCTGAACATGCACAGGGCGGCCATCTTGGAATTTAGGGTCCTTTAACTTTCTGATTCAACATTTCATACTGAGATGGTCTGATTTTGTGTGACATGAGTGTAGATAATTCCTCATGTAGGGACTGATGAAGGTTTATCTACATTTTAACAGGTCAGGACTAGTTTTATCACGCAGCAGTGAAAATGAAAATCAAGGCCTGTGAAAACAGATACCGTAAGCTGTCACTAAAAAAAAAAAAGTTGCTACCGCTTTAAAGCAAGAACTTCATTCTATAGTTAACTGATGAAACTAGCAGCTGTGTAGTGAGTTAAAATACTAATACATCATTAGTGTTTGGAAATGATCCACTTGTTTCCCTGAGAGGTCAGAGGTCATTGTCATGTGGAAATTGACTCCTGACAGGTGCAAACAAGCTTCAGCTACTGAAATGAAACCAGATTGAAAGGATCTTGTAACAGGTGTGTGTGTGTGTGTGTAAGATAAGGTGACACATTGTTGTCCGTATCAAACATGTTAGCAAATTTCATCTAAAAGGCAGACGGGCAGAACGTCAAAAACTACAGCGCATTGTGTGTTTGTGTGACAGTGTGAGACACACAGTGTGTGTCTGTAGACTTTATTTATGTTTCCTGGGGCCCCTTTGAATGTCTGCCCAGTCCAGACGCTGCAGGTGAACTGTGTGTATGTTTGCTTTGAAAGGTTATCTCGAGCAACTAGTTAAGCCACATATCTTCACATGTGCTCATCTGATAGACAACCTGTTCTTTTCTCCTCTGTCTTCAGGATCCCACCTGTGCTCCATACACTCACTGAAGTTTGGTTACTATCTGTGTGCAATCTGTTTGTTTTATTAAATTGATTTGATCCTGTTTAAAAAAGAAAAAAAGCTTGTTAGCTAAAAGTGGAAACATGGACGGAACCAATTAGCCTGACTCTGGCCGAAATAGAGCCCAGTTGTGCGTCAACTCATTTCTCATGTCACATATTGCTAGTTGTGCTTCCCTTGCTGTCAGCCGCCAGACCATCAGATTAACGAGCTGATGTGTGTCCATATTCAGCTTTTTAACTGGTCTCTAGAGATAGCAGTAGCAGCTGATGGCATCAGTGTGTGTGTCACCACATCCCTCAGTGGGAAGTACAGCAGCCACTGATGCACAGCTTTCTTGTCATATACATCTTATTCTGTGGCTATAAAATGTGCAACAATTTCCAAAGCTGCTCTCTGTCACTGTGTCTTTCACCTACAGACCAGCATCCATACTAGGTGTAGCTTAGCATCCCTAATCAGCTGCTGTAGATTGATGAAATCTAAAATGAAGATTTTTTTCTAGTGACTGTGATACATGGAGACTTTGTGGAGCTCCCTCTAGATGACCCCATCCGCTCCTTGGCAGAGGAGGAGACCGTCCTGCCCTGTGTGTACCGGCCGAGCGAGGACAACGTGGTGGTGCAGGTCACCTGGTACAAGGAGAAGCCTGATGGCAAGGAACAGATCATCACTGCACACCACGTCAACGGGCAGACAGGTAGGACAGCACAGCGGCCCAGCTCTTCTCCAAAGCTGTCATGTTGTCACATCCGTTGCTAAAAAAAATGTCTCTTCATGAATGTCTTCACATCAAATTACTTCCCCTTTCCTCACTGTGAGGAAATGGTTTGTTATAAGCCAAGCAAATGTTTGTTAGAGTCACAAGTGGACTTGTCAGTTTTAGTTGACGAGTGTTGGTTGGAGGCTTTGTTTCTCCACTCAGAACTTGTAAAGGTTTAAGGCCAATGTTCACAACTACATCTAAAAGTGTTAAATGAACTGGACACTTGAGAGATGCTGTTAGAACTATTGCAATGCTGCCAGATTCTAATTTTTGCACTGTTAATTTTAAAGTTGCTGCTAATTTAGGAAGTGAGGCTTGCACCCTTTTTGTGTGTGTACTAAAATTACTGCGAGCTAAAACGCCCAGAATGTAACGGATTCTCAGGCAAGGGTGCAGGCATGTGTGTGAAACTGACAGTGACAAAAGAAACCCCGAGGTCTGCTGTGAACTAGCTGGACTTAATTTTTTGTGTCACCTCCCTCCTCACATGCTTCTTTATAACTCTCTGCTCTTCTTTGCTCTTTGTCTCTGCAGCGTTTGGGTCGTGGGCTCGGCGTGTGCGCTTTAAAAACAGCGAACCCACTGAGGACTCCTCTCTGGTCATCATGAGCACAGAGGTCTCAGACGAGGGGACCTACATCTGCCACATCAGCACCTTCCCCTCTGGCAACTTTGAGAGAGAGATGTCACTCATAGTGTGGAGTGAGTAAAAAAAAAGATGAACTCATCAGGAGGCTCAATATGTTGTGTGCAGGAGGATGAAAACTGAGCACACTGGCAATAGATATGAGAGTCTACATAGCATAACATGGAAGATTAGGTCATTAGTAACCTGCAGGCTAACACATAAAAACAACCTTATTAGATTTCCTCACATTAAGCCTTCTTAGATGTTAACACTCACTAGCAGAGGAAACGTGTGGAAAGTATGTGTATTTTTATTTTTATGTATGTTGTGTAACATAAAACATTCAATATCAGATGTAATTTGCATCCTCATGTGCATCTTCTCATCCTTATCTTCATTCTGATCAGACTTTTTCTTTATAATCTCCCTGGCAGCTAATCCCATTTCCTCCTTGGACCCTGTGATAGTAGTGGAGGGACAAGACTATAGGTCGGTGGCTACCTGTCGCTCTGTAGCCCGTCCTCCTCCACGTCTCACCTGGGACACTGATCTGAACGGTCAGTCCAGCAATCGCACTTCTGAAAACGGGGCTGTCTCCTCCCACTACTCTCTCCACCCCCTGAGGAGCATGAACGGGAAGAAGCTGGACTGTTTGGTGTGGCACCCAACGTTCCCGACCCCTCGCAGGATCACCAACAAACTGGAGGTCCACTGTGAGTGCTAAGAACCCCCCCCCCCCCCCAACACACACACACCTTCAAAGCCAGTAACTGTTTTTCATGTAGTTTTTGTAAGCTTTCTCTTGAAGTTCTATTCCATATGTGCACCAGTACCTCCTTTCATTGTCTGAGCTGATTGAAGTGGTAAACGGCTGTTCTTCCTCCCAGTCCCTCCTCATGCAGATGTGTCTGGCTACAATGGAGACTGGTTCGTGGGTTTAGAGAATGCTGCCCTGAGGTGTGTGAGTGGAGGAAACCCCAAACCACACAGTTTCACCTGGATCAGGTACAGACGCGCACACACACACTTCCCTCTTTGGACTGTCTGATTCTCAAATGACTAACTGTCTGATGTGTCAGCACAATGGTGATACTAATACAAATATGAGATATAGTAGAACCATATTTGGTCCTGTTTTGACATTTTTTGATGTGATGGTGATCACATAATGGTGACATGAAATAAGCATGTGATTCCAAAATGATATTTTTATATTTTTAGTTGTCACATGAGAGGTGTTTCCTGAAGTCTTTTGATTTTGATTCCTTTTTAAAAGTCACAGGTGGTGTAGATCAGATATAACACCAGCAATGTCTGGCAGTGTGGTATTGGTACTGATGCGCAAGTGGCTTAGTTATGTGCATATGAGGAAAAACAGATTAGTAATGGGGTAAATACTACATATGTAAGCACTTCAAAATGAATTAAAGGTTCAGTGAATAGCATGTGTCTATGTGTGGCTCTGTTTGTCTGACTTTTTGGCCATCAAATGACAAATGGTAGTGAAGTGAAAGATTTTATTTTATGTTTTGTTTTGTTTCCTAATCTTTACCAGTGTAGCGGGGGAGGATCTCCACCCTTTCCACATGACTTAGCCAAACAAGCCCTGGCATTGTCACCTCCTGATTCTGCTGCCTCAGTGGAAACTGACAGATTCAAATGTTGCGTGTGTTATTATAAAATGCGGCACATTCTCAAGTGAGGGTTAGACTCTGATGTCTGGTTTCTTCTGCTTGAGTCACCTGGTGGCATTTTTTGTTTTTTTAAAAGCCATTTCCTTTAGTAAATCAATATTATTCTTTAAGTGTGGTGCAGCTTAGGAGAGATTTGGCTTCCTCCCATTGGCTTGTGAGTAGTGACAGTTAGGCCTCTGTGAGGGGGGAAAGGGTTAAAATTTCATCAAAGTATATTTGGTGTTTTATTTCCTTTGAGTTGTTTAGGGCAGATGATGACGATGATGACGTAGATATTAGTTGTCATTAGTCACAGTAACACACCTTGAGAAAGGACTTAGCAGACAAACAGCATGTACACAACACACCACGCACACTTAACCAAGTCAGGGCGTCATATCTCTTGTTACAAACAACCTCTACTCACCCATGCACGCCTTCACATGAACACGCATGCAAATGTGTGACGGCTGCAGCAGGGAGAACCTGTTGGCTTTGTCAGTAAATGGCGGCAGGTGAAGTAATATCTGGTGTCACAGTGTCATGTTGCGGCTTGTGCCGAGAGCAAACCGATGGGAGAGTTTCACACGAAGGGGGGGAGAAAAGGGAAAGGGATGAGCAATAAGGATAGAGTTAACCATGTGGGAGTAGCAGAGGGGGAGTAGGAGGAAGAGGAGGAAGAGGACACGTGATGTGTGGATTTGTAGAGATGTTATCATGAAGATGTGTTGGCTGCCTGTGTAAAAACACAGTTCCTCCTTCCTGCTGTAGCTGTAGAAATGATAAAGTAATGAGGTCTGTGAAAAAGGTGTCTATACACACGTCTTTCTAAAGTGATTAAATCAGATATGTTCAAAACAACAACACCTGGGCAACACCCAACAGTGATGCTGAAACATATTTCTTGAGTCACATGGCCACACATATCTGCAGCAATGTAAAATGGAACATTTTAATTATTCTGTTTCCATTCTTTGAGATGCAGTTAAATCAGAAGATATTTTGAAGAACAAAACAGGTGAAGTAAGATGGAGTGCAGTGAGCTGCTGGCTAAATGTTGGTGCTCAGATGAGTATAAGGAAGTACTCGTTGCCTTTGCACTGTCTAAGGTTGTAATGGCTCCGCAAAAGTGAGGCCAGAACATGTGGATTGCCCCCTTGTGGCTGGTATATGACAGCCATCGGGGGACAAAGTTATTGTTGGCTAAAAAAGACTAAAAAGGAGCACCTGAAGTTCTTGGGAGGAACAGTGATGTGTCAGCTCCACCTCATGACATCTACTGCTCAGACTCTAGTTCCAAGATGGAGTCTTTCTCCAACACAGCAGCACCCATAAGTTAGACTGTTTAGTTTCAGTTTTGTTCAATAGGCCAGTGGCGGATCTATGTCCTGGATCCGCCATACAGACATTGGTCTTGACTGAATGACTCATTAGACAAACTCTGGATCTGAGGATGAAGAAAACTATTTTTTTTTAAGTTTTATGGCCTATCAGGCTGTTCAAAACAAGGCACTGTTTCAGTACCAGCCAATAAACAACCTGCTTGTGTGGACTACCTGCTCTTTTAACAGCTGTGGTGGTATTACACAGTGGTGTAGTGCAGGCAAGTTAGTTAGCACGCTAACTTCAGTAGATATCTCTGTAATACAAAAACATGATTGTTGATCTGCTGCTCTGTTCTATAACTCTGTCTTGTGCTTGTTCGACCTGCAGAATGGACGGAGAGATGCCAAAAGATGTTATACCCCACCCTAACGGAACGCTAACTTTTGGGCGACCCCTAAACAGGTCAGACGGAGGAGTCTACCAATGTGTGGCGAGGAATGACGTGGGTGTAGCGAAGGCGGAGGTGGAGATTAGTGTGAAAGGTAGATGACAGCACTGTCAACACAGTCGGCTGAGGCTTGTCATACTGATTTTAACCCATCTCACCGTCTCGCCCTGCCTGCCTCTCACAGAACCTCCACAGGTGCAGACAGAGGTGGAGAACATACTGATGATCATCGTGGGGGCCGTGGCCAGTGGGCTGCTGATCCTGATGCTCATCGTCATCGTCGTCGTGACGTGCCACCACAAACGAAAGAACAAGAGACTAAAGAGGGAGCTGACTGAGAAGAAGTATGAGATAACACCATGTTTAATTAAGATCAGATAAGATGAGATGAAATTTTAATGATCTCCGCAGGGTTGATGGAGCCAAACAGAATATCTAAGAATGGAGAAAATCACTGCTATTAGGCTTACTACAGCTGACAGTTACAACAGTGGAGCATGTTTGATGAAATTAGGGGAATGTGTGGATAAATGCCTCTGTGTGGGGGGGTTAAGCTGAGACAAACTCTGAACTGAAAGAACTGAAAAATACAGAATGTGAATTTTGGAGGAATAGAGTCAGTTTCTTTAATCCTTTAATTCATATTTTTCTTCTTTTTCCCACAGGGAGGAAATAAGCACTCTCTCTAGGCAAGCGTCCTTCAGAAGAGTGAACTCTGTCAGCACAGACGCCAGAGGAGCGGTACTATTCCTGATTAATTCCTCTCACACTTTTTTAGCATCTTGCACAAACCTGGTTCTGGTTCTGTGATTAAGTCCTGACATAATCCCGCTGTGTGTTTCTTTTACTGTCAGACTGAAGAAAACATCCCGCTGAGGGTGGAGGGAACCCTGAGGACCAGCCTGTCTTCCTTGGGGGTCAGTCTTCGTATCTATCTAAATCTGCATGCAGGGCCGGGGCCTGGGACTGAGGCTTTACTGTCCAGATGCCGAACGGCTAAGTTCTGAGATTCACCATTTCGAATCTGAATGTAGAGCATCTCAGATTTATTACAAAATTAACACATTTTAAAGCTGGAAGTCTTTGAGATACCTTCATGCTCCTTTTCCTTTCGGGACTTTTGGCTTCTATCTCTTATCTAGCTGCTCTCTAGGAACACTAAATAGCCTTTAGTCATTGTAAATAAGCTTAGGAGGTTTTTTTATATGGCTGAGAAAGAGCTTAAATCTTGGTGTTTTAATTTTTTTTTGCTAAGCTGAGTAACTAAACTATCTATCGGTGGCTGTAAATGCAAATATAATGTTGGTTTGTACAGCCAAATGTATGAATTTATTTAGTCAAAGTGTAGCATTCCAATATCACCTTTATTTACACTATGATAAAACTAATTAGATTGTTTCCAAGAAACATTTGCAAATTATTCAGATATTTCAGACCATAAAAGCTCCTTGTGATCTCAACATTCTCAATGGGCCCAAACACACCAGCATACAGTATGTGGGTCACCACCAAATAAATTAAACTATTTAGATAACACCTCAGCATCAAGATGTCAACTATCATTTCAGAAAACACTTAAAGCCGTCATTCAGGATTCTTTTCTTTTTAGGGTGTGTCTATGTTTTTTTTATCCTGATTAAAAAACAGATACTGGTGTGTTTTCATTCACATGAAAATAATCTTGTCAATATTTGGCTCACTTTATATTAAGACTGGTCTTTTCTGACGCTGACAGGAGCAGGCTCACTGCCGTGACAGCAGATCGACTATCTCAGGTGGGCGGGGAGGAAGTGGAGGAGTGGGTGCATATGACTCCCTTGGCAGACCGGTCTTGTACAACAACTCCCGCAGGGCCAGAGAGCGCCCTCTGGATATAGAAGAAGAGAGCCGACTCAGAGTGGAGACGTTCGTGAGAAACAGTGCTTTATCCCTGGTAAGTGTGTCTGTTTTTTGGGCAAGTCAAAGCTTGATTTTAACCAGATTATGGAATGCTTCTCACTCAGTTTCCTAACCTCTGAATTCTTACTGGATGATGATGCATATTGATAAGTGTGTCTGCTCTGTCTCTGCAGCAGGAGACACGTTTCCACCCTCCTCTCCAGCCATCAAACTTCCCTAAGGTACAGTCCACTGACATTGTGAGACAGATGAACGGTGGCACCATTATCACAACTGATGGGGGATTGCGACCGGGGAGTGTTGCAAAGCATCACCAGCTCCCTCCTGGGGGCTATGAGTACCCTGCGGTGACAGATGATGAAGATGAAGTGGATGAGGGCTTGGGCGGTCCTGCCAGTCAAGAGCATCCTGATGACCAGGATAGCGAGACCAACTGTTCTCAGGTGTCTGAGACTCTCAGCTATAAGCGGACTAATGGCACATTGAGATCCATAATGGAGACGGGCCCACCTCTAGACAGTCCCCACGCCTCTTTGATTCACAAGGCTCACATAGTTTAAGAGCTGCCAGAAAAAAACATGTGAAACTGCTCTGGTTTTGGAGGTGGTACTCCAAAAGCTGGGCCTGTTTGTGTATTAGTGCCATAAACAAAGACATTATCCCTAATTTTCCAGTGCGGCGAGCACAGTGTTTTACACCATGCTCAGCTTAAGCAACATAGCCAAACTGTAATTCTACAGAGCTAAAGCTAACAGGAAAATCCAGCTGATGAGAGGGGATCGTAGGCACTCAAGGACATGTCCTGCAAAATCAGGAAGAGACTGTTGGAGCCATAGCCACACTCATGTTAAGTTCCCTTGGGATCTGATCCAAAGTGCTTGCTCGTCTTTGGTCACACCTGCATACCTCCATATTGTCTTACTGTCATAAGCAATTAAGCAATGAGACAGCATGAATCAGAGCAGACAGACAGAACACGATTAATGTGTCCCAAACATGTAGTGATGTGTAAATAATCATATGATCTTTGTTTTTTCTTTAAACTTTTGTTACAATATTTCCGTATAAACATATACAGCACTGTATACTACACTACTAAAATACACCATTTACATATCCAGGATACGAATTACACTTGTACACACACAAATGCATGCTGAATACATTAGAGTGCATGTTGAGTGAGTATGTGGTGACACAGTGGATGAACGCTAAAAAAAGCTGGCAAGCAAATGTTTGAAAACTATATTTTTATGACTTTTTACCATTATGTATTCTTTGGTTTTATTCTTTTGTTTGTATGTTCTGATTGTAATATGGGAAACAGTGTGCCAAAGGGAAAATATAAATTGTTGTTGTGTTTTTTTTTTTTACAAATATGAAGTATTATTTTGTTCTTTACATTTTCTTAGATTATATTAGTATTTCTTTGTTTTTTTTGTTTTTTGTTTTTTCACTTTCTCACTGCCTCTGTTTTTCCGACAGATCAGCGCGTATGAATGGCATTGGGTTTGAATGCATGTGTATATTTGTTGCAGAGAGCGCCCTCTGGTGTGTGCTGCTGGAAAGTGCAGGGAGCTGATCGACACAAGCCAACAAACTGCACTGTGAGTTTGATGATCTTCCTGGTCGTGTGCCTCCAGTCTGAGGAACTGCTTACATACAGCACAAGTCATGACTTTGGACAGAATAAAGATTTTTTAAAATTATTTTCTTTATTTTGTTGAGTTCTATACAGTATGCATTCACATTTGTGTTTTTAACTAAAGCACATCCCCTCTTCTTTCTTTACATGTTAAACTTCTCTGCATCTCCCATATGTCACTTATATCTCACTTAAGGACTCATCAGACTTGAAATCTATTCATCCAAATGTCCATAATAAATGTCCAAACACTCACTTTGTGGTATTCATGGATTATTTTTTGTTATTCAGTGGGCTCTACTCAGAGATTCTTTTAATTGCATATCCTTAAGGCTAATTATCCTGCTATCTCAAACCAAGTCAACTGTTTGAGTTTTTACCTTATCATATAAATGTTCAATTTTTTAAAAATAAAAAAATAAAGGTTGCCATTTTTTTTTAAACAAAAGGAGAAGATAGAAGTCAGTAGTGCTATATGTAAGGAGTGAAATGGCCCTTTTAGTGAAAAACGAATAAATTCAAACGAATAAATAAATACGATTTTGGCCCGTCTGTCTCTGCGGAAGTGAGTAATGAATGAGGTCACACAGAAGGAGGAAACAGATCGCGACAGCTAAGATGGCGGAAGAGCAGAAGGAATCATCACAGGGAGAGATGGAGGGTGAGAAAAACAACAACCATTACAAAATATTAAAACAGCGCCGCTGCCAGATTCTGTTGCACATCAAGCCGAGTTCAGCGGATGTATGTGCGACGCGTTCCAGCCGGTGTCCCCCTCTGTGCTTGAGGTGGCTGACATGCAGCGACGAGGGGTATAGACAGAGGCCAGGGTTCCATGGCTAACGGTGGCTAGCTGCCGTTGCTACACAAAGAAAAAAATGGTTTGTTTAGTTACTGACGGAGCAACAACAAATGACATTCCCGGAGATTTTTACTTAAGGGAATGGGGAAGTTGGATGCATAGTATTACAGACGTGACGCCTTCTTTTTGTTTTGTAAAATGAGGTCTTCTGTTGGCTAGAATTTGTTTTGTTTTCGTACAGGGTTGAGCTAGCTAAGTTTAGCTGACTGCCGTTAGCCGGTGTTGTGGATTAACCGTTTTCATATTGACTGCTGACCACGGGCTGCACGCGCCTGTGGTAGTTTGTAGAAAAAACGGATCCTTTGCTGCCGTAGTTTTACTATTCTGTTCCGATTCTTTATTATTTATACAAGTGCACCAAGTAGAAAAACACCCCCGCATTTCCACGATAAAAAGACAGAAAACACAAACAGTATGTGATGAAAATGAGTAAACAAGTTGTAAGGGTCTGTTAAATTCGCTGTAATGAAGTGCCACCAGGATGGACATTTCATTGGAAGATGCAATCTTTCTATTTTTAAGATTGTCACAACACACTGCATATACACTGTGACACAAACAAATACATTGCATGTAATCATGTTGTTACTGTTTGTTTTTGTGCATAGATGCTGTCCTAAATTTAATTTGCTATATATATTATGATATACCACTAATGCATTTAACTTACAACCAAACTATGCTCCATATGCAATAGTCCTCATCTGTTCATTATTCAAAGCATTACATTGAGGCATCCATCTGTGCCCCCCCCAGTGGAGTATCTTCTAACAAATCTGTCCCACTTCTCTTACAGGAGTGAACTGTCTTGCATACGACGAGGCAATAATCGCTCAACAAGACAGGATTCAGCAAGAGGTGAGTCTCTTTTTTTTGTTGGCAATATTTTGACTGCTAACTGAAACACAAATGGTATTCTGCCTCTGAGAAGCACTTGTTTCTTACACAGTGAATACTCCGATTGGTCTGTGGACACAGCTGAAAACTATTTATGCACCCTGGACACAATTTCCATGACATTAACCTTTGAACTTTGCAGTTTGTCAGCACAGCCATTTGGAATTGCAGTAAATGTTCTGTATATTAAAATGTCCCTGGTCTGGACAGAGCTGCTCTGAGTGAGGTTGTTAACAGTACATGAACTAATTTTAATTTTCCATGTGTGGGTGTGCAGATAGCCAACAGTAACCCTTTAGTGTCGGACAGACAGGACCTGTCGGTGCTGCAGAGAGAGTACGCTGAGGATGACACAGTTTATCAGCTCAAGATCAAGGTCAGTCAGACCACACCACCAACTCTCAGGTTACTGCACCATGTCTGGGTGCAGTCCAATGCGACATTTTTCTGGTGTTTCATCAGGTTTTACAGCATGGAGTCTTTTGTTTTGTTGTAGGACCTCTACAAAAAATACTCATACATTCGTAAGACGCGGCCAGATGGAAACTGTTTCTACAGAGCCTTTGGCTTTGCACATCTTGAGTCCCTGCTAGATGACAGCAAAGAACTTCAGAAGTGAGTGTCATAAATGGCTCCAATTCACACTTCTCTCATTTGGGGCAATTCTTCCTTCCTTCTGTCTCCCCATAGCTGCACTAAAGACAGACGCGAAAGATTTATTATTGCGATTCTCCTCATCTGATTTTTTTTTTACATAATTATATCAGTTACAGCTTTAATACCCGAACAGTTGTGAAGTGTTATTTTTGTGTCTTCAGGTTCAAAGCAGTTGCAGCTAAAAGTAAACTGGATCTGGTTAATGAAGGCTTCACTGAGTTCACCATTGAAGACTTCCATAATACTGTGAGTTTACTTTATTTTGCTCAGTAGTAAGTTTGAAATCATGATTTATTAAAATGATTGAAGTGTTCTTTGGATTGCTGCTGTCAATTTTTTTTCTGGATGTTATTTAATGCTGTTATTGTTGTACAGTATTCCAGTTATCTTATATGTGACCATATACTTTTTTTTGACGTTTTATTATTGTTTAGAATTTGTATTTTATTTTATTTACTTACCTTACCTTATTTTATAATTCTTACCTGTTATTATTTCTGATGATGATGCATGGAGCACCTGGAATGCAAGCAAGTTCCCCCTGGGAAAAGTAACGTATTTGTGATTCTGTTTCTGAAGGGCTGTTATTTTGAAATATCAGAAGTCTCACAGTATACCGTATACCAGGTCTGGCCTATACAGTGGTTTGAGAGTTATGTTAAATGCATTGCACTTGTTGGATTTCCAACTTTACATGGGCATCTGCCGAACTTGTTCAGATGGAAAAGATGAATATGATATCCCAGTTTAGCGGCAGGTTTGGAAAGCATCATTGGTCTAATTCTGTTTTCCTTTTTAGTTTATGGACCTGATCGAACTATGTGAGAAACAGCCCAGCCTGCAGGAGCTGCTGAACTCCTTCAATGATCAGAACGTGTCAGACTACGTGGTCGTGTACCTGCGGCTGCTCACCTCGGGCTACTTGCAGCGAGAGCATGTCTTCTTTCAGCATTTCATAGAGGGAGGACGCTCTGTTAAGGAGTTCTGTCAGCAGGTGCTTTTTTTGCTAAGTAGAACTTTTACTTAATTTGATAAATAATAAACTTGCACTTAATGTGGTTGTTTTTTTTTCTTGTCCAAGGAGGTAGAGCCAATGTCTAAAGAAAGTGACCACATTCACATCATCGCCTTAGCCCAGGCCCTGAACGTATCCATCCTGGTGGAGTACATGGATAGAGGCGAGGGAGGAACAGTCAATCACCACGTCTTCCCTGAAGGCGGTGACCCACGCATCTTCCTCCTCTATAGACCTGGCCATTACGACATCTTGTACAAATAACACTCCTGGCCACACCCCACATCATCCTGCTGTTGCTGTGCCCCACAGCAGTGCATTGAAAAATAACTTCAGCAGCCACGTTGATGAAGCATACATCTGTGTATGAGATTACACTCATGTATCTGGAAAATAAGAAGATAAAATCACATTACATAAATCCTTTACCCCTCTTGACCCAACTTTACCCACAGTCATCACAAAATGGTTAAATAAAAAAAAAATCTTTGGATAAATAGAAGTGACTCCAGCCATTTAGAGTTGTACAGGTTTTTTTCTTTTGTGGTTGTAAATGTTATTTACTTGCTTTATGTTTGATTCTTTTCCTTTGTTACACTGCGTTTCATTGAGTTTTATTAAAGCAATTTACATCTTCTTTTTTGTGTCATAGCTTTTTTTAAGGGGCAAAACATTGTACAAAACTTTAGGATAATGCTTCAAATCAAAAGTGTAACATTCTGTGACAAAACAAAAAAAGTATTACTTGTAATATTGATTCAGATCTTCCTTTTCTAAAATTCACTATTAATTTAGAGAAACAGAAATAAAATCCAAAAGCGCGTACAGAAGAAAATCTGTGGCATGGGTCCAAATTAATGTAAACATTATCATAAAGTTTGAACATCTATCTAACAAGCTTTTTTACTAGGAAAGCAAAGTCGAGCATGTGTTTTGTTTACATATGTAGTCACACATGCGCAGTTGCGTCATTGCTGCAAAAGCTCGCAAAGATCTTCTACAGTACACCAACAGCGGATGTCAACTCGTTCACAGTTTCTTGGGAGCATATTACTGATGGTTCCAAGAAATCCGGTCAGAGTGAGAGGTCTTCGCGCAGCCAGGCAGGCGTGAGCGTAAGTCAAGATGTCCCCCTTTTCAAAGTCGTTGACTTTATCTGGCTGGAGAATATTTGCTGCATGTGTACGGCATCATTCTTCTCTCACAAGTATGTCTGAAGTTATTATCATTATTAACTTATTTAATAAGCTGCAGTGACTGAAATGTTTCCGTACCAGTATATGACATGGCTGTGCTACAACTGCCAGCTAGCTAAACTAAGCTACAAAGAGTTAGCTTTTGGACTACCTTTAGCAAGGTGGATTGGACTGTTATCTTAATTGACACTTACAGCTATAAACGAATTAACGGGTCTAGTTTTGGATATGCAGTTTGCAGGACTTGTAGTTGCCGGTTTGGTTGGTACACGAAGTTGAAACTAATGTGTAACTTTCTAGTAAGGGAGTAAATATTGTAGATATCAATAAAGATGTTGCTGTTAGCATACCTTAGCCATACTAGTATTATTTGAGCAGAAAAATAGTACAAACACATGTAAACACTGTGAAATTGACTGTCAAACTTACTGCAACATATTGTTTGTGTGTATATGTGTCTGTGTGAAGACACAGTATATCAAACAGAGCACAGCCAGTTCCGTTGTTTCCGTGCTAATACGTCCATCTCTCTTTCTGCCCAGCTGAACTGATTGAAAACATGGATAAAAAAGCAACCTGGGACCGCTTCTACACTGAAAACAGCAGCAGTACACCCACCTTTAAAACTTTCGAGTGGTTCTTTGGTTTTGATTCTGTCAAAGACTTCATTTTGCCCCTGTTGCAGTCCAGATCCCACCCAGATGCTCTGATCCAAGTCTTGGATATAGGCTGTGGAACATCTGGATTGGGGCCTTCCATTTACAGACACTCTCCTCTCCCAGTTCATGTCACTTGTGCTGACATTTCCCCTGTGGCTGTGCAGCTAATGCAGGCGCACATCCAAGCTAAAGCCATTCCACCACTGAATCTATCATCTCAGCTTGAGTTTGTGGAGCTAGACTGCACACAGCTTGACAAGCACTATGGTGCCAGCAGTGTGGACCTTATAGTTGACAAGGGCACCACTGATGCGTTGTTGAGGTCTAAGCAAGGGAAAGGGAAGGCGGGCCTGTTGCTGAGTCAGTGTTTAAGGGTGTTACAGAGTTCAGGATCCCTGCTCCAGTTCTCAGATGAGGACCCTGATGCCAGACTTTTGTGGCTTGAGACAGCGGCACGGGATCTTGGGGCAATGGCAGCAGATGTTGGGGTGCAGGAAGTTGGAGAGATGAGGGGTGTGTGTTACTATTGCTACCAAGTGACTCCCCGCCCTGTTGTATAGCAGTTATTTAATACCTCTGAATGGACATGATAATAAATTAGTAATTTATTGAACAGAATTATACTTTTTACTCTTTTTCTACTTTATTGTATTCATTTATTACAAATACATTAAGCACAATGAAACTCTTGGTTGTATTCTATTTGAGTAAGGCATGCAATGATATGTACAACTATTAACTGTAAATCAGTGTTTGCGGTTGAAAGATATGGCAGCCTATCTCCCCTTTGTAACTTGTTATACACTGCCATCTAATGGCCAGTAGGACACATTTTAGTACAGCAATGCACAGCAGTTTAAAAAGAACAGAAGACAAAATATTCACTTCAGTTGGATCATACATGTGGGACACTGTTATTAAAATAAATTCAGGGTGACATAAAAGATCTATTAGCCACAAGATTACCAGAAAGACAAACAATGATGCCTAGACACCATTAAGATGGTGGCTACTACCTTATCTTATGTGAATGTGGCAAACTATAATCAAATAATGTCCTCTCTGGTGTTTACCACGTATAAGATGGAAATATCTCTCCACTTGTAATACATTGCCACATTTATTCACAGGGATTCTGCAGGAACATGCAGGACCAATTTTCTGTTCATTAAAGTGTCACGCAGCTTTTATTGTATTCTAGTTTATTACAGCCATTTTCATTCTCTTAAATGATCATCATAGTGCTGTAGTGTTCAAGACACTCAATATGCAGTTACAGAAAATTTAGCATGTCAGGAATACTAGAAAAATTTACTCATCTGCAGCTTGGAAACAAATTATACTTCATCAAATAAAAAAAAAAACACCAAAGCACATTCATCATCACAGTGTACATTCATCATCACAGGAGTGTGTTTTTAAACAAGCTAAAGAAGGTATCTGGCTCCTCTCCATCCTCTTCCTTCAGCTGGACTGTCTTACAAAAAGATGGTGGGATGAGCTGTCCAGGATCCTCCAATCCGAGAACATTGTTGAAGAAGCTGAAATACAGAGAGGATGTATTGCAAACAAAAATAAACAGGACTGGCTTATGTTTACAGGGACATTAATGACACATCATGGGGGACAGTGTTAAACGCGTTCAAAACTGTAGGGAGAGTTGTGTTTGTTTGACTGTTGAGTTCATATCTCTGCTTGTAGTTCCATTACATTTAGGCATGTGATAAGCCGAGCCAGTGAGTCAGCATGAACAATACCTGACCTGACTACATTGAGTGTGATCACCGTATCCTAGATCTCTCAAATAGTCATCACCATGCACTGACCTGGTCACCACCCATCCACTCCTGTTGGTGTGAAACAGAGTGCTGACAGGAACGCATCCAAACTCGGTGACGGTGCTCACATACTTCGCTGCGGAAACAGAAGTGGATCACAAGGGAGCTGAGGCAGCACAACCAGACAGGCAGGTTCATGAACAACAATGTTGCAGTGAAGAGGGACAGTCATGTGTTACAGTGAACTACGTGACTTTGCGTTTTTGTTCTGTATTTCATTTCCTCTTTCTTTACCTGTTCCCCTCCTAGTGTTCAGCTCTCCCTCCCATGTGTTGACTAGGACCCCCTGTCCTGGACCAGAGGAGCTGCCCAGCACTGCCTGACCCAGCAGGGAGGCATTCTGTGGAATGGCCAGTGGATGGAAGTCTACATTCAGAGGCTTTTTGCAGCATGTGCGGGTCCTATAGTTTATCTTATACATGACACCCTGGAGGATGAGATGAACCCAGTCATTTACACAACACTTGCTAATGTATACATCCCAGGTATGTTGCCTTTACCAGTCTGTAGAGAAGGAGGACATCAAGGTGGAAGGACTTGTTGTTGTAGGATCCAAACTCTCTGAGGCGTATGCGTTGTCGTAGTGCATCGTAGCTGTACTTGGCAAAGGCCATCAGCTTCTCACTTTGGGTGGACTTGAAATGGATGAAAAAATATTTTTACTTAAACGTTTGAATGATTTAAATCAATCTTTTAAATCAGTCATATTTAGACTTACAATAGACAGGCTCCCTGTCAGCAGTGGTGGGGAGGCTGTCAAGAGATTTTTGGTACAAGTTGGTAAAACTGTTATTGTACAGTCATCATAAAAGCAATTAAAAACATCAGTTTTGAGTGAACTGCTGAGGTTGGATGAAATCTGTCAGACACAAAGTACTAACTAATGTATTATACTCACTGCATTGTTGTGGTCCCTGAGCGAGGCAGCCCACTGACAGACACACAAGCTGGACGAGGGCTCTCATGTTGCTTGTCTGCCTTTGTAACAAATACAGTGCTATATCACAGAGATCACTTCCTTATAAACAAGCTGCTCCCAGTCCTGATCCACTGCCAGGTTTTCACTGATTCTTTTATACACTTGTCCTGCTATAATTAAAGCAACAGGCGGTATTTATAATAATATCAATTGTGGAGATTTGTGATGAGGCTCAGCTGGCAGGTATTCTCTGTGTAAGACCACAACATTTGGATAAATGATCAAGATACTTGAATATTTTTTAATCATAAACATTGACTTGGTAAAATAAACTGTATGAATTCAATTATATATTTTAAAACTTTTATTGATAACATTTATTGTAATCATCCATCAGTACATTGATTTGGCAGTGATGCCCATAGGCACAGTCATTGTAAATGGAATATAAAAAGAAACCAAAAGTCTCCTTTATGGAAATAAAAATCTGGCAAAATTACATCAAAAATGCTAATCTGATGTATATCACATAATAAGATTATATCTGAGTTGAGCTAGCCTTTCATTGTTTGTTAAGGAACAGGCTGAGGAAGTCTTTCGGCTCCACATCACTGTCCATTGTGTCTTTATTTGGACAGAAGTCAGGGGGGTTGAGCTGGCCAGGATCATCAATGCCAATGACATTATTGAAGAAGCTGTAGTGAACAGAAAGAGACATGGTGACATAATGACTGCTGCCATTAATACAAATATGTCTGCTTATATAGTGATGTTAAACTAACCTTGTCACCACCCATCCAAACTGATCAGTGTGGGTCACCGTACTGACAGGGATGCATCCAAATTCGGTGACGGTTGACATGTACTTCCCTGGAGACATAAAACAAGTATGTTGATAAATTATGGATGAACTGACAATCACGACTCAGAGTAGACGCTCTCTCACCTCCTTTGTTAGGTAGATCTCCTCCCCAGGTGTTGACCAGGAGTCCTTCACCAGGTCCAGACGAGCTGCCCACGACAACCTGTCCCAACAGGGCTGCATCTTTTGGGATCGCCAGAGGCTGGAAATCTGCCTTCAGGGGGCTCTTTTTGCATGTACGGTTTGTGCTATTAATTTCATACATGGCCGCCTGATAGAAGAGTTGACAATTAATTGAATTCTTTTCCACTTTTGATATCACAGTTTGGTCCCAGTCTTTGTTATAGTCACCTCTCTGTAGAGCAGCAGGACATCATAGGTAAATGATTTATTCTCATAAGTCCCCAGCTCCATGAGCCGCACTCGTTGTCCTAGTGCATCGTAAAGGTATCTGGCAAATGTCCACAGCTTTTCATTCTGTGTGGACTGGAGAAACATAACATTTGTTTCTGTTACTTAGTATGTGTGTTGTTAGCAAATATGCTCCAGTCTGTTTTTTGAATTTTTAAAAAAAAAAAAAAAAACCTACCACGGTGAGGGCTCCGGTCAGAAGAGGAGGGCTGTCTGTGTGAAATTAGAACCTTTTAGAACCTTATTTTGTATTTCATGCAGAAAAGTATGTAAATTAAGTGGAAAATAGTGAAAATGCAGAAAAATCCAAGAATACAAGAAGCCATTGTAACCACAATAAAAATCATTATATTCTTTATTTTACTTACAGCATGGGTGAGGCTTTTTTGCCAGGCAGGCTGCCAGTAAGCATGTTAGCGCCACTAAGACTCTCATGTTTGAAGAATCCACGCTCCTGTTCACAGTCAGAAATGGTCTGAAGACTAGAGAGGAGGCTCACTTCCTTATAAACCCTTGCTGGTTGTCCAGGTGGGAAGTCCTGTTTCCAGGTTTTAGTTTCTACTTGGTCATGAAAGTCAGGTGCCTCTGCATCTGGGTCTGTTATCAGACTGAGTTTGCCATAAATTACCATAAAATACAATTCTGAAATGTAGATCTGTTAATCTTTTTTTCATGGAGAAGAAAAGTTTGATTGTGTAGCAATGGTATACAAACAAACTAATAACATATTACCCTAAAGTTTAAACCTTAAAAATGCATGTTGATTCAGAACTTCCCTTTTCACTGGGTGACTGTGAGGACAGTGCACAGTGGGTCAGGGGTAAAGTATGTTGTTTGTGTTCACAAAAGAAGGAGGCTAATAAACTCAGAACTGGATTTCAGCTGAATGGAGGTGAGGTGTGCGTGCACTGATAGCTTTGTGAATGACATCACTGTCATATGACTGACTCAAACACCTAGCCGAGACACAGTTTTTTGTCTTATTGTTTTAAATGAGCACCTAACATGCTGATTTTTTCCATCACTGTTTTACATGAACACATGAACACAATCTTTTTTTTCTTTAAAATTCCACAATGCATGAACTGAACAGTGACTCAAAGGATGAAGTCAGGTCACTTTTACAAAGTAAAAATGAGTTTCATATATATATATACAAGTGTTATAAACAAAATAAATCAAAATACTGTACAATAAAATTTATGCAAACATTTTTCGATGACCTCATGACGCGCTTTCGTCATCAGGACGCGTTAACGGCGTGTCCACAATAGTTTTCAATCACGTCCTCATCCCCCAGCCAGCAGCGTATTCTGTCTTTTTGCAGGATAACACCATGGTACTCTTACATTTAACTGTTTATTTCCGTCCTTAAAGACAATATCGTGTAAGTTTGCCATTTTGCTTCGCTAAACTCCAGCTATGCACCCTCTATGAGCTATCCCTTTGTCTGCGGTGGTTCAAAAAGCGGCTAACACTATTGTAGCTCTGCTAGCTGTAGCCGTGCGCTCTACGGGGCCGTGTTTTGTTTATTAGCAGCGATACAGACAGGGCAGACTGCATCTGCACGTTGTATGTACTGACGCCTTAATATCCGTGTATGCATGTATCATGCGTTCATCATTTATCGTCTGTCGCAGCTCTACACCGATTCAAAAATGCATGCTGCGTTCAAGAACTGGCGAAAACCTGGGACACATGGGCTTGCTATTCGTTTATGTGTAATTTCAATGTGGAAAATATGTTTTTTTTTTTTTTAAACGACAAAATATCACCATCATTTCTTGATTAGAATATTACATTTACTTGATTAGTTGTAAGCCCCCACACATCACCTCACAAATATGAATGCATTGTCTTAATAAGCTACGGCTAGCTGATGGATTCGTTCCTAGTTTAGACCAAGTGTGGTTGCTGTGAGAGATCAAAAAACATGACAATTTAAGAAAACATTTTTATTAGTTTTACACAGTTTGCTCTGAAAATTCAATACATTGGAGAAAAGATGAAAATAATAATAGAATAAAAATACTATGTGAGGCTGGGCAGACGTTATTACTCTGATAATGGTCTTTATCTTGGCTCAGTATTGAGCGTTAACATGTTAAATATTTGACTTAATGTGTGTGAAACTGTTTAAGCTCTTATTTTGTGACTACCAGCTGTTACATTTGCTTTTCTGGGGTCTCTTTTACAGGCTAATTTTGTGATGCTAACATGCCTAAAGATAGCCGTGCCAGACAGAAGCGAAGACGTGACGCAACTCGTTGTGCTCGTGCAGCTGAAACAGACACGCAACGCGAAGTACGCCAAGCTCGGGATCGGCAAAGCCACAAGCGCACACGTGAAGCTGAGCCAGTAGACACTCGAGCAATTCGCCTGGCAATCAACGCTGCACGTGAAGCAAGGCGCAGAGCAAACGAGTCTGAGGAACAACGAGAAGCTCGTCTGGCATACAGGGCAGTGTCCACAGCAAGACGTCGAGCAAGTGAGACCCACCAAGAACGAGTTTGTCGTCTGGCAAAGCATGCTGAGCTAGAAGCAATGTATCGAGCAGCTGAGTCTCAAGATGAACGGTCTTCCCGCCTGTCACGCAACGCTGCACGTGCAGCAATGCGTCGTGCCAATGAGACAGAAGAAGAACGAGCCCTTCGTTTGGCACGAAATGCTGCCCGCACAGCAATGCGCCGTGCAAATGAGTCAGAAGAAGAACGAGTCTTTCGCCTGGCACGAAACGCTGAACGTACAGCAATGCGCCGCGCAACTGAGTCGGAAGAAGAACGAGCGGTTCGTCTATCACGAAACGCTGCCCGTGCAGCAATGCGTCGTGCAGCCGAGTCAGGGGAAGAACGATCTGCTCGCCTGGCACGCAGGTCCGTCAGCACGGCAAGGCAGCGTGCAACTGAGTCAGAAGAAGAACGAGCCGAACGTCTGGCAAAGCACGCTCAGCTAGAGGCATTGTACCGTGCAGCTGAGTCTGAAGATGAACGAGCAATCCGTTTGTCCCGCAATGCTGCACGCACTGCAAGGCGTCGTGCATCTGAGTCAGAGGGAAAACGAGCTGGTCGTGTGGGAAAGGTCGGCGCACGTAGTGCTAGCCTAAGGAGGATGAAGAAGATGCTTGAAGAGATTGTACCTGTGGGGTGCAGGGCATTGCTTAGAAACATGAAGACATAAAATAAAGGAGACCACTAGGTCATGAGGCCATTCAGTTTATAACCAGAGAGCAGGAAGAGAAAACCCTTCATGGCCCTGCTTATCAAAGGTGTAATGAGATAAACTGGCAGTGGATACATTTCAAATGAACATGAGAAATATCCTGTGTTAAATCATTTAGCTCTTATAGAACTTCTTGTTTGGACCATTGGCGGATCTACTGACTTCACTGTCATTCGTTATTCTTGGCATCCTGGACACATAGAACCCACTCCCTCTGCTACAGTCCAAATAAAGAGACTCTTAGTTCCAACCACCGAAAAAGCTATTATCACACTTCTCATTGTTTGAATGCTTTCATTCTCAACTATATAGGAAATTAATTACACGTTCCATTTTCTTCTGTAAATTTAGCCTCATTGTTGTGTCGACTATTATTGTGGTAGTAATAAATTTTTACATATACAGTGTACATAGAAGTTGTTTTACTCTTTCAGTCCTACGTTAGGAGGACAGCAGCAACAAGAACCATAGACTGTAAGGTGCTGCAAGACTTGATATCTCTGGGGGAGAAGGCTTGAATGGATTAAGCTAAAGGAAAACACAGATTTGTACTCATTGATTAAAAAGGACATGTCAGTATGTCAGGATCTAAAAACACAAACTTTGAACATAATATTGAGAATGATGTTTGTCATGAGCATTTCTGAAGGTGAACGCTGTTATTGATCAATGTCACACAAATACATTTCTTCATTAAAGTTATCAAGTGTGAACCATTAAATTCAACAAATGGCGTCAAAGCTGATAAAGTGTGCTGATAAGTAGTGTTTGATTCTTTCGTCAGTGTTATTTGTTTTTACGTTTAGCAGGTGCAGCTGATAACCTTCAAGGGTTAATGTGTCCATTATTTTATCTAAGGTCAAAACTGTCTTAAAGTCAAACTGTTTAGACAAAATAGCCCACATAAGCTTAGAGTGATGTAGTTTGGATAAATGAAAAAAGCTAAGTGAGCTAATTGTAATTTGCAATGCTAAACCTATAGGTTAAATCTCACAGACTAAAATATGTCATTCAGGCACCACATTTGATTGCATTCCCCTCTATGAAATGATGTTACCATACACATTTCAGTTTTAATTTGATCTCTGTACCCTGTATTTATAGACTTATAGCACACACCTGGGGCAAATCTAGACGTGTTCAAAATCGGTCAAATAATGCATTGCTCCCTTAACATTTACCTGCAGACACTTTGACACTGAAATGATGTTTTGTTCTGCTGTAATAATGACTTTTAGACTTCTAACACATTGTGCAGTGTGAGTAAATCTGTGATTTTCTGAAGTACAATGCCTTGTAGTCAAATAAGCTGGTGTACGAACATGTCAACAATAGGAGTGTGAAAGATTTTGCCGTTCAAAGCTTTCCATCAAAACAGTGGAAATTAGGCAAAGACGAACATAAAGGAGCACATGATGAGATATTATTACGTCAGATTACAGCGGGATTTACTATGGTGTAACGTCTTGCAGAACCAGCTTTAGAGACTTCACAGAGACAAATCTACCTACATATGCCAGTACATCTAAAGGTGTGCTTAATGCTAACATCCTTAATGATAATGTTAACATCCTCATATTTAGCAAATCTAATGTTGGACATTAAACTTAGTTTGCTGAAATTTGCTGATTAGCACTAATCCAACAGCTGAGGCTGATAGGATTAGTTTTGCAGGTCTTCAGTCAGTGAAATCCTCGACCGTGGGAATCTTACTGAAGAGTATTTCCACAGTGCTAGACTCTCAGGACAAATTAGCCTCTTTTGGGTGGATGGATGCTGCATTCGGATGCCGATCAATGCATCAAACACATGGAAGTATTGGACCATCCATTTTTTGACAGCCACCCTCCAAGCTCCCCTCTAGACAACAGCCATTGTGTGATAGGTGTCACTATGAAGTCCTCCAGGCCAGTGAACAGCCATCCTGCAGCCTGGCAGCAACCCCAGAATTTGGTCCATCAAGTGACCAAACTTCTGTTACAGCCTTGGCTGCACTGTTCGAAAATGACGGAGAGAAGATCTTGAAGAACCAAATCATCCAATCACTGCTGCCATCCACTCTCCACTCTCCCACACGGACACCACAATGGGCATCAGAATAGCAGATCTTCAGACTAAGGAGCAACTGTAGCATCACCAGAGATCGATTCAAACAGTGACCAAAATTCAGTTGTCTGCTTGGCTGCACCGTTTGAGAACACTGAAGATGACATCACCACAGTCATACCAGCATGCAGCAAAGATGATGTCTCCGCAAGTAAACGAGAGTGCACGCTAGAACAAGGAAAACAAACAAGAGCACCAGGCCACTGGGACATTCCTGTGTGCATTATCAGCGCTCCTTAGCTATTCTAAACTGACATCAATTGCTGTGCCAGACTTTATCCCAGCAGACCTTGTTAACTCCATTAAATGGCAAGTCCTGCTCTGGCACTGGGAGCTATGGGTAGATGGTGAATGTTAAAAGATATCACACTAATTACTGAAGGCACACAGGTTTGAACGTGCTAAACATTTGTACATTTGTTAGCACATGTAGCCAGTTTGTCTTGGCAGCCATAGAAATACATTTCCATACAGACAATGCAGCTATCACATTAATAAAATATATAAATAAATAATAATACAACTCTCTGTAACACAATGTAAACAATGTAAAACCCCAGACATGTAAATTCACACTTCAGCCTTCAGTTTATAACAGTAGTAATGTTCTTTTCTCTGACATTGCATGTATTCCCAATGCAATGATAATCCCAAGGATTAAGAGCATCCAATCAATAAAACAATATACATTTAGCTTCTTTCTAGCTGAACCCAGACAGCTGACATAGCTGTGTCGGTGCTATATCTGAGCAGGAACAACTGAGGGCAGGATTAGATTAGATAGTGCAGTTCCATCCTCAAACGCTATATTACTGCAGAATCACATCAACACGTGTGTGTGTTTGTGTGTGGACGACTTGCCCCATTGTCAAATTACGTCGCCGGCGTGCATTCGTCATCAGGGACTTGTGCGTCTTTACAGCTGCCAACTCTCAACCTGCAGCGCATTGTATGGGTCAAAACTCCGGCTGAAGAATGTTATTGATGAAATCCCTCCTGATGTCAGCTTCCCATGGTGACATTTAGCTCTTTAGCTCTTTCTTTCCGCTGTTGCCAAAGTGTCTTTTTCTCTGCTATTTAGAAATGTTTGACTCGCTAGCTGCGTGGTAGTAGCTCGGTTTAACAGCACAGCGGTCTGCACGCTGCAGATAATCAGTGCAGTGATGTATAGTGATGAGCGTGTTGTCAACACGTGTCTCATTTGCGTGTGCAGGTGTGACTCTGCCCTGCACATCCGCAAACACGCCTTGCGTTTAAATGCTGGTAGAAAGGTGGCACATTTGTAGGAGCTTAGATGCGTTTATCAGCAGAGCTAGAAATTCCTGTTGGATGTTGTCCCATCTTTACACATTTGTATGAGCAGGAAGCTTCTCAGGGCTTAAGTGATAACATCTGTTTTGTAAATTAAATTTTAAAATGTTACCTTTTGTGTGCATTTGTAATATCAAGTAATATTGTTTGTGTATTCTTGCTAAATTCTACTCATAGTTTAATTATTTATCTGCTGTGGTAAGTGAACAATTTTTTGTGCAACATCAGCATCAAACCACTGGCTGACATAAATGTTGTTGCAGACAACTTTCGCTGATGCTAGAGGACAATGTGAGAAGTTGAAGTTCTCTTTGATTTGACTGAGTGGTAAGGTTTAGCACATGAAATAACTGATATAATGCATGCAACATTTTGAAATGTCACTCGTAATGATCAGCTTCAGTTTAACAATTACTCATATTCTTCATTGCAGACCTCCCCCACTCACATGGCTAAAGACAGCCGCGCCAAACGGAAGAAGCTGCGTGATGCAAAGCGCCTTGCACGGGCAGCCGAAACTGATGAAGAACGGAAAGCTCGCCAAGCTCGAGATCGTGAAAGCCACAGGCGTGCACGTGCTGCTGAGTCAGATGAAGAGCGAACAGCTCGCCGGGCTAGAGATGCTGCGCGCGCAGCAAGAGCCCGCGTAAAAGAGACAGAGAAGGAACGAGCCGCTCGACGGGCGGATAATGCAGCATGCAATTCTAATCTGAGGAAGATGCTAGCCGAGCTTGTACCTGTGGAGTGTAGGGTATTGCTTACAAACGTTAAGCTATGAATGTGACATGACAAGTGTTCATCATGCAGTCCACAGAGCTAGCACTATCCGTCATCAGTCCTCAATGGTTAAAGATCAGTGTAATGTGCTATATGGCTCCTCATACAGTATTGTTCTGTAGCGCCATGCTAAAATATTTTGTTTAGTCCACAGAGTCTTTGTCCTGTGTGTGGCTTGGTGGTTAAACTAGCAGTATTTGGTGCCAACAGGTACCTTTGGCCAGCCCTGTTTTCAGGTCCGTCCTTAGCATGCCTCCATCATCAGGGCTTGCTGACGATGTGTTTTCAGACACGTCCTCATTTCCCACCCGCTCGCTGACTGCTGCTGGCTGCAAACCTGCTCTTTCCTGAAGTTGACAAGCAAATACATGACACATGTAAGTGTGATGTTAAATTTTGCTTAGGTCGGAGCTTCTCAGGGGCAAATACCCTGCAGAACTTCTAGCTGTGGGAATACAGCCCATTAGTTGCAATGCGTTGGACAAACAGCTGCGTTACCCTCTGCTACAGCCTTTTCTCAACTCGAAATAAAGAGGCCCTGTGTTTGAGATACTGAAAAAACTGTTCTCTTAATAATTTCAGCAAGTGTCATATGGTTGATAGATCAATAATATTTAATAATTGTTCACAGTGAAGAAGTTTAGTGTACTTATATATACAAATTAATTAAATAATAATTTGCACACAAATGAGAAAAAAAATAGATTTCTTTT
This sequence comes from Parambassis ranga, assembly GCF_900634625.1. Lineage (NCBI taxonomy): Eukaryota > Metazoa > Chordata > Actinopteri > Ambassidae > Parambassis > Parambassis ranga. The sequence goes on from NC_041038.1 coordinate 3,221,270, forward strand.
GTGTCATCCATCAGAAGATATGATAATGAATACAGAGCTTTTATTTTGAAAATCTCTCTGTGTGTGGTGTAATAGTGTGCATGGCTTTGCATGTCCCTGTGTGGCTGCTTATGTCTCTGCCTGCCTGTCCATTTCCTATTGTTTGTTATAGGGAGGTTTGCAGATGGGCATAGTAGACAGATAAATGGAGAGATAGACAGAAATGGCAGGCAGCCCCTCCTCTGTGCATTTAATCATGTCCTTGTAATGACTTCAGTTGGGCCCCATTGGTTGGTAATGGTAACAGACATTTTGATGATGATGTAATCAGAGTAGATGCTGAGCAGCTTTGTACCTGCTGTGGTCACTGATAGACCTGTCACTTTCTTGTCAAAGAAGGGGTGGGATTTGCAAAAGTAAGAGATAAGAGACTGTATGTTACATGTGTGAAGATACAGCACTACCTATGTCTGTATTATGCCCAACAGAGACGATAAATGACCCAAAGATTTTAAATCTTTTATTTTGAGCCTGTGTTTCTTCCTTCCACTCTAAAACTAACTTGTAAACTTTGTATTCTGCCAGAGAAAAGTTAAAATTGATTTACATGATATCCTTAAAAAGGAAAGTAAAATTTGATATAGTACATTGTTTCATAGGATTTGACAGCTGATGTACTGTACATTACAGTACATTGATTGCTTGCTTGATTTAATGTTTGAACTCTAAATAAGCTCTTTCAAGGTAGAATGTTTTTAACATAAGGGGCTCCACAGAGAGTTGCCAGACTCGGAATTCACACACAACCAGCCAGGGGATGGAAAATCAAAGTTTCTGAGGACGGATGTATGGCTGTGTGGAAAGTGGGGGTAGTTTGAGCAGCTGACAGATCACATTGCACTCTGGCCCGTGTTGCTCTTCCCGGAAGTATCTGAGCCCTCTGTCAGCAAAGTTAGAGGGACCTCTAGGGGTCCTAGTGGAGTGAATTTGAGGATCGGTAAGATAGGTCAGCCCTTTGCCATTGGCCGTCACCCACCCTGTAAAGAAATTATTTAAGATAGTAACATACTTTCCTTATATGTGTCACAACAGAAAATCATTACACATGATTAAGTTCAGTGATCAATGACACATACCTTGCAAGTCTACAACAACCTCCTGGCCTTCAGAGAATAGGTAGGTGAAGTGTCCAAAGGCGAGGCCGTATTCTGTAGCCTGGAAACTCTCGTTCTTTTGTCCCGTGTTGTTGGTCAGTTTGACGAAGTCTCCCAGCATGTAGGGCTCCACTGTTACACAGCCCACAATCTCATCTCCATTCAGAATCTAGAAAACAAGCGATTTTTGGAAATATTTAAGGTTTGTTTGGACCTTTATGTATTGTATTAATACATACCGTACTAAATAATTTCAATACATATAGCAGCATGTCCCCTGCACCTGACTCGTGTTTGGTGTGTTCTCTCACCAATAGCGCTTCTGAGGGAATGAAAAATATCTGAGCCATGACTTCCTTGTCATAGAGACTCTTGTTGAATTCAGTCACATAGTACTGGGCTGTCATCTGCCTCTCCACATCCTTTAGGTGAAAGTGGATTTCCTTTGGCTTCAAGTAATCTTTCCCCACATAACTGTGGACATATTCAGATAAAATGACACTTCAATTTACCATATTTAGCCTGTGCCTTGAATGTGTAGCCATGTACCTGCTTAGCCTCTCCTCCTGGTGCAAAAATTGCACCCAAATCGCTGCTCTCTGCTTGCCCTGCATCTCCATCAGATGTCCAATGAAAACGCAAGTCTCTCTAGCCGTCCACAATCCACTGGCTTTGGAGAACTTTAAATGTAGAGCACCTGAAGATGACAAAGTTAGAGAGATTACTAGATAAGTAATCTATTATTTTCTTCTTGGTAGTCTCACTTACTGTAGGCTGCTCTGTGTTCCTTGAGTTTGAACTGTGTCTTTTCACTGTGGAACCTCCTCAGCAGACATTCATTGCAAACTCCGGCCAGCAGGGCCTGGTAGTCCTGCTGTGACAACAGAAACTGCCTCCTGGGGTCAACACCAGCCGCAGTGCTGTTGTTTTGGCAGTTGTAGCACAAGGGGTTCCTCCTCTGAGGCACGTTCACATTTGTTTTCACTTCATCGTGTTGGAGACCGCTTTGATTCATCTCCAGCATCTCAAATGAGCTCTCTGTGGAGGTTTCTGTGGCTGCGCACTGCTCCAGGACCGCCTGTGTAGGACTTTGTGGAGAGTTGTTGGTGGCAGGTTGCACAGGTACGGAGTCAACTTCAGTCTCCATGTTTGGGTCAAAGTGAACGTTCTCCACAGGTTGTGGTTTGGATTGGGGTTTGACTTCCCATCTGGATGTGTGCTTGTGATCTAGAGCTGAATCACTGCTTTCAGAGTCGAGAGTTTCCATGAGGAAGAAGCTCCCATCAGAATCTGATGACTTGCTACATGCGGCAAACGAGCTGGAACTTGTTTTAAGAGTCAACTGGGATAAGGACTTTGCTGCTCCGTCAGCCATCTGTGTTTCCTGCACCACATCGCTAACATCAATAATTACATCCTCCTCAGTGGCTAGTGTCTCAATTCCAGCTTGTATCATTTCAAAATTCTCCAAACCACTACTTGTACTAGATGAGGAAGTGGAAGCTATTGCAGATCTTGGAGCTCTGTGGGAGCCAGGGTGTGTGTTTCGCTTCTTCTTGTTATCAGCAGACTGTAGCATACTGTCATCATCGACCTCCGTGCTCAGACAGCTCTGATTTCTCACATTCTCTCCACGTAGCACTGGAGCACTGCTTCCTGCATAACCACTGCTGCTGGGTCGGGGAGAGCCTGAACTACTCAAGGAGAAGTTCTCCCATGAGGAGCCGAGGTTATCTGTGTTTCCTTGAGTGGTACACAGGTCAGACTTTTGAGGCACATTAATTGAACCTTTTAACACTCTGCAGGCTTCAGTGCTACATTCTGTGCTGAGTGTACCGATGGTTGTCCCCAGTGCTGTTATACACAGCCTTCTCCCATCGACCTCATCTTTAGCCCCCCTGCATTTTTTGCTGGTGGTCTCACAAAGTGATGCGTGATACCTTTGAAATCTCTGCATTATCTTCGAGAAACCTTCCAGCGTGAATTTTACAGATGTGTCTTTAACATCTCTGTAACTGTCAGGGATAAAAGAACCCTTCTCCGAATTAGTGAAAGGCTCCACTCGCAACAGAAGCTTGACCTGGGCAACCAGATGCATGATCTCGGAACAACGGTTGTCTTTGTCATGTGTGTCGGCATGGCAGTAGTAATAGAAATTTGCTAAAGCTTGCTGGCAAGCCTGAGATGCCTGCGACACAACCTCCACAGCGGTGCCAAGCCATTTGAGAGTGACAGTGAGGCAGTAGGCTGCCTTGATAAAGGTGTGTAGCTCCTGCTTGCTGGTGACCAGCTCACCCTCTGATTTGGTGAGCAGGCCGACTACAAAAGCTTCTCTAGCCTGTAGGAGGTATGTCTGTCTTTGAGCGGCAGGGCACTCCACAGAGAAACTGTACGACAACAAGCAAGTCCCTTGTGTCACCTGAAAAAGAAAAGCAGGATATAGATCACTTTCACATCTCTTTCACGTGTGTTGCAGCCCAGACATTTGCACACACTGCACCCTCTCTCACCTCTCTAACCTCTCTCACCCCATTATAATGCATTTGTCTATATATTAATATTTGTTTAGATTATTGCTGCCGACAGGTTTAGCAGAACAACTCACCACATTGGTCAGCACATAGAGTGAGGTGTACTGACTATATACCACCGCCATCTTAGCTGCCTGGGCAGCTGAAAGAAGGCGATGACTCCCCTCCCCTAGTAATGACTGCTGCAAACAGACAGAGGATTAATGGAGAAAATTATTTTTATAATAAATCCAGAAGTAAATAAGGACTTTGTGTGTTGGACTTACAAAATCAACATCTGAATTTGTCCTAAAAGCATGGAAGTCGTCATCGCTCATAGACACCAATATGTTTGCGAGTATACACAGAGAAGATCCAATGCCCTATGCAACAAAAGTCAGGCAAAGGGTTTGTCACCCCATAATATGGCACATATTATGGGGAATGAATGAATATACTGGTTGTGTCTAGGTAACCTTTTTATCAGGTTGAGGAAGCGAGTAGTAGCCAACCAGAGAAGCCCAGATTAGCTCTGCAGCCTCAAGCCACAGGCCTAAAACGGAGCACAGAGGCAGTGTAAAAAAAGTGTTAAGCAGTATCAGTGTTCTTAGTTAAAATGAGCTTACCAAGCATTTGCAAAATCATTCCCCGCACTTGAACACTGACAGCCTGCACAAGAGCCCTGTCACTTTCAGAGTGGTAGATCCAACAACCTGTAAAACAAAAACAAACGTGTGTTTAGCTGATAGTCTCTCTCACTGAGAGAATTAAAAACAGAGAGTTACCTACCTGTTGTCCCACTGCTGTTAATGAGCCTGCTCAGAATGTGCTCTGCCTTCCGCAGTTTGCCTGTGAGGGCACATGATGACATCCCATACTTACAAAATGTGAATGAATGACAAGGTAATGACATGTAATTTCCATGTTATGAGATGGCATCAATCACCCAAAACAATAATTAGCATAATGTATAAAGTGTTACTCATCCAATCATATGTGTCAGTGGCTTCAAAAACCACAAAACTAATTATGATAAGGCATCATCATCAGCATTATTTACTTAACCCCACCAGAGTTTAGGTAGACCCTGGCCTGACGTATGACCAGCTGGGGGGCTATGGGGCTGTCAGGGTGGCGTCTGTGGAGCACTTTGGCGATCTTGAGCAGCCGGCTGGACTCGTCAGTCCAGTAGAGGAAGCGGTCCACTAAGAAGATCACTGCCAGTGCAGTGTGTGACTCCTGAGCCATGATCGATGCCTTTAAAAGAGCCTGGAAGCACAGTAAACACATCTAATGCACAGTGGAGAATTTTTAACATCCAAAGATGCTTAGGTTGCTGTAGAATTGTTTACCAGTAGTTGGGGGAGGTGCTTGCTGATGAGGTCACTGAGGTTGGTCTTGTCATTGGCGCTGACCGCCTGCTTATACTGCCACTTCTCTGGCACAAAGGGCCACTTCATTTCCATGGCCTCCTGCAGCAGAGAGGCCAGCTCTGCACACAGCAAGTCTACAAGAAAAAATCCTGTATATTAATAGATCTCTCATTTTCAAACCAAATCCCCACCTGCTATACCTGAATGCAATCAAATAGCACCATCTTGTGTCTTACCTCTGCATCTACAGTAGTTCAGCTTCTGTGTGTCACACTGCTGAGCTGCTGCTGCTTCTTTAAGGCACACTTCCAGTAAATCACCCAGCTCCTGGCTGTCCATTCCGGTAAACAGACGCTCAAGTTGTTGCTCCCTTTTTATGGCCTCTTCAAGAGTGATTCAAGATGGGGAATCTCATGGAATGTCAGAACTGCTGTTAAGAAAGGATTGCGCCATCTGGTTAATTTGTAAGTTGAAACATATGAATCAATCAGTGAGTCAAACTAAAAGCAGCTTAAATAAATGAATAAAACATGGTGTCATGTAAGTTTATTCTTCTTTTATTTGTTTTTAAATTATGACTCAAATAATTAAAATAGCTGATCTTTAAGAGCCATAATGCGTCTATCTAACTCAAATGTATAATGACCTACTCCTCCATCCAAACCAAACGCAGACACATCAGCAAAGGTTATTATGGAAGTCACTATAGTATTTTAATAGTCTAAGCAATTATATCAAGTGAATAACCTATAGTTATGTACAGTGTATGGACCATAATATTTGTATAAAAACGCACCTTACCGCTTCAACTTCTCTGCTTCTTCCTGAAAGGGCAGGTCCATGAATGCTGCTTTCAAGTCTGTTGGAAATATCGAAAGTAGGCTGCAAACAGTTTACACTTATGGTAACTAGCAACCACTTATTTTCTTATTGATAATAATTGACACAAAAACGCACCGAATAAGCATTTTGTTGTATAAATTACACAGCTGATAAGGTAAATTGTATTTTATTCCGAAATAAATAATAATAATTGCTATGTTTAAATTTCCAGCTTGACATGAACGCAACATGTTACGTTCAGTACATACGTGCCTTGCAGCAACAGGTGACCGCAATTTGTGTCTCATGTGTGATAAAAGATAAATAAATAAAACAAAATCAGAAAATACCGTTTCAATCAGTATTTGTAGGGGATAATCAGAAACCGACATTAATAATAATAGAAACAAACTGCAGCATATACATCTTATATAGTTTTGCGGAAATAAACATTTTTTAAAGGAGGCACCACAATGCTTCTGTGTCCTTCCGCCGGTTGCACGCCAACAATCGAGTATCAATTTCTGAAGTGTATGATGCGTATTTGAAGGCAGCACAGAACCTAAACGTGTAGACATGACTGTCAGGGCGCGCTGGAGTCGCCATCGTTTCAGTGTTGTGGTGTGTAATGGTGCGTGTAGCTGCTCGTACAGGCATGTGGCCGGTCGGTGGTGTTGCTGTGATACTACCAGAAGGCGGGACTGTGGTTCTGCAGTGTGTTTGTGAGCTGCACAGCTGGAACACACAGCACAGGGCTGGCACGCGGTCCAGCTGCGACCAGATGAGTGAGCTGAACTAAACCAACACACACACAGACACATCTATAACTTGCGCCAGGAGAGGACTTGTGTGCGCGCTTTCAGGTTCATTAACAGAAACACCCGCACGGCACATTTAAAGAAGCGGCTTTAACTCCGAACTGAAGGACCCTCTGATGAGTTCTGGTGGGTTACGTTACCGCCTCTATCTGCAGGATCTTGTTTAGCAGCCGAACTGTGAGTTCGGTGGTGCTGGTGATGTAACGCTTTTCATCTCACTCCACAACTGTTGCCACTGCTGCATCTCCTCTCAGAGGATGGGACCCTTCAAACTATAAAGGTAAGAAATGTGTCATCATAACTTACCAGATTAAGACGCGTGCCATTTTGGACATTTTTACGCATGGCGGATCCTAGTTTTCCACAGTACCAACGTTATTGTGCCTGTGCTGTGTTTCTCTGTAAGCTGGTTGGATGGGTTTGATGCACATGGGTTCAAATAACAGTATTGCAACAGATGTACGAGATAACTGTGGGCTTGCCCGATTGCACCATCAACAACTGCAATGTTAGCCTGAGAATTTGATGTTGACTCATTAGAGAGTCATGCATGCTGCTCTGTACTTGTGTTAGAAAAAGTATTGGCTTACAGCTGTTGTGCTCAGACATGGGTTACATCCTAAGCTGTTAATACCTGAACAGCAGCAGATCTCACAATGAACCCAATGACTTGTACAGAGAATGCATAGAATATGTTATGACTTAACAAGGCACAATAATCATAACATGAGACTCAGATGTAAGAGCTGAAGTAATACATCACTATCTGCTGATTTGAATCCATCATAAATAGAATGCATGGGCCTTTTGCGCAGGGAAGAGGAGCATCACAGAGCAGAGCAGAGCAGAGGAGGATAGAGGAATGCCTGTTCCTAAAATTAGACTGAGGGAGTGGCAGGGTCTTTATCCGGCTTTGACTGGCATGAGGAGGATGGTTAACAAAAGTCTGTTGACATGCAAAGTTAAAGAAGCTTGAAGAATCCATCACATTGACTTTCAGGGTCCACTGGCAGCTGTGCTAATTACCCTTGAATACCTGTGTGTTAATGGGAATTTGAAAATAAGACTCCAGGCTTATTGTGATTGAGCCTTGGCTGCTGAATTAACCAAGTGAGAGGTCAGTTTTGCCTCCTTCACCAGATTTTCCTTCAGACAGCCCCTTTCATTACCTCCTTTTCTTATACACAAGCTGCAGCTGCCTCGGCTACGATGATTCAAGGTGATTTTCTCCCGTCGCTGTCAGAGCAGCAGGGATTAGAAGGCATCTTTGGGTGTGGGGCTGATGATTACTTGCTCCTCTTCTTTGCCAGCTTCACCCAAACCTTATCTAGCCATGTCTTTGTGGGATTTAACTTGTAAGCTGCAACTGGCTGCCTGTCTGAACATTTGAAAGTATTAGCAGCCCATCACTTCCTTATGCGAGGCTGAAAAGTCACCTCAGTGCGGTTGATTTGGCCGGAGCAGCATGTTGCTGATTAGCTGCGCCTATTTTGAATATTGGACAGACTTGCTTTTGTGCACTTGTTCATCCAGATTAGCGTCTGATTCAGAGAATGCAAATGAGGCAGCCATCAACATTGTATGCACAGTGCCCACTCAGACAGATCTGTCAGCAAAGCAATAGCACAAATAGTCCATTTTATCACATGTTGAGCTTATTTGATCATCAGTCACCTCAAATGCATACACATCCCTCTGTGATCTCATGTACGCAACTGAAGTGGTGCTTGACTTGAAAGATATGACACTTAAAAAACAAAACAGGATTCAGAGCGCCTCCAAAATAGTGGAAAAATCAATTAAAAGAGATTTTTTTTTAAAAAAAGGAAAACCTCTGAAGGTCTATTCTGCCTTTCCTCTCCCCTGCTGCCGCAGTGCAATTACGTCTGGCCTCTGGAGCGGCCACCCTTGATATTTAGCATCACTTGCAGTCACCTCCTCCACCTCAACCTGCAGCAGTGTAGCACTTATCAGGAAAGGCAGCCATAATTGGCTACATTGTGAGAGGCTGTTACTTAATGCCAGAGCAAAGAGAAGGAGGAGGAGGAGGAGGAGAAAAGGAAGGAAAAAACTAAAGCAGAACAGAGCAAGGAAACAACAATCGTGCAGATTCGAAGAGAAACAATCACAGAGTAGACAAAGAACAGCAGCTCAGGCATATGTGCTGGATGTTGGCCTGCCCTCTGCCTGCTTTAGTTTGCTTTTCATGAGCAGATCAGTCCCTCTTAAAATCTCTTCTTTGTTGCTGTTTGAAGAGAGACACACTTAGCCGTACTCCCACTAACTTCTGTTTACGAGACAGTCACAGTGAGTAGTTATATCCACTCCTTTTCTGTCCCTCCTGGATTTTTCTTTCTGTCACCTCAGCTCCTGTGAAAGGCCACAGATCCTGTAAAATCTCAGCATGTCATTACACTCTGCTCTCTTCACCTTTAAAGGCACGAGCGGAGAACAGAGGCAGCTGCAGCAGAGATTCTGTAGGAGGGTAAGGTAGTCAGGGAGGAAAATGTCAGAGCTGAAGAGCTATAAATCAAGCTGTGGCTTCAGTCAGGGTGAAACACAATCATGGATGAGCCTGGTGGGAGGGCAGAGTGCTACTCACTGGGGCTCTGTCTTAGCTAGTGATTACTAAAGGCAGTGGATTAGGAAATTGAAGGATCGTGATTGGTTAGGTTTCATCTGACTGGCATCAATCTGTGCTACAGGTGTTAGGCGGGTCTCAGTTTCAGAAGGGAGTAGAAACCGGCTGTTGCATCCTGCACCTGCAATCAAAAAGGGCATTCATTTCTCAACCTTTGTTTTCATACTCAGTGCGTTTGCAGTCTGTAATCATTTTTTCTGAATGTGCATAATTAATGGTGTATGACTACAGGAAATTGAGGGGTTTGTGGTCTGCTCATGGATGCGAGCTGTTTTAGGGTGGAATACATAAACAGGAACTAAGTTAGAAAGCCTGCAGGGGTAAAGAATGTGAAACTTTCTGCATTCACACAAACAAAGCGAGTTCAGAGACACTGTTGTTGTGTCATTTAAAAACCACCGTATAGCTGAGTGAGCACAGCTCTGACAGGCAGGAGGAAATGAAGCAGATAAGCACTGCACAAAGAACAAATTAGCCTCCAGATGTACAGTTTGTGCAATATTCTGAAAGTCACACACATTTCTTAGAGATGTTGAAGAGGAGGGGAACGTGTGTGAGGGGTTGTTGTGGAGCTAAGCAGCCAGGGCTTTGTGTTTCTTCTTGAAGGGAAATGAGAGACGTTTCTATAGAGAAGTGATGAGTGACAGCAGATCGTCAGATATAAACAGCAGAACAGGCTGATTTCCAGTGACAAAACAACACATATGGTTGGTGGTGGGTTAGATTTTCCTGACATATTATTGTAGGCCATTCTAAAAGTTAGCATTGCAGTGGTTACCTTTTCAAGCTTTTGAGTGATAGTAACCCTCACCTCTTCAGTGATGTTTAGGCCCAGACAGGCTTTGTCATTTCCTAACAAGTCTCGTGTTTGTGTAGTCAACCGACCTTATTTCAGCCACTTAATCTACAACCCAGTAGGTGTAGCAGCAAGTGTGATGTACCTCCATATGAGAACTCTTTGTTGTTGCACTGTGTGTTTGTTGAGCTCAAGCATAACGGCACACTGCATACTGCTACTGCACACTGCTAACACATGAAGTAGCACGTTCTAAATGTAGAATTGCACCACAGATGTTTCCATTGTCTGATTTAAACTAGTATCAGATCTGTGCAATGGTTCACAATGGTTCAATGGTTTACATGCATAAAACAGAAGAACAAAGATGTAGAACCTTTCATTTGATCACAGAGAGAAGTGTAAAGCTGCTTTCAATTTGCCATTTCCTTCATATTTGCAATAATTATGTATGATTTCTCGATTTCTGTCGCTTTAAATGTTACATTCGAACACCTGATGAGCTGCTGTGTAACAACAGGATGTGAGATTCCTGACTTCAGTGCTGCAGTTCAACTGAAAACAGAAGCATGCTCTGAAGCCTGGGTGTTCACTGCGAGAGACACTATTGCATTAGATGATGTATCACATTTACATCTTTTGTGCAATATACCATGTAGCTTCATCTATCAGTCATCACACAGTGAGAGCAAGGAGAAGGAAGAGGAAGGAAAATGTTGTCTAAACTAATGAGTATTCATTACACTTGAAACTGTGTGCGAGACTGTTTTTGGACACATGCACTTGCCACATATCACATACCAACACACCCTTCCGGTATTTGTTACGAAACAAACTCTCACATCTGGTAAAAAGGACAGAAGTTCAAGCAGGAAGCCTCAACAACAAAGCAGTGAAAACAGGCTGACACAATGATACATTGTTGTTTGGCATTATATTCACACGTGATCTGCTGAAGTGCCCTTTCAGCCTCGTTTATGACACTTTTCATTTGAAGTCAGAAAGTTGAGATGTGAGATATGAGCCTGTGCCTGATGTGGAGCAGGATGCGTGACTTTTTGTTCAGAGGACGTAATAAAACATTGCACTCTGGCAGCTGCTCTGTCCCAGCTCTCCTTCACTTCTCTGATTTTTTTTTATTAGAAGTGCTGCTTCTTCTGCAGTTTTACCTGCTGCCCTTTGTTTACAGACATGTCCTGTGCACATTTTATTCTCTTACAGTGTTTTCCATCAGAGCTAACCTTCCCTATTCAGCCAACAATATCTTTTCCATGTGTCAATGAGCTCAAGTGCTCACTTCCTGCCTCCCACTTTATCTCCCGCTCTCCCACTCCTCCTCTCTTCCCTCCACCCCAACCCCTTCTCTCCCTAAGGAGCAACTGTAGCTGCTAATCTCACTTTGCAGCCGGTTCCCCCCCACCGATGTGGCATTCTGCGTGTCCAGGGAAAAGGAAACGTTTCCCTTCCTGCTCTCAGTACCCTGCAGTCTGTAAATAGAGCCTGCCACCAGCGGCTCTGTCGGCCCCTCTGGAGAACTATATCTGTCCCATCATGCAGCACCCTTACTACAACTTCCTGAAACAAACCAGGGGGTGTTGGGTGGAGAGATAAGGGTGGTGTGTGTGTATAATGTTACAGAAGGGTGGTTTTTGGCATGTTTTTACAGTTTGTTGAGGGGAGAAAGACGAGATAAAACTCTTACTACCCTATTAATTTTAAGTATGAGATGATAAATTTCTCCAGCCTACATACACACATGCAAAGCTCAAAGTTTAGCCAAGTAAATAGCCTTAAATTTAACTATGATCTCATCTTTTTTATGCTAAAGTAATCTTAATAAATATTAGGGCTGTCATGTCTAAAACGTTACATTTCATGTGCTGCTGTTTACCATTTTAATTAAAATGCTAATCAGCTATTGATTACTAATTTACACTTAATATAACGCTGCTGATGAGGGTGCAAGTCATTAATAAAGTTAGTCTTCAAGATGAAGGCAGGTCTTATTTTCAGTATTTTTCCTGTTTGTTTTGATCTTTTGTTGAGAAACTGGATCTGGAACCAATGTGGTGTACTGACCCCATCACCCCCCACCCCCATGTTGAAGTTGGTGTGACTGTATGTGTGTCAGTTCTTAATCATAGTGATCTGTTGGATCATGCCCGTTATCCCTGTAAACATCAATCAAACATGCCTCACTCAAATGCCAGGTAGACAGGACGGAAAAAAATCAATGGCTGTACATTAACAGGGGTGGGGTCGGGGGTAGGGATTAGCTAACATGGGAATGAACCCATTATGGAAATATCAATAACAGGATGGATATCGTTATTTGTGTTTGTCTGTGCCTTATCATCAATCAGCGCTTGTGTCGATTTTTAAGACGTTAAAAGAAAATGATGTCTACACTGACAGAAGAAGAGTATGCAATTCATTATCTGTAGCTGATATTTAGGTATTTTAATATGGCCTGTAGCACCATATTTAAATACAGATTAAATATAGATTTAAATACCGATACAGAGAACAAGTCAGCAGTAGTGGCAGGGATCTTCTGCTTTTTTAATACCCTTACAAGCACTGTTTACCAGAGAGCCAGTGGTGTGAATGTATCTGTCATCCAGAGGATTTGACATTTTCATTGCCCAGTAAACCTGCGCCGCACTGCAGACAGTATGCACGGCCAGGATTGACCAGGCACCTGTCAACTTCCCTTTATCCCCGCCTGTGCCACCCCCATCCCACCCCCTAATCTGCTCAATCGATAGCCCTGGGTCCTCGTCACCAGGCAACCAAGGATGACACCAAAGCTCTCGCAGTGTGTGCTACTTAACAATCAATCGCAGCTATAGATGCACTCTATCCTGAGTGACACAGTAGAGGAGAATACCTAAAGAATGGCAATGAAGACAGAAGGCAGGGTCTTGTTTGGGATAAATCAGTCTCTACTGAAAAGCACATAGGACTGCTGTGTGGGTCGCGACAATGCGCTCCTGTCGGGGGGGATGATGAATGGTGTATGGCAAGATGGTATCATCATCCAGATGGGCACAGGCTGTGCCGCAGGCTGGACTGAGCTAAAAGCAGACTGGGCCTGTGCACAGGTGGCACAGGAAGACACCCCTGCCTGTATTGCTTTCGGTGTTCTGTGTTACAGCCTCAGAGGGATGGGTACAGTCAGTGTTCTCCCTCCCCCCACCCTCTGCATCTGCAGAGAAAGTAGCTTTATTTACTCATTCTAGTACTTGAGGACACACTGTTCTGAACTCAACTGTCAAAAAGCAAAAGTGATACGGGTGCTCCTTTTGAAAAAGCCATTTCCAGGTGTGGATAGTCTCTCATCGTTGATAATGACTCTCCTCGTGTGGCAATATTAGACAGCAAGGCCTATTTCCTTTACTATATTCATAGGATATGAGATCTCTTCTGCCATAGGTGCGACAGGCCTGGGTGTTTTTTCTCTGAGGTTTCATACTTACACCCAGCCTTGTTCTGTATCTCTCTCTATAACTTGCTTCCTGTGGTGATCTTAGTAGCAACTTTCATGTGTATTTAAAACAACAGCAAATCTTTTTTTCTTTTTTTTGATGGTTGTCCGTTTCAGTTATTTGCACCTATCTGACACTACAGATGCACAGATTTAAAGTTTACTATTCTAATCAGGCCTACTTATCAGTGCAGCGGCTCCCACTCACTCTCCATACTATGATTAAAGCTGGAGGTTTACACTCCGCTCTCTCCCTCTCGTGTGTTGTCTTTTTTTTCCCCCCTCCATCCCCTCAGAAATGAGTGTGGCTGAGACGACTCGTGAAGCCTGTAATTGAGTGTGTCCACCCACTGTGCTGCAGCAGAGACGGTGCAGTGAAGGGCTTCAATTGTGTCAGGCACAATAGATACATACACATACTCATCACACACCCTTCTCACACTCACTAGATCTTACAACGCAGAAGAGCCAATACTATGTAGATGTGTTGTCTATTTTGGGACGTTATCTCGCGGATAACCTCGCCGTTACCTTCACACATATCTATAGTGAACCAAAATAACAAGCGGTTTCTTTCATCAGCACAGTTTGAGATGTAACCTACATAGAGGAGGGGATTAGAGTTTTCATACACAATAAAAGCAGCAAGGATTACCGCATAAAAAAAAAAAGTTTTCCTCAGGCTATCTCTACTCTTAAACCATACCTCCCCTGGCAAAATGTGTGTTGTTCACTTGTGTGTATATGTTGTGTAAGTGGGACTGGACACTTAAGCTGTAGTTGCCATGGTTTCCTGCTGCAAGAACCTACAAAATTTAATGCCAGTATGTATTTCCACCTTAACTTATTTGAGCAATAAAACTAAAATAGAGTCACACATGTCAAAATATATGCTCATGTATTTAAATATTTATCGTGTGTTTTTACCACAGAGGCTGTTGAGGCATGTCAGAAACAGATAAATTGTGGTTTCCTGCTGACTGTTCTTGTGGCTTTGTATCTGTCTTTCTAACAAGAAACACACACAAACAGGGGTTGCTAACAGACCTGCGTTTCTAAACTACAGGGTCATAAAGCAGTGATGAATGTGTAAATGTAAAATACATGGAAGTTGCTTTAATGTTATTTATGGCTTATGTTTTAGTGTTTTATTTGAAAATGTCTTCTAGTTCTAGGAGTAAAAACACCACAGTGTAAAAATAGTTCTGAGACAGCAGTGTGTGTGTGTGTGTGTGTAGCTTGTTGAGGTCATTTTAATACTTTACATGCAAAGTGTCATATCATCCTAGTTGTATGTTTTCTGTGCAAAAACTGAACGAAAATTACGCTCTTTGAAATGATTGATTGATTGATGTTCTTGTTCATCTGTGTTTAAATGTAACCTGATAAGGATTATAGTATCTAAGATAAGCACAATACATTTGAAACGTATATATTTTATACATATATATATATATATACTAATATATGTTTGTCACAAAAGTTATAAAATTGGCAAAACAATTTTATAGAACCAGTAGCTCTCATTTGTTTTTGCCATTTTCCCACCATTGCATTATTGCCAGCACAACCAAATATTCTAATGAGATGTTGCTACCTACATCTTCTCAGTTGAGATGACTGGCTGTGGTCATCTTAGATATGGCAATGTGTGGTTTTATCACCCATTTGTAGCAGAAATGGCAACTGCTTTGATGTGTGTTTTTATATGATACGAGATGATTGGCTAAAGCATCTGTCTGTTTATCTTGGACTAACTTTAATGATTATATCCAAAATGATCCTTCAAAGAATTCAGGTGTTGTTTTTGTATCGGTATGTAACAATTACAGTGAGAAAACACTGCAGCAGCTTCTCAGCATTTTAGACTCTAACAATATAGACATATAAACTCTCCGCTGAGAGTTGAACCAATTAAAACGTGCTTGGAATGAGCTTCACTGCAGATTTTGTTTTCAGGTCAAACCACCAAACCATCATACCAGCAGGGTATGACATTGACAGACACATATTCTAATTAAAGTTCGCTGACAATACCATCATACCAGCAGAGTAAAAACACTGATTATCTCACCGACTGCAGTGAGGAGCAGCATGCAAAATAACTGACCACACCACTATTCCAAACATGCACTCTGGATTTTGTCGCCTCTCTATTGGCTTCATAATTATACCCCCCCCCTTTTTTTGTTGCTCTCCTTTTGATCCTTTGTTTTGATCCTGCTTTATTTTCAGTGAGAGGCAGGAGAGTCAAACCGCAGAGAGGGAAACGAGGGGAAAAACTGAGAGGGAGGGAAACATGGAGTCCATATTGTCAGAGCAGTCTGCCACGGTGGACGAGCTGGTGGAAGCATGCATCCAAGCATTTGGTCAGTCATTACTCATAAAAAAACTTTTCTAATATTCAGTCAGTTATTTGCAATTTAAAAATGTCTATTTTTCTCTCTATAGATGAGAAGGGCACTCTGAAGGATGCTTCCTTGGTCCGCATGGTCCTCATGATGCACCCTTGGTATATCCCCTCCACAGATATGGCTAAGAAGCTTGTGCTCAAGTATCCTTCAGCCTTTTTGTCTTTATTTGTGGCTTTTTACACTTATTGGAATTAAGAGTATTGTGATGGAGTCTGTTCATTGTCTTGAAAAAGTTGTATGAACCTTGATTTCTGGGTCAGATCTCAAGAGGAAGGCTGCACTGCTGAACAAAGGACAAGAATATGCCACCTTCTGAAGTAATGAAGTGATTATTTTTCCCGTCTAACACTGCTCCTTTCTGTCTCCTCAGCTAGCATGTTTTGCTTTTGTTCTTTCCCTCTGGGTTTTCCCTCCGTCTTCCTTATCAGTTTAAAATGTTGCTTATGTTTCCTGTGATTAGGTTTGTTTTGAAAAAGAGTCATAAACATGTTACAAACTTCTCCACTTTCACAGCACTCTTTTTAATTGACAGTGAAAAGAGATATGAGGATATGTTTCCAATAGTTTCTGACAAACATGGCCGTCCACACAGCTGCTAAATTGCGGAAACAGTGTTGGCTTCAGTCACTATACAGCATCAGTCTATTTTCCCCTCAGTGCATGCCCTCACCTCTCCTGTCTCCCTCTCTTTGTTCTGCCTTCCAGGTACTGGATTTCTGAGTTTCCCGCAGAGTTCAATCTCAACCCAGAGCTGGCAGACCAGATCAAAGACTATAAAGACCTCCTGACCACAGAAGGCAACGAGAGCCAGAGTCAGCTCATTGACCTCGACAGTGTGTGAGTGAATTATTTTGCGTCGTGTGTTGTTGACAGTATGAATGAATGTCTCTGTCTGGAGGTGTTTATGTCAGCATGGCCTTTTTACTGCCTGTTATTTGACATTGGTGAGCTGTGCTATTCAGGGTCAGCCACTTATTCTTTACTCATAATTTCTGTATGAACTATTGTGCTTGTTCAAAAGGAGATTTGCGACTTAATACAGCAGCATAGAATAGCAATTATTTGCAAATGGGGAAATAAAGCTTGCATTTCTCTTGTTGTAGTTTTGCTTTGATATTCAACACCACTTTAAGTGCAGCTCTTAGTTTTGCATTGGCTGTAAACCTGATATCATGTTTTAATAGCCGTGCTTTTTCTCCCCTTTCAGGCCGTCATATAAATGGAAGCGACAGGTGACTCAGCGTGTCCCATCTGTGTCCAAAAAGAGGAAAATGTCCCTGCTCTTCGATCACCTTGATTCCTGTGAACTGGCCGAACACCTGACCTACCTGGAGTACAAATCATTCTGCAAGATTCTGGTCAGTGCGACCACAGCTGTGTGCTTTAGCAGGATGCCTACAGCTCTTTAATTCTACAAATGTTTAAGTAATTTGGTGTTTACGTGCCACAGGCTCATTGTAGTTGCTAAGCAATAGTGTTTAAAATCAACTTTCACTGGGCAGTAATTATATTTGCCGTGTGGAAACATTTTTGTCTTTGAGAGTTATTCTGGGAGGCAATGACTGGGTTTTAAAGACACATTTAGATTCCAATGTGGCGGTGCTGGTGGCAGGATGGGGGCAGTGGCATTACTCTTTTGTCTTTGTGTCTCCTCTAAAAGAGATTCTGGCTCAAACAAAATAAATACAGAGCATTTTGCCAACTGGTGCAAGTGTGCATTAATCACAGATTTTACACTGCATTTAGGCTGGATAACGACAAAACTTCTTGGTTTTAAATATAAGTGTTGTGTGCTATGCTAAGCAGCCAGCTGCTACCTCCAGCTACATATACAGTATATATACAATGCAAAATGAACGTCCTTAAAGGAGCACATTACATCATATCCAGAATGAAAACATTCGCTTTCATTGCACCATTTCTCCTTGTAGTTTCAGGACTACCACAGCTTTGTGATGCACGGCTGCACGGTGGATAACCCCATACTGGAGCGCTTCATCACGCTCTTTAACAGCGTCTCCCAGTGGATCCAGCTCATGGTGCTCAGCAAGCCCACCGCCCCGCAGAGAGCCGCTGTCATCTCCCATTTCATCAGAGTGGCACAGGTTTGTCTGTGGGGCCTGTTAAGATGAGTTGTGAGGTACATGGTGCTCAGATAAGAACACTGATGGAGGGTGAATTAGAAATATAGGAGATAGTAAGGAGGTGCAGAGAGGAGGGGGAAAGTCACTGAGGAGCTTAGATTCTTTGAATTCCCTTTAGATGCAAGACAATACATTTAATTCAAAGACTTTGGAGGTTTTAGCGTGTTAAAATTCCTACCAAAAGCTCTTTAAGTTGAGATGCTGTCAGCAGAGCATCTTGTATCTTTTGGTATTAAGGGAGCACAAGCTTAGCTGGATGATGCACTTTTAGTATCATCCAAAGGTTTTTTCGGATGGTGGATTAAAGGATTGTAAAATTATCTCAAATTATGAATAACGCATGTGGATTTGAAATATCAGGCCTGGAGAGGAAACACAAACTGTGGTGCATTTTTCAGTAAAATACAAATACTTTGACACTTGACTTGACTTTACAGTGATAGTAAAAAATAAAAGTAATTATTTACAAAAGTTGACAGTCTTTCAAAATGAGTCTTCTGCCCGACTATAAAGGCTAACCTGGTGTGCCAGATGGTTTGTTACACAGAACCATCTGGAAGATCGCCTTAGGAAAGAGCAGGCACTTTCGAAAGAATACTTGGCAGTTGATTGGAAGAACCATCTGCCAGGTGCTGCTACCACAAGCCAATCAGACCAAGGAATCGACAGATAGATGACAACAATGCTGGGCGTCTTTAGCAAGTAGCAATTTGCTTGTGATCAAAACAATTAGCAAATCGATGGCCAACGTGCAAAACCTCCTATATGGAAAATGAGGAAAAAGTGAAAAAAAAAAACAACTTGGCCATCGAAATAAGCAAAGTATCATACTGTTTTCCCCACATGGCTTCACAATGCTGATTGGTCCATACTATCACTAGACCCCAGAATAGCATAGCAATACTCTTTTCTCTGTAGCCTTAGCCATCCCTGGGTGGACCTGTGATGTCATATACTGTAATCATCTTTGGTCATCAACAGGTCAGTGAGGGTCTAATCCTAATCTTAACTTAATCTTGTCTCTTCCACAAATCAAAATACAAAGCAGCCAGCTAGCTGCTTTATATGGCTCTGAACCATATGTCTGGAGACTGTCATTGCTGCACTACGAAACATCCCTTTAAATGGCATCTTGGGCTCGGCTGTAATTGATTTCATGTCAACTTGATGTTATCGTTTGCTTTGGTTTGCCAGATGGGCACAAGTTTTCCCTCCACGCGACAATTCACTCATCTCTGCTGTGCGAGGCAGCTTCAGTCAACCGTAGAAAGTGCAGAGGGAGAATTTTCATCCTAATAATGCCGAGCTCTGTGAAAGCTTCCTCTTCTACTTTCGACTACTTTTCATCATTCTGAGAGCTGTTGGTCTGTGCCCACTCTCCGTTTATTTGTCCTTCTCTTTATGTGCACAACAGACGTCAGTGGCTCATCATTTATTTAGCAGGGTCTCAGCAGGGTCCTCACCTCTCTCTGTCAGAGTACACCAGCGCTCTAACACCTCAGTAGGGCTCTTGTCATAGAAACCCAGTAGAGCTTTCCCAAGTGTTTAACGCTGATTGATACCGCACACTTGGACTTGTTCCAGGGTTTCGTGAAGCTGACGGCACAGAGGTGAGGATGGACGCTGATAACAAGCAGCATTGTTGGATAACAATTCAGTCTGCTATAATAATCCTGACTTCTGCAAATGAAATCTATCCATATAATCAATAACACCACAGACATTATCTGCCCTCTGTGCTGCCAATAAATAACTCACTGTAGTAGTACCATGAATAAATCCAAACCTGCATTCAATAACATCTCTGAATCGATTCTGAACCCAGCTTGGCCTGTCAGTGTATGGCATGTTCTGATCCATGATTAAATGCAGGTTTAATTACAAAAGTTCAATTAGAATAAAGGCAGCGATAAATATAATGTATTCATATTGCCAAATTATATATTTATCTATTTAAGAGGAATTGATTTATTTGCACTTGTAGAATTAAGCGCTAAGTCTTATACATACAATGAGCTCTCTTCAAACCTAAGCAAACCTATGATACTTTTTGGTCCTGTTTAGTTTCCATGGGGAGATGTTGTAGCAGACCACCACCCAAAAAATGGTACACTGCTCCTTATTCAGCTGAGGAAGATCTGTTTAGATGTAGGAGGAGTTAAAGGGATGGGTGTGGTCAAGAGAGGAGAAGCAGACAGATAATTAGTAACCTGTTTCATCTGGGGTGTACCAACTTTACCAAGTCAGCCCAAGGATTGAAGTGGAGGTCTGCTGTACCACATTTCAGGAGAGTGGATTTGGATATTTATTTCAAATGACCTGTCTTTTGCAGCCAAGCCCTAAAAAAGAAGTAATATTGGACTCGAGTGGACTTGCAGGGGTGGTGGTGGCACCCCGGCTCCTAAAGTCCAAATCCAAATCTCTCTTTGATACTCCCGTTCCCTTTTTGTGATGGACATAAATTAAATTAAATTAAACATAAGTTAATTAAATCGACATATGGTTTTGTTGAAAATTGAAATTGCAATGAAATAACTTGGCTGCAGCTTTTTTAAAATTAGTATTATTCTTTAGATAGGCCTAATCTGTACATCCCCCTAAGAATATAAAGTCTGGATAAGTTTTGTCTGATGCCTAATCTAATAATTTCATGATTTATTTCCCTGCTGTAAAATTCTCCTATTAATTCTTTTCCAATTTAAAACTTTAATGTTCGAAAAGTGGCACATGCAGGGACAACAATGCTGTTCAGGCTGTCTTTAAATGTATTCAGAGGCTGCACAGAAGGTAGCCTAAACGCACTTGACATTTACTAAATCTTCCCTCAGGGTGCTCTGGTTGTGTCCCATTTCAGCCTCCTATTGTGAGCTCATTACAAATGACTGTTTTTTTTCTTGACAGCAGACCTGCATTGTAAATTGAAATTCAAAAAAAAATGTCTGCTTCCTTCTTCTTCTTCATTGCAGAGCTCACTTCCATTTCATTTGTTTATCTGTGACCGTGCCCTGTGGCTTTGATAAACATACCACACCATCAATCGACTGTGTGATAACAATTACTTGACAAGACTATGGACCCATCTCCCGGCCCTATCGTACACGCAGCAATTGTCTACTCATCTGGCATGTTGACAATAAAAACCTTTTCCAGGCCTCGCTTATGGCCCGCGTGCACGTGCAGTGCGGCTGAAACCAACCCTGCAAATAATGGGCTGCCTTTCACACTGCTTTGTAAATTGATTCCAAAGGGTGTTTGAGCTGAATCAAATGATCCCCTCTGGCAGCCCTCCCACACAGCTGCGACCCCATTGATTTTCACTGAGATGCCAGCAGGCTGAAGGGCAGCATGGAACCCTGCAGAGTGCCATTCACAAAGAGTTAGCCTAACTTTGACATAGACAACATCAATAAAATCTCCGTGCACAGATTAGACTTATGTGTTGCTGCTGTGTAAACCTACTCTAAACGGCTACAGTCTTTTTTTTTTTAAACCTGTACCTCCTTCCCTTCATTCTCTTTGACTAAAATACTTTTTGGCCTGCCGTCTTTTGGCAGCATCTTACACTTTCATAAACCACCTCTTCCTTCGTCCTCACACCTAATATATCTTTCCTCTTGGTTGACAGAAGCTGCTGCAGTTGCAAAACTTCAACACACTGATGGCGGTGGTGGGCGGCCTCAGCAACAGCTCCATCTCCCGTCTCAAAGACACGCAGAGCCACATCAGTGCAGAGACCAACAAGGTGCAGTAGCTGCTATTATACTCTCAGCCATGACTGATCTATTTCTGGCATCCACAGCCAGACACTACCAGACAAATTCAATGTTCGCTGCATGTCGATGCACAAGTTATATTGAATCTTGATTCAGTAATCCACATCTCCTCTGTGTGAGCTGCCAAGCTCCTTATCTGTGCCCATTACTCCTACACACAGTCTTTTTAGAAATATGAATTTCTGCCATTTGACTAGAAAGTTGAATTGCAACAGTTGGGGGGAGTTACAATGTCTCTTTAGTTATGCAAGTCCATCTGGAGCAAAGTACTTTTTGCCAACTCTCGTCCCCTTTCTCTGTCCCAACTGCAGGTCTTTAACAACTTAATTGAACTGGTGACATCATGCGGCAACTACAGCCAATACCGCAAACGCTTCTCTGAGTGCTCGGGCTTCCGATTCCCCATTCTTGGCGTGCACCTGAAAGACCTGATAGCCGTCCACGTGGCGCTGCCAGACTGGGCCGACAAAGAGAAGACACGGGTCAACCTGGCCAAAACCCAGCAGCTGTACGCCATCCTTCAAGAGCTGGCGCTCATCCAGACCACGCCGCCCAGCATCGATGCCAACACAGACCTGCTCAACCTGCTCACGGTGAGTGCGGAGTGTGGACAGAATGTGTGTATGTCCAAAAGGGCAAAGATAAATGTTTTGTTGGAATTCATCTACGTTCACAGAACACATTAAAATGGACTGAAATAAGAAAATCAAGTACAGAGGCTGTGACCTAAATTTATTATGAAGTGCCTCAGAATGCATTTGTTGATCACTCAGACAGACAGGAAGTAGGAGGAAAAGTTTAGAGGAGGACAGTTTGTGTCCAGACAGGATAACAGACGGCCTTTATGATATACAGACTTTGTTCTGTTGCAGCCAGCTGGGAGAAAAATCTGTGTACAGAGAAAAGCCAGACTTTATACAGTATAAGTAAGCAAATCATTCGAACATAAACCTCCAAGATGAGGCGGTCAATCTTAGGTTAGAAATAGTTATATCACATATAAATATGTGCAACTGGAAGACCCTTAAATATCCAGTTTTACAGCAGAAATAAACATGTTTACTTCAAAAAAACTTCTCAATTTTTCCAAGTCTCAATTGGTGCACCACCACAAGTCAGAGTATCCTACAGATTATCATCCCCCTCAAAATCCAAGATGTCTTCTCTGCACTTCTGCAGAGTAAGCTATAGTAATGTCCTGTTTATTTATGTGTGTGTGTTAAAGCTGTCATACACACATGCCTAACATCCATCTGTGGACGCGCTGCTGTCCAACTTAGATGACATCACTGAGGTTATTTTTTAAGATTCCCTTTAGAGCCACACATACAAACATACAACTCCACTCCAAACTAAATTACGTTCAAGATGTGTTGTATTAGATCAGCAACTCTCAGTGATGCAGAGATTACAGAGTGGTTTCACTAACAATATTATTATCTAGTACCTAAGAGGAAACAGTTGCAACCTCTGTTTTAAATTCCTGCACTGAAACCTCTTGTCTTTCGCTTTAGGTGGATTAAAGACTGAAGGGCTTTGTCTGTCAGGGTGCTTTGGAACAGTTTCTCCTTTTTAAATCTCAGTGCTTCTGCCAAAAAGATCTCATTACTACACTAACAGCTCAATTTCACTGATTTCTTCTTTGTTTTATGTCATTCCATTGTGTTCAATAAAAGTATTTAGGGCCGTTGTGAAATCACATGTAAAGGTGAAACCATGTTAAGAGTTATTTATCGTCTTAAAAAATACCACAGCATTCTTTCTCCTTAAGTTACACTTAGTGCTGATATAGTATTTCACTCATGTCACAAACAAAAACATTGACGCCTCCACCAGGAAGTGGTCTCCCCAAAGCATGTTACTAATTCATTAAACAGTGTTACGTAATACATGATAGAAACTAATTGTATAGACAATATTTTGACTTAAGAGGTGCCATTTTTGTCCAATTGTACTTAAAAAACTTTATATGAAGGCTACAGCTTAGATAATGTGGAGATGATGTGGCACTGTCACAGGAACAATTCTTCAGCTATAAAGCTGAGGGGATGTTACAGAACTTCACAGCCCCTTTGTGTGTGTGTGTGTGTGTGTGTCAGTCAGGCTTTCAGCAGATGCAGATAAGAGTTTCCTGAATTCAAGAAGCAAAGCTTTCTGACTTTAAACAATCCCAAGAGATCAATTACCAAGTCTGGCTGCAGGTGTTAGTGTGAGATTGCAGCTGGCATCCCTCCTTTTTTCTGTGAAAATGAAAGAAAACAAATGACAGGTTCTGGAGCTGAGAGGAAACCAGGAAAGTTTGCTGGACACAGTCAATACCCAATTATCCTCTGCCTGTGCTTATTGGAGTTGATCAAGCTTGAGCCCTGCTTGGCTTGCAGTGATAAGACAGAGAGGAAGTCAATAAATCCTTCAAAAATAATGAAAAAGCCATGGCATTGCCTGTAGCGAGCTAAAATAAAAAAAGCAGGTTTAATTATCTTCCTCTTGGATTCATATTCATGTACACTTCAGATTAAACATATTATCCTGAAGATGGAGAACTGTTTCATGCTAAACTCTGTGCCTAGAGTAAGCTCCTCTAAATCAGAGGGTCAAATGACAAGAGAAACCTTTTGTCCTTCCGCATTCACCGCTTCAACTTAATAAAACACAGGAAACGCAATTAGAGAACGAGAACAGCGCTGAGAGGCCAACAATAGATGAGTACATGTGGCAGATGGCTGTTAACTGGTGCAAAAAAAAAATACATTATGCTCTTTTTCAATAAATGTTTTTACTGATGAACTGTCTGCATTTTTCCAATTTGAACCATAAACCAGGATTGTTTTTACATGGAGGTCTATGAGGATTGACTCTACTCTCTGAGACACCCTCCAGTGGACACTTCAGGAAGTGCAACTGGAGAATGGTGCTTGATTTAAACATTGACTTTAATAAGCACACAATAATTGTACTGTAAAAGTTCTGTTCAAGCCAAAATAATCTTTTTCTGAACTTTATGTATATATGTTGCTTGAAATTGTGACAAGTCAATACAAAGAAATGTGTCATGTGAATAATCCATCAGCACCTCCCGGCCCTTTGCATTACCTCACTCTGCTGCTCCTTTGTGTATATAAACTTTTGCTTTGGGCCTAAATTGCCAAATAGCTGCTGAGTGACACTTCTCTTGGATGTAAATAGACCCTCCAAAAAAGGCACAGGGCATTAATCTGATACTCTGTGTTTTATTGTAAAGAAAGAGTGCAAAGACAAATGAAGAGTTGTCAGTTATTTCTGTGAAAAACACATTTGGTCATTTTGTGCCTGTGTTTGTAACAACAGAACCCTGTCTGTCTGTTCAGGTCTCTCTGGACCAGTACCACACAGAGGAGGAGATCTATCAGATGTCTCTACAGAGGGAACCTCGCAAGCCAGCGGTAGGCAGCACACCTATGTCACACTGTGTTTCCATATATGCAGGAATATCCTGTATGAGTCTCGATGTGACTTTAGAGGAGTGCATTTAGAACTCTGTTATTAACTCCCTGTGACACTTTGATGTAACCCCTTCACTTCTGCTATGTTGTAAAATATTGATCTTTGTTTTTTTTTCCATTGGCAGCAGCAAAACTCCAGCCCCGCCCCTGCACCTGACCCCAAGCCCAATATGATCGATGAGTGGGCTGTGTCAGTGAAGCCCAACGCCGACCCAACCATCATAAAGAAACACATAGAGAAGATGGTGGAGGTGAGTTTCTCTGCCTCTTCACACTCAAGGCTAATTGCAGCCTGAGGGAATTCAGTCAACTGCAGCATAGTCTAACAAGTTTAAAGGGCACGTTGTGATCATCATGATTATCGATTTGGGGAAAATTGATCAAAAAGCATGTGACTGCCTTTTGGGTGGATTTTTCTAAAAGGGAAAGTTTCTACGATCCCCTGTGGGTTAAAAGTTTAACTTCTCAGAATGGTGTCAGTAATGTGTGGCTGTGAATCTAAAAATAGTTGCAGCATTGGCCCTATGTAATAGAAGCATTCAGAAGCTGTGCAGGTAAATGTGCAGATAAAAACATAACTTAGCTCATACTAGGAACTGATCCTCTTTGAACTCTCTTACTTACAGTCAGTCTTCAAGAACTTTGACACAGATGGCGATGGCCACATCTCCAGGGATGAATTTGAAGCAATCAGGAACAACTTCCCTTACCTCAGCAAGTTTGGAGAGCTGGACAAGAACCAGTGAGCTTCTGCATATTTAGTCATGCGCTTTATATAAGCCGTTTATACACTGAGCTCACATGTAGTCAACATACGGAGTTTTACATCTCTTTGCCTTTACTCACAGGGACGGGAAGATCAGCAGAGAAGAGATGATAGACTACTTTATGAAAGCCAGCTCTCTGCTGAACTGCAAGATGGGTTTCATCCACACCTTCACTGAGGCCACCTACGTCAAGCCCACATTCTGTGAGCACTGCGCTGGCTTTGTGAGTAAAAGCATAATTCCCTGCACAACAGTGTTAGCATCGACAATCAGCCAAATTATTATTTTACATATATCAGTATTAGTGTCGGCCTGCCATATCAGTAATAATCATGTTACAGAAGATGTAAGTTGCAATCTAGTTCTGAGCATTGCAGCTGATGCAGAAGGGTTAAAAATTGCAGTTCCTTTTATGGCCTCTAGGGGTATGATTTATGACTGTACTTGATCCTAAAATGACATAAATTACTATATGACATGTTTAAAGATGATTTGATTGACTTCACTGTATAATTTATTTTACAGCTCTTAACGAAGTATTGATCTTTACTTTTATTTGCTTTCATGTCTTTAAACACATCCCTCACCTCTGAATCAATATCCTGTGTTATATTATATTTATTTAGAGAGGTCAAAGTTCAGTTGTGTTTCTCTATAGACACCATTTGCCCATCATTATTCATCTCTCGCCATCATTGGCAGCATGTGATCGGTCACAGGTTTCTCATGTCAGGTCAGTGCTCTGCCAATTACTTTGAGCTACAGCCTCATGCTGCTGAGGTTGCATTCTGGGAAGCATAGGAGGAAGGTAATTGGGCAAGATGATAACCCTCCTCTGTTGCTGTGTTACAACTGTGTGTGTGTCCTCTGGCCCTTAACATTCCCTGAAGCCCCCCAAGAAGCTCTCTGTTATTTAGGCGCAGACAGTGAGCCAGCTCTCAGCAGTAATGAGAGCAGGAATAAGGCTTTCATATTGAACTGGAGATGACACCCCATTCATTTCCTTATATTGCATATAAGCCTCACAGGAGAAGTATGGCATAGATTATGTGTAGAGACTTTCATTAACACTCATATAGGCGCACACACACGTTCTCCTGGGGGAACGCTGGCATTTTCAAATCATGATGAGGGGAAACTCAGAATGGGGAACAGGGAGAGATAAGGACTCTGGCAGCTTCCTACATTATCTGTGTGTGTGTGTGGCAGAGTTACACCAGCCACTTCCTCATCTGCTTGCTTTGTACTTTCCTCTTGGCTCCTGTGCAAAAACAATATTTTGCCGCAGCCCATTTTTCAACACTTGTCTCAAACACGCTGTACAAGCTAAGCTGGGACTCCTGTAAACACACTGCAGAGTTCACTCACCTCCACAGTCTCACATGGATCATCATAATCGTGTGCTGTTTTGCCCGAAGCCTCCTTTAGCCTTACATCCTAATTAATGGCTCACAGATGAGTTTTACTAAGTGCACCACGCGAGGAGTTGTAGCACCGAGTATGAATTTATCCATCTCAGGAGGATGCAGCATGTGTTTAGCTAGAGGCTCAGAGCACATTTATAAGAGAGATTGCATAGTGATGTTTTTTTTTTGGCTCTGGAAAGTTTCATGAAATATGGATTGAATCAGTTGCAGTTCCTTGAATGGCCACTTGAGGATGGCTACTAAAGCGAGTCAATCATCTTACACCTCCCAACAAAATGCCCAACATGTTTACAGCCTGGTAAAAATGCAATTTTAATTCCAACTTTAATTGCAGCTGTTAATTACAGTGCAGTATTCTCATTAGAAAAATTAACATTTTAAACAGATTCATTTCAAGTCCATCAAAGCAGTTTATTCAATAATACAAACAAAAAATCGACACATTCTAGTTAGTGACTCTGCTTACACATTGATTTCCAAGGCTTTCTCCTGTGAGTGTGATGCATTTAGGTTAAAACTGTTACATAAACTAGAACTTGTAAACAGACCTACCATGGGGATGCGTGGGTGACCTTACCTTATATGGAAATGGGAGACGATTGTACCAAAACCAATCTGTTCCCAGTTCCCGCAACTTTCAGCTAATCATGATGGAATTATCAGCTATCTTCTCCTCTGTAATTTTCCTCCTTTGATGTTCAAACACAGTTGAAGCTGCACACTGTATGAACCTTAATTTAACATCCACATTTATCAAGACAGCAGCCTATCAGCAGTGTGCACATTCACACTGGATCTGTCTGTGTGTGGAGGACAGACTTCACATTTCACAGAATTTTTTATTATTTTTTTCTCTGTCGAAGTTCTGCTCCATTTACTTTTGGCAAGAGTTAGATGAGAGGTTTGTTACCCCTTTTATGGTAGAGTATTTGTCTGTTAGATGGAGCTCATTAGTCATCATGTGACATAAATCAAAATCCTGCGATGACAGCTTGTGAATTTATTAGGGTTTTTTTTATGAAGCAGTTTTTGGTCTGCTGTCATGATTTCCTGGAGTGTCAGCTTCTTGTCCATGAGATGATATGACTCAACAGGATGTGTTAATTAGAGAGTTTCAAAGGTAGGCCAGCTTATTTGACCTTTAGACAGACCTTACCTCTTCTTTGCAAAGTCTTTGTACTAAGCCAAGTCCATTCATTGAGATATATATATACTTGGCTGGTGAGGAGACATTGATAAAGGATTCCAGAAAAACATCTCCCAGAATGCATCTTTGATGGGAAATGTGTAACCGTTAAGTGTGCCTGTCAAAGTAAAGTAAGTCAGTGTGTTTCCAGCCCTTGTTTGTAGTGTTATTGTGTTTCTACAGTCTATAGAGGCAGTAAAGGTCAGTCAGTGTAGGCAGAGCTGTGATGATAGTTGTGTTTAGATGTTCTGCTCACAACCGTCTTCTCTTTGTTGCAGTGCCTGCGGCTGCCAGTGTGTGTGTGTGAAAGACTTTCTTGTGTGTGTAAATGTGCATCTAGAGGTGTATGTGTGTTTGCATTCATGCATGTAGCTCTTGTGTGTGATGTTTGCCTGCGTGTGTGTGTGAAGAGGTCAGGGTATTTTGTGCCTCCTCAGATGTGCCAGTGCAGTGTGTGATCTCCAGCTCAGCTCTTTCATGTCATTGTTCCCCCCACTGCCTGTGCGCTCCCTGCGTCCTGCTTGATCTTGGTACCCCTCCACCCCCTCTGTCCCGCCATCCTCCTCTCTCTCTTTTTCTGTCCCTCTGACTCTCGCTATACTTCATCTTCAATGGAGGAGATCCAGATGTGAAGTGTATGGGTCTTTTAACATGTTTTAGCCCATAAGTCACTAATTGTGTGTACTTTTCTTTTATTGCAAACCATTTTCCAATGCATAAGCTTTTAGATTAATTCCCTGTACCTCTCAGGACATTATTGGTTTCAAACACAGTTAATCACAGATTAAAGGACTAGTCTGGAGGTTTTTGAAAGATCTGTGAGCAAAAATAGGATTGGGATTTTATATATTTTTGCAATTTTGTAATTTCACCATTAGATGTCACTACATCATATAGAGTGGTCCTTTAAATTAAGACTTTAGTTGAGCCTTCTTTAATATGAAAAACTTCTTTTAATAAAAAGCATTAACAAACAAACAAAATACAGTGAACACAGTCATAAAAATGACGCATTGTGACACAAAATGAGGAGGTAAGGTTAAACAAAGGGGCCAGATGCAAGTTTTTCTCATAGATTCTGCTGTGATTATTTATTATTATTATCCTGTGCAGTTTTTTAAATTATATTCTGTCAATATCATTAGTGTTATATCAAATCAGGCACTTTATCTACCTGATAATGTATATTTATATTAAGTTACACTTTAAGTGGCACTTGTTTGGGCTGTTGATTCATTCAGAGTTTCTTAGAAATAAAGCTTGGATATTTAAATGTTAATGCTGAGAATTAATGTCAGGGGGTTATATGTATATTTTTCATATTTCTCTGCTGTTTGCTTTAGGTTGTCAACTGCACTGTTTTTACAAAATAATTTAAAAATGTCAAAAATCTTGAATCATCATAAAATGTTCTCCAATTGCTGACTTACCTTAATGATCTGAGCATGCACCTCTTGTCTCGAGGGAGTTGGAAATCTCATCCTAATTAACAGCCTTCCTCCTCTGTCCTTTTCCATCCCTCTCTCTCGTTTTATAGATATGGGGCTTTTACAAGCAAGGCTACAAGTGTAAAGGTAAGAGAGCTCTTCATTCAGCTTTCAAAGAATTAAGATTCTTTTTGATTTTACTGGTTTCCACACACACACACACTTTGTAGATTTGGAGTACAGGGTAAATGTCATCGACACAGAAAAAAACTGCAAATACAGTATATTACACTCTGGCTCTATGTCCACATGTAAAGCCCTGCTTACTAACAGCTGGATAAGTTCCATCAGCTGAGACCACACTACACACAATGGTCAATTATTTGCCCTTTCAGACGTCACAGTGGACCAGTGTTTGGAGAAGCTGGTCCATTTCACAAATGTACATATACACACAGAGGACAGCAGCCTCCAACACCTTTCATATTCCCGGTCATTAGCTCCATACACACACCCTCAGCCTGCTTCATCGGCCTCTGTGGTGGTCTGTGCTGATGTTGTAAAGTAAGTAGTGATAATCTGCAGACGTTACACTCTCTAAATAACTCTCACTGCATATGCTGCCAAGCAGATGTCAAGCAAAAAAACTATGGAAATGATGCCAGATCTAAAATGCAATTTGAGCAAGTTTCCATCTGCTGGAGTCGTTGGAGTGATTGATTACAGCTCAGCTTTGTGACAGAGAGAAGTTAGAGCGGCCACATATTTCACTGACAGCATTTATTTGCTTTGTCAGTGTTTAACAAATTAGATTCCATTTATAGAAAATACCTCTCTGTCTGTCCATGTGTTCCCCTGCACTTTCGTTCAGTAATTTGGAAGAAGCTAAGTAGAGCCTTGAGAAACATGACAGCATTCATGCAGACGTCCTGTGTGCCAGAGGATGTAATGTATTCATCTCCTGAAAAACAAGCATTTCAATTATCAACTCTTCTTTGTCCATTCTTAGTCTTAGCATTAACTGCTTCCTCATTCATTTGGGCTTTCAGGTTGACTAACTAATGCTCATTAAATCGCCTGCAAGTTATCATCAAACATTGGAGTTGCATAGCAACTAGAGTAATTAATGCTCCTTGGGGCCCTTTGAGGTCTGTTAGTAGCAGCCTTCACAACAACCCGCACCTCGTGTGAAGACGCTAATCTGACCACGAACTAATTTGTTAATTAGCAGAGCCATTCTTTTTGAAGCAAGTGTAGCAATTTGGGCAAATATCAAAGGCTTTTGTAATGCTCAGAAGATCAGGTAGTTATTAAAAGACAACCATAAACATATTGTTTCCCTTTTTGATAGACAAGGAGGCTGATGCCTTCCTTCATATAGACACACATGCTTACCTTATTCTAACCCCTGACCCCCACACTGTCCCCTGTCCTCTCCACTTCAAAGGAGTGCAGACTGCAGGTCTGACTGGGACTTTGAGTGTTCTGGTTTGTCCATTAATGACACCAGAGGAAGTCAATGAAAGAGCCCCGCATCCATTCATCCCCATTACCATTGTTAGCCCATACTCGGGGAGGTAGACGGAGCGGCGGACACATAATTGAAATGAATCACCCTCTGCAGTGCAGTGCAGTGCAGGAGTGCGAGGAGTCTGAGTGTGTGTGGGTAGTAGGACATGTGCTTTGGTGCGGCAGATGCAGATACATAGACATAAATATGAGAAGCTTCACAGTGTCTCCATGGGGGATATATTAATACAATATTGCTGCACTATGACAGCAACAAGTTTCCCTTTCTGTTGCATGTTTTCTTGCTGATCATTAAACATAAAGCCTCAGCTAACAGCGTTGTTTTCACATTTAGCATAAAGACCGGACAGACATTCCTTCAATCGCTCTGCAAAACCACTTAAACAATCAGAGCTGTGGTGGCAATGGGGTAGGGAGGAAACTCCCAGGTCTCCCTCTCTTAAACAGCTATGTCTAACCTCTATCCAGTGGAGGACGTGGCGTCTTTTAACAGGATAAAATATGGATTCTGATTAAAGTCTGCATTCAAGCCACATCACACCTGGGCTACAAACCATTATAAGCTCTGAAGGCCAACAAGAACAACATCATTCAAATCAGATTGGAGATATGTGACCTCGTGATCACCATGTTCATTTGTAGCTGTGTTATTTTCAATTAAAAGTTCATCATGAATAAAGTACTTGACCTGTAAAAGAGAATAAGAGAGAATAAAAAAGAAAAACAGTCCTGTGCTTTTAACCAGCCTATTATGCTGTGAACTGGTGGTGATGACATGGAATTCGATTTGCGAAAATCTTTCAAAATGTTGATGATATTCAACAGTGGCAGTATGTGTGTGAGTGTGTATTCAGGCGACTCTTGCATGTTTTTTTTTTGCCGCTTTGCTGGACGACCCCTCACTCCTCTCCTCTTAGACTCCCCGCCACTGACGGTTGAGTTGTTGTCGGGCACAGTCGGCCTCACACTGTGTGTGTGCCAGTGTTCGTGCGTCTGCATGGCATGTCAAAGCACTCACATGTCTCCACTAGCTTTCCCGATTGCCCCAATGTTTCTGTTTGCACCCATCCCTCTGTCTGACCCTCTCTCTCCTCCTCACTCCCTGTCCTCCCCTCGCACCTGGCCTTCCCTGTCTCGCCAATTCTCCCTCCCTCTCCTCCGACGTCCCCGCCCTCTCCTCCTGTCCCGACACCTTTCCCTGCCTTCGTCTTTCTCCCGTCACATGAACGCCCCGGATGCAGCCTGTGGGGTGAACTGCCACAAGGCCTGCCGAAGCCGCCTGGCCGTGGAGTGCCGGAAGAGAACCAAGAGCATCAGCCACGAGACACCGCCTGCCCTCCAGGCCAGATCCTACAGCTTCCCTCCACCAGCCAACACCCCACCCAGCCTGCAGAACACAGGTGAGCAATATAACTTGGCAAAACCAAAATGCCATTTCTGCTTGACATGAAAATAAAGCTTAGAGGAATTTGTACTGCTACACCTCCATGATTTGAAGAGTGCTTTTGTCTTCCTCCAAACATATGGAGCGCTGGCACTGCCTCTGTGTGAGTCACAGAGGCAGTGTTTTCATCCGACATTAGCAAAAGTGGTGCACTGCCTGACTCTTTTATATCTGTGTCAGCCTGCTTGATCAGTGGGCTAGACAATGCTGCCAGGAAAATGAATTGGAATGGCAAATAGATGAAGGCTGCATATTTCACCAGCTTTATGCAGTGTTTTTGCATTTCCATTTCATCCACCAATCTACTCCTCATTTCCTCACCCTCGCCTTTCTGTTTCCATCAGTAATTGCTGAAGAGGATATAGAGACAGTGGAGGAAGGGGTATTTGACGTCCACCTATAACCAGGTATGATTGTTATTGACTTTTTTGGTGTTTAATTGACTTTTACTTGAGTCAATAACTTCTATTTTAGGTTGAACAATTCTGGATAGGACTTTAAGGTCAGGCAAAGTTAATAGCTTCAAGTTGTTCAGCAGAGACTCCACCCCTCCAACACAGCAGGCAGACCGTACACTCAGCATAGCTGTCATTCAGGGTATTACCTTGATGGATGCATTACCTAAATAACTCAATAATGTAGAAAATACATGCTTTTTTTGAGACAATCCTGTAAGACTAAAGCTCAGCATTAAGTCTGGAAACAACTAGCCCAAAAGCACTAAAGAAAGACTGTCCACCAGTTTAAAAAACTATCATGTAATTTCATGTGTGTCAGTCTCTGGTCACAGTACCTGGCCATCACTGTGAGGTTGCCATGCAACCATTTTCCAAAGTTTCAGTGCTGAACACGTGGACAGGTACATAATTAAATCAGCTTTAGAGGAGCAGGAAGGCCATATTACATATTAACATATTCCCCAGGATTGTTGGCCTTCATTTAAAATTGTATTATCCAGTGTACTTTATTAAGTGTAGGACATGCCTTTAGGGGCCTACATACAACTTGAATTATGAATATGAACTTGGAGCAGTTTGATCAAAGACTGCGCTTCTTTTTATCACAGAGTTTAATTTGAACCATTGTTGCAGGCCCACACAAGTGAAACTAATCATATGGAGGTGGCTGGAGATGATAGGAAACATTATTTCAGTATTGAAAAAAAATCTTTCTTATCACCTAAGATCTAATCCACATTCAGAAAATAAACACAGAACTGAATCTTCTTCTCTATGAGTCAATAATGGCCATTTGGTGCATGTCTCCAGTTAGATTACGTCTAACCAACGGATGCTCATGTAGCACTTTTAGCAGCTTTGAAGTTCTTTTATTGTCCTACATGGTGCATTTTTGCATCCCCTTCTTAGTACTTACTATCAGCGCATCACTATTCTTTCTTGCAGCAGCCTTGAACTTGCAGAGAGGCTTTTGATGATCATTCCTGCGACAGTCTCCAGCTCTCTATTTTTGAATCCCTCCTACAGTCGGGTGTGTTAGAAGCCAAATCTGCATCTGTCAGGAGCCAGACAGAGAATGTGCTACAGTATATGTCAGACCTACAGCCTCTCTGCACTGAGGAGAAATTGCACTGAAACACAAGCCAGGACACCTACTTGCTGCCGCACAGTGGACACACACTGCAACTGCACTCCTCTCTCTGACACACACACACACACACACGAATGTGGTGACCAAGGTGAATGGAATGTCTTTGTACAATCTTTGCATTTTGATTCTATGTCGGCCAAGAGTATATATCTTACTAGTATATATATAAAAAAATAAATAAAAAATCCAAAAAATTGTATTTTATTGGTGGAAAGTTTTAGTCAGTCTGCTTTATAATTGGGGCTGCAGATTGGAATGCCTGTCAACGTTTCTTTAAAAAAACATAAAAGAGGTGCTGTTATTACCAAGAATGTAAAGCTGCCACCCAGACTAAGCTACTGTCTACTTTATCTGAGGGGCTTTTATCTGTTGTTTATCATCCTGTTTTGGGAATACATTTCAGTGGACCAATAATAGGACCAATTTTGATGTCAGATAAAATATTGTTGATGTTTGGTCGTCTGAAGTGTGATGACAAAAGCAAGCATTTCGCCAACAAAAGAAAGAGAAGAAGAAACTATAGACAACTGTAATTAGGATGGGACTTTGAACAATGTTATATTTTTGTCATGTTTTTTTCCCCTGGATATATAACTGTCTTATAGCTGTTGCTGTGGTGTTGTTTTGGGTATACAGTACTGTTTCGTACCAGTGCACTGATAGATGACCTATCCTGTTGCAGTACTGTGAATGTAGCAGAAATGGTAAAAAAAACGCTGCTGTCAGATAAAGACCCCATCTTTTTAAAAACAACACCAAAAAAGAAGGCAGACAGGATGAGACTGGCTCACTTCCTGCTGATTCCTCTGTTAGTTTTTGAAAGTTTGGAAGATTGTCACTTCAAATAAAATAATCAAAAGAACCACAGCAAAACAATGGAGTAATGAGTCTCTTCGTTTGACAGCAGCTTATAAAAACATTTTCCCTGAGAATCTCTTAATACAAGTTGTATTTTGCCGTCTCTTCTCCTGCATGCTTCCTCTTTCTCTGACCAGACATCTCTGTTGCTTGAGGATCTCTTTTATTTTTTAATGTAGCACGCTGAAATATCATTTATTTAGGAAACATGATGTCTTGGAAACTCTAGACAGAGGAAATGTTCCTTTTTCTTTTTTTTTCTTTGTGCCTGTGGAGAGAATGAATTCAGACTTTGGAGTGCCATATTGTTAACTGCTGTCTTGTCATTGAATGAGACTCCCCACACTGCTGGTATTTATTTTTTCTGTATAAAAAAAAAAAAAAAAAAACCTTAATAGTTGGCAGTCCTTTTTGTCTCTTCTTCCCAGATGGAGGCTGTTTGTTGCTATTCAGAATGATGTCATGCTATTCCTTGTGGTCTATTTCCAAATGATTCCTCAGTATTAAATTCAGTAGTCATATTTATAATATGTGTTCTGTGACTAATAAGAATGATGCTGGAAAAAAAGTGCATTGTCTTTGTCTTGTCTTTTTAAAATAGAAATCCAATGGTTATGTTTTTTAGTATTGTCTTTATGAATCCATATAGATATGTTTTCCATTTACACAAATTACCAGATCTGACCTCGAATTATTGTGTTTTCTCCAAAGGGGGATTGATGTTTGGAGTTAAAGAAGTGGTTTGCTGAATTCAAATGGAAGATGATCCCTGTTTGGGTGGACAGGTCAGCATCAGCACACAGGGGACATGATCCGCGAGACAGGTGGATAAAAACACAACAGTGCTTTGTCACAGAGTTAGCTTTCCATCAGGGAAACGTTCACAAGAAGACTCCTCAGGTGATTCGCCACACGTCTTCAGACAATCTGACATATACGTAAGGTGGATCAGGAGAGATTTCTCCAGATGAGAGATTTCTCCACACAGAGGCCAACCTCAGCACAGAAAGTATCTGAATACTTGACTGACTCTCTTTGTATTTTATTATTAATAATAATCTCGAGAAAAAGCTGCAATCTTTTACTTGGAGAATTAAGGAAAATACACATTTTTCTAGTGATTCCTTTTAAAAAGGTCAAATACAGCCATCACAAATCAAAGCTATTGTTCTCAGTTCCTAAAAAGAGGAGTCATGATAATGTAACCGGTCTACTGTCTGTCCCTGCACTGAAAGAACTACTCCACATACAGTAGCTGGGCTGAATAAAACATAAGACAAGTGGTCATATGGAAGGGAGGTGTGAGATGATTTAGTTGACACTAGCTGCAAATACTGCCTAACAGCAGAACGCTTTCACAATTTTAATACAAAACAGACTATTTTAATATTACTTGTACAGCCTGCAGCACATTAAAATATTGATGCTCCTGTGTTTTCATTATTTCTAAACTCCCAAAGCAGACAGCAACTGCAACACGATAGAGAAAGTGAAATTCTGTTTTATCTACCGTACTTCAGAAACCGCCTTGCTCCACATTCCGTGACGTCTGTCCTCCTCCATGATCTACTGGCCTCTCTCTGTCCATTATAGACATTAATAACCTTCCCTGAATGAGCCTTGGAGTCGATGCCACATCTAATTACTCTCAGAGATGAAGTCTGTCTAGGTCCTCTGATTGCCCGGCCCCCACTCTGTATGTTCTGTTCAATGGGAGGACATTGATCTGGCTATATTCAGCCTTTGAGTCAGCTCATGTCTCGTCGACTGCTACGATACTGCTAAATGCTCTCATGTGGGACTGTGTCTGCAGAGCTGATGAACTGCAGAGGTGATGTGTCCATAACTTGAACTATGGACCTCGGGCCACACACATAGATGCAGTCGGTATTGCAGGATTATGCAACTGTGATGCATTTAGGTGCATATAGAAAGGCCAGTTGTTTAAGCTGTTTCCACCAAAAGGAAATAAAACACAGGCAAACGTGCCACCTCGATCATAGTGATAGTGGTGTGAACCTGACAACATCCTCTTTCAAATATCCCACATTTCTCCTCCACCGCTCCGCTGTAGCCTGCACAATTGCACCTTAAAGTGTGTGTGGTCATCTCCCACTACAGCATTGAACGACTCTTTCAGCCCAGAAAAGATTGATACCTCCCATTCAGCTATATAGAAAAAGGCCTCCTAGCAACACAGCCATTTAGCCAGCAGCCTGAGTGATATTGATCTGCAGAGTCTGAAATGAGGGAAATTGAATAGCACCGCGGCTAATTGCATAGTAATGAAGGCAGGAGGGGGAAATAACCTCACACATTGTTAGCACTCGCACAGTGTGACCTTGAGTGCAAGAAAAGGGAAGATATGGGGTCTGATAAGTTAAAAAATGTCACTTCCCCTCCTGTCAACAGATGGTACAAATCCATGGTGCTGTCTAATTTTAAAGCGATGCAATGCACTGCACCCTAATAGGCTATAGAGACAGATATTTGCGCCATAGTTATTGGCAGGTATTCGTTTTAGCTGCTAAAGGCTGCAGAAAGGGATTTGGCACAATGAGTAACTACATGCAGTATTGATTTTTTTGAGCAGCAGATCACTCTTAGATTTGTCCATGTAAGACTAATGAACCAATTATTGATTTGATGTCATCTCATCAAATACTGGAAACGCAGCCAAGCTCTGTGATGATTTGATATCTGCTCATCTTTTTTGAACCCACCGTGACACCTGCATCTGCATTGCCATCCCCTCGCGGCTGCACTGACTGCAAGCATCTGGAGCTGTTAACCTCCTGCCAGCACGGGGTCATGGCCGCCATCCACCACTTGGTGGCAATGTTGAGCTGCTGACTATGTGTGTGTGTGTGTGTGTGTGTGTGTGTGTGTGTGTTAAGGAGGAGTGACTCCTATCAGTGAGACAGGGAGGTGGAGGGGTGGGGAACACTGTGCCAGTGATGTGGCAAAAAAACACAGAGCCGCTGTCAGGGTTTATGGTGAATCACAATGCAGCATCACAATGCAGATAACTGCACTATGTTTCTCTGTCGTTTATATGTTACTTCCCATAAAAATCAAACCTATGCATATGCACTAGAAAACACACACTGTAAATCAAATGAAATGTTGCTTCATGCTAGTTTTTCATAAGCTGACAGCTATCCTACAGCCTCTTTTTCACCCACACACTCACAAACAAACAGAAAGGAAAGGGCCTTCCAGTGGCATTCTAGCAGTTGTCTGCATGTTTTTACTTTAATGGTACTTTGCAGAGAAAAGAAAAAAAACACAATTGTGTTAAATCTAAATCCACAGACACCTCAAAGTAATCTTTAAAGTCATGCAGCATAAACGGAAGTTGATGGCAAGTAAAACAAGTCAAATAGGCTCCAGTGAAAGTGCCTCCAGCACTCCAGCTCTGCTTATCTGGCTTTGTCGACATTTAAGTAGCAGCTGGGCAAACAGTCTCTCACAAAGTCGAAGCAGCTCTGCTAGACGGCTGCAGCCTTAATTGCATTAAGCTCATTGCTGACTCTTGTGAAGCACTCAGCACTGTAGGGGGTTGGAATCCTCATTAGAGTAGAATCAGTTATGATGAATATTGCTTTAAGAGAAATTTAACTTATGCCAAAGAAGCCCAGTGGGATGTGGCCCAGACCTGTTAGTTCTACTAAGTAACTTCAAAAAATGAGAGGCTTCTATTGTCGGGTTCAATTCTACGGTTTGAAAACTCTTTTTAATGACACCCTGAATTAAAGAGAACAAGAGACAATAACCAAGGTTATGTGGCGTCTCTAAATGCAGGTTAGAATTATTCTCTATTTTAAGTGGAAAGAGACAATAGAGACTCTTTGAGAAGCAAAGACAGGTGTGACCCTTACCCTCATTTTTATTGATAAATATTACACTACCTGCAAATACGAAGCTGTTCAAAGTTAAGAAACCTGCCAACCCTTTCACCTCCTCTTCTATTTCTCTCCACTCCAGCCTGGAGAAGTCTCATTTAGCCATTGCTGATACCAAATCAAGTTACTGCGGCGTGGGGGATTGACACAAAATCGATGGCATTGCATCTGCAGAGGGGATGGCTCACATATTTAATATTCCTGAAGTGGCAGGGCAGGGGCGAGGAGTGGAAGGGAGGGAGGGAGGTAACCCTCTGCAGCGGGCAAGTGTGTTTTGACTGACGGACCCATAGATTCTATCTCATGACCCTGGCATCACCGATAGCGCTGTAGACTTATCTACTTGCACGGACAGGTCACCACTGCTGTTAAGAGTTCCCTAAAGAAAACAACAACAAGCTGATCTCTGGGTGTGTTTTAGCCCCTCTGCCTTTCATTTTTTTGAGGATTAAAACACAACACTTTGTCACATATAACATTCCTGCTTTGAGGTATTCATGAAAGCACAGATATGATAGGCTATAAAAGTGTGCACGCATAAATGACTGCCATAAAGAGCTTTCTCTGAATGCAGGCTATCATCTAACTAAAAGGTGAGATGAATGCATCAAATAGTCTGCTTTCAGTCAGGGGCACCTCAGCAATCCTGTGATTTCTGCCCTTTGTAGCTTTCTGTCCTTCTTTCATTTGATGTTTCTTATGCGTCTGATTGAAGTTACACAGCTGAATTATGACTGGAGGACATGAATGTGTTT
Source organism: Parambassis ranga (assembly GCF_900634625.1). NCBI lineage: Eukaryota > Metazoa > Chordata > Actinopteri > Ambassidae > Parambassis > Parambassis ranga. Next base: position 3,261,570 of record NC_041038.1, read on the forward strand.
TTTAATAGTTCTTATTCTTGGAACCTTTGGTTATTGTTTGAATAAACTGCCGGAAACACAATATAAAGATCTAACAGATTATATGAATCCTCACATACTGTACATCCAAAGACACACTGGAGGGGTATTTACAAAATATGTAAAATCTCAGTTTTGGCCCAATACCATTGGTAAATGAGTAACTCTGGATCAGTTCTGACCATCCATTGACCATCCCTTTGGTACTCATTAGGCAAAGATAGTGGTGCAGATAATTCTCTTCCAGACTTAAATGATTCATGGTTGGCCTTTTACCGGTCAAGCTCCAACATGAGAAATCCAAATATGTATAAATAGATCAGCTGCTGCTCACCCTCACCATGTCCTATGGCGACTTTCAACAATGTAATTTAATAAAACCCAATATATAAAATCAATCCTGGATTATTACAATTAGTTGCTAAACGATGCATAGTAAATTTTCCAGTATAGCCTCAGCATAAGGTGTAAAACCCGGCCTCGTTTTAATATTTAAGTAAGCCGGATAACATTAAAAATAATGTTGAATATAAATATTTCAACCGCTCATTATGGAACAGTCTGGCATCAGCCAGTTTCTGAGTGATGGGAAATACCAGCATGGTGCGTGGCTAACAAAGCCATCAAGTTGAAAACAGGATTTTAGTTCTGGGTGGAAGTTCCCCAGGTAATATAAGGTTAGGAAGACTGCATTGTGTGTGGTGTTGGAAGCAAAGAAAAAAAAAACTTTCTTAAGTTCTAAGGTGCCGTGGAGGCAGACTTTCTTTTTTGGCATAGCAGCCGATGAGTCAGGAAGTAGAGCAGAGCCTTGTCTATCTCAGCAGGGGATGAGAACTGCTGACCCCAGCTGAGGATGCAGTCAGATAGAGGGAAGAAATCCTAACCCAATTCACACAAAACACACTGCAGAGGAGGCAGAACTGTGGTAGTAAATGGTAAACAGTGGATCTCTGTACTTATGTAATGTGTTTCTACCTACTCTAAGTGCTTTATGCTGCTTCTTTTTCCACACACGCTCAGTATGTGGAGGCACTCTACCACAAGTCTGCTTATCTAGAAGGCAATGTTAAAAGGGCCAATCTGTTCTCACCAGGGAAAAAGAAACCAGTAGTGGGGAAAATTTGCAGGGCGCTCAAAATGGGGTTAATGTAAAAACATCCTGGTTTGGTTTGGATTTGTTTCCACAGCAGTCAGGAAAAAAATGGTGGAGAAGCTTGTTGTTGGTGGTGTCCAGGTGTCAGTAGTCTTTATACAACATTATTGGGAGTCACTGGAAATCAGTCACTTCTGTTGTAACTTAGGGATGTGGGCAGTTGCGGATTGCATTGTTTTAAATGCATTTGTACGGGCGCAGTCTATGGGTGATGTCTGACAGAAGGAATAAAACTCTGGAATAAAGAGGTCACACTGATCCTTCTAAGCAGGGTGTATGAGATGACCCTGAGGGATATCTGAAGGAGTCTACTAGTAGCCTTAGTACTGGACAATCAGCAGCCGAGGTAAAAAATGATTGGCTTTCTCCTGGTCTGACACATCCATTGGGAGGGTGGGAGGGGACACCCTGAGGCAGACCAAGAGTACACTGGAGGAATTAGATGTCTTGAATCCCTGGGGATCCCTCAGGAAGAGCTGCCCTTGAATGCACAGGAAATGGACGGACGGATGCATATATTCATCTGGTTACTATTTCCACTTGTAAATAAGTGTCTTCACAATACACCGAGGTGTTTGCCAAATCCTCTCCTACTTAGTTTTTTTGTCTTTTTTGTCTTTTTTGTCCTGGAGGCAAGGCATCTCCTCCTTCGTGCCTCTGAGGCAAACACAGGCGCTCTGCTCAAAATAGTTGCTTTGTCTCAGCCTGTTCAGTTGCATAACCCACCTTGACGGTGGGTACAGAATGGCAAAGCAGTGGAACTAATACACCTATCATAATGCTTCAATTTGGAAGAGGGTGCTCTCATAAGTTATTCACAGAACCTCTCTTTCTCCTGTTTTTTCCCCTCTCTGATCAAATCAAGCCCATGACAAATAAAATGATAGATAGTGAGTGACAAAGAAGGATGGAAAAATGGAACTGTACTAGGACAAAATATCATCTGAGGGCGAATACACAAGGGTTATGAGGTTCTTGGAGGCACAAATAAAGTCTTCTAAGGTTGTTATTATTATTGTCATTGTGGTCAGAGTAGGATGCGAACGATTTACAAGCTCATAAGAGAGAGTGATTCACCAAAACCTTTCAGGTTTTTATGAGAAAATGCCCAAGAGGCATGTAAAATCCTACCTTTATTAAAGACCACTTAAGCTGCATTTATGATGCCTAACAGCATTTACCGATGGATATAGGTTTAACCTTGCTTCATGTGGGTTTATAAGGTTTATGGTTCATGAATGGAATGGGGTTTTTGGATGCATTGTGAGGTAGCATGCAACCATTTCTGCATGTAAGAGCGGTGCCTCAAAAATATTGAGCGGTTCATAGCTATTGGCTGCCTTTGGGCTGATTTGGCCAACATGTTGTTAGATACTCATCTGTTTTTGTTGGACCAGTCATTCCTATTTAGATTCTGTTATGGGGTTGGATCATATCCCAGCATGTGCTGTGGGCAGGTAAACACCCTGCAGGGATTGCCAGTGTAACAGGGTAAACATACAGCAGATAACAGATATTCCTTGCACGTCACATTCACACCAGGTAATTTAACATCTTCAAACTAACCAATATAAAGTGCGTTTTCGACAAAATATTAGACCATTAAGGAGACCTTTTCTCAACATGCTTCAGACAGACAGAACAGAGTCACTACATTCCCTTATTGTGGTTGTTATAATCCCCCAGAGAGAGTTCTGCCAGTCCCCGGGCTCACTGGGGCTTTAAACCCTGACAAGGGATCCCTGACCTGGGGAGGTGATTCTGCTCAGGGCCCCTGCTCTTCCAGGCATGAAAGCTGAATCTACAGTATGTGACTGCGCAGTCAGCCAAGCACAGTGGCCTTGTGGCCGGCCAGCCCTCTCATTTTCGCTTTTCCTTCTCCCTCTCTATTCATTTTTTTCTTTTGCTCTCATCCCACTCTCACAAGTCTTTTTTTAATTGCTTTGAAGCTGAGTGCTCACCTCGGGGAGCTCAACAGGATGTTTTACAGAGCTTTGGGGAGACTGACTATTAATAAATAATACCTCCCCTCTGCCCTCTTTCTTCACCTCATGCTCCACACTGCAGTGAGATGGAGAAAAGCACGGCAGAGATGCAACAACACATTTTGGTTATCTAAAAATATTTTTCTCGATTAAGCATAGGGAACTGCAGGATAAACCAAAAAAAAATTCTAGAAATGAAAGAAATATTGTACACGTGCTACCTTTGTAGTCAATCCATTAAACAAACGTAATAATTAAGTCCACCCTTATCAGGTGTAGCATTTCAACAGACTGCTTTCCATTTTATAACTCCAAGCATTGATTTTTTAACCTTGTGCTGCAGTACTGTAAGGGTGAAAGGTACAATCACGTCATCACGATTTAACTCTAATCAAAACAGCATGTGTAATTATGATTCACAATGAAACTCACCTTTTGAAAGAAAACATGCCAAAAATTGTCTTTTGTTCCTATAACAGCATTCGAGCTACACAGAGCCTTGAGATATGCTTTGTTGTTGCACAGAAAGGCAAGACTTTACACCCAGGTTTTTACAAGAGTGTTATGTGTCTCTAAAGCTTTCATAGCTGTATTGACCTTATAACAGAGCTAAACGCTGAAGAAACAATGGATCCCAAATGCCTTTGCCAAAAGCCTGCCCATCCATACTTTTATTCATATCTACCTAAAGGGTAAAAGCTGCAATAATATCAAATCATGAGCCCTGCATATCTGGACCCATTTTGCTGTGTGGGGGTTTATTTCCCAGCAGTAAAGGTCTCTTGCATGTGTCAGTCTATTTCTTTTATTTATACTGTAGTTATCAGTCACTGCCAAAGATTATTACATCATGTAAAACACAAAATCTCATGAGGATATTTAACTTTTCAGCAAGATACCTCCCTCATGTGTTCTTATGTGTGGGTATATGAGATTTGCTTCTTTAATGAAGAGTTATCAGGAGCCCACCTCAGGGCTCTACAGACCTGTCCCCCCTTGCTCTAGTTCCATTCCCTGGGCTACATGGCTAATTAGATGCTGTAACGCATCGTGATGGAGGGGAGAGATATTGGGGGTGGGGGGGGGGGGGGGGGGGGGGTGCGGGGGGGGAGGGGGGGGTGGGGGGGGGTGTAAGATTGATCTGGTCCTAAATGATAGAGGAATTGATCACGCTTGCACGTGGAGGAGGGAGTGATAACATTCCCTAATGAGGAAGAATAGCTATTAGTGACACAGTTAACAGATATGCAGGCAATCTCTCACGCTGATTAAAAAGGCTTATGAGCGCCTTGATGCGTTTGTCCTCCATATTCAGCGGAAACAAGGGTGATGATGGAGCCAGCACTCTGCTCCAGATTCCCGCCTAACCTGTGGGATTTCAGACACAGCAGTGACAGAAAATAGCACATTAGCTCCATCATTTGATATGATGGCTGCTGGTCAGTATGAGAAAAAGCATATTGGCTACCTGGTCCACTTGTAATAGATATGAGTATGGGTAAGTGGGACATGGGTGGATGGGTTTGTGGCGTTTGATAGGGGGTTGCAGCTGCATAAGTAGCATTATGCAGAAAGTTAATAAGTTTTGTGGTGTTTCTATTTCAAGTAATTGAGAAATCAGCACTGCTTGATAAGTCAGTCACTGTGAGTATGACCTGATTTCAACAGAGTTGTCAGGTTTTCAAGGAGTTGGGTATTTTTTTCAGGAAACATGTCTATTCAGCTCACTGGGTACTGAATCCTTGGTCCTGATGAGAAGTGGATTTGATGCCAGGAGACAATCCTCATTTTTTGAGGCAAATCTCAAGAGATTTCTCTTGAAATTTATAACCAGGGACTTAGGTGCACGATTTCCACGCAGAGATGACAGAACCATGGAAGCACCCAGAGAGTCCTATCCAGGCCAAAAGAACAATTCCAAGTGCTTCATAACTGGTGGTGTAAGCTGAATGTAAATGACCCGAAAGTGACCCGGGCCTTCTGTGTGTTTTAGTGTTTATGTGTCATAAGACCCACCTCACCTCATCACCACAGTATTCCCTTCTTTGTATGAGTTTGCTGCTAGTTAGCTATATTCTTTACTTTGAGTTTTTAGTTTGAGGTTACTCCTGCATGGTTGGTTTGTTTGATTGCTTTATTAATTTTTACTTGTTTCTTCGTATGAACTTTGTTGACTAAATCTCTGACACATGCAGTTTCCTTTTCTTTGTTATGGTTTTTGAACCAAACCATGACAGGTTAGGGGGCCATCTGATTCAGGAAATACTTGTAGTAGTGTTAAAGAATCTCAAATCCAGAGTGTTTCCTGATACATGAAGTGGGTGGAGATACTCACCTATGCAGGGGAGGAGTTAATTAAAGGGAAGTGATAAAGAAGCCATGTGTTCTCCACAGGTTTCCTTTGTTCTTAGCCATGCTGCCACACCAGTAAGTTGCTCAGTGTTATCTGTTCGTTTAACATAATGCTGCTCATATTAAGTTCATTTATATTTGTTGTTTTTTGATCTGCTTCTTTAAATAGGAATGTGACAGAGCAGCACTCCTTTCAAGCCTTTGGTGGATGCATTAACATGCGAGCAGATTGTTTCCTTTCATACATGCATGGCAGTGTTTTGATTGTGTATTTCTTTGTGCATCCATTCATCTGAATAGTCTCTGTTAATCCTCTACCCAGTAAATGATTAAAATGGCACTTGGATCCGGTGTTTAAATGTGAACACCAGAAAGAGGTTCAAACATCAGACAGTCTTTGCATGAAGTGTTGAGTGTTTTTTTGTGTGTGAATATGTGAACATGCTGTGTAGTAATTTTCACGTCCCTTATTTATGTGATTTATGCCTGGGGAGGATGACGTTGGTTGGGGATTCCCTGTGAAGGTGACAAAAGTCAGAGAATACTAATCACTGGGAATTGTATGAGTTGTTTGGGGTGTGGGAAATGTCATTGCAGTGGTCAATAAAATATAACTGTTGAGCCGGGCGTGGGGCCTTTTGACCTTTTTTGTGTAAGTGCTTGTTGATGGTTGAGGCCCTTGTAGGCTTTTCCTCCTTTGGGACTTGCATATATATTGTAGTGTGGGGTGAAAGTGGTTAGTGCTGGTCTCTCATTTAGTGCATAAGAACCCACTATCAGTACCCTGAAGGCTAGTTTTGAGCTAGTCGGAGTGGGTTAGACAGTCAGAGGTGTTCAATTCATCTGGTGGCACTGTGACATGGGTAAGGTACCATGACATTTGTTAGAAAAAAAAAAGGAAGCCAATAAAATTAAATGGCCAAATTGGACTTGTGACTGCGGTGGAGCTGAGGTGGTGGGGCAGGTTTTAATAAAGGTTAATGACCCTTTGTTTAAAAAATAAAAAAAAAAATAAATAAAAATGGTACGCTCTTTGAGCATGTTGCAGTTGCTAGAGGCTGGATGGGTTTAGATCGCAGTGCTTCTGCAGTGGGTAATTGACCGGGCACATGCAGTAAACTTTCTCTTCATTAAGCATTGATGGTTGTGATGTTTACACCAATTAAAGCTGCAGTGTTGAAGACCTACGAGCTAGTGTCAAAGGCATATCGGCTTCGTTTTAGGAGCTGTGACGCACCATCATCACTGGTGCTCGGCATCTGATGTGAAAGATTATGCAACACTGAAGTTTGCTTAGGTTCAGGGCTTGTGGTCATTTACACTGACCACAAGCCCTGAACATTTCTAAACTCTCTGCGACGTCCATATCAGAAACTGTTTAGGTGGTCATTGCGCCTCTAATCATTCACCCTGGACACACATAGTAAAAGTAAGGTTAAATTAAAAAATACTTAGGAATAGTTTATTCCTGTCCTTGGTTTTCCTCTCTGATAACAGTTTTTGTTTTTTGTTAGAATTTGGTTTTTACTTGTTTTTGTTATGAAATCTTCCTTTCCCTCTCTTTGTAATGGTTTTGAGCTGAACTGTCACACGTGAAATGTTGTGTTGTCATACAGTGTGTTAGGGCTGGGTGATATTGACTGAAATCAAAACCGCGATTAATTGCTGCTTTGTCCTCGATCATAACATTAATCTACAGCAAGAATACTTACACAGTAATACCTGTTTTTTAATACCAGCCTCTCACTTGATGCCCACAGCCTACCTCATGACACACAGACTTGTCCATAGCTGGTTCTGGGTACTGAAAATTTAAATGAACCACACAATATCAATTTCAATTTTGAGATGATATTTTAACCTGTTCATATATCCTTTGCGATGGAAATCAGATATGTATTTGGTTTGTGAGTTGTTATACTCTAAGTACATTTAAATGTAAGTACTTAAGACTTTTACTCAAGTAGGATTGATGATGTAGCATTTCAACTTTTACTTAAGTATATATTTTGCTGGGTATTTGTACTTTTACTTACCAAGTACCAAGCTTTAGTACTTCCTCCACCGCTGTTGGTGGGTGAAATAGTCACACATGTTCAGTTTTCAAGGACTGAAATATCAGACTGAATACTATGGCATTTTGGTGAGGACAGGCTGGGAACTTGTCGTCGTAGCCAAGTTTTTGGTGGGGAACTTTGTTACAGATGGCAGACTTGTTAACATGTCTTTAAAATGTTCAGTTACACTGGGTACGGAAAGTATTCAGACCCCCTTTTTTCACTCTTTGTAATTTGCAGCCATTTGTTAAAATCATTGAAGTTCATTTTTCCTCATTAATGTATACACAGCACTCCATCTTGACAGAAAAATACAGAATTGTTGACATGCTGGAGCACCCGCCCCTTTACCTTTGATGCCCAAAGTGCCCTTTTGTCAAAATTAATTTTTATTTTATATCGTTATTGTGTGTGACAGTCAGTCTGTGTGGTCCAAAATAATAGTAAATGGACCAATATAATGATAACTTAGAGCTACGTTGGTGGGTCACATGATCCACTACGTGCCCTCTCTGCCCCCACGTGCCCTGTAGCTGAGCGCTGCTAAGCTGGGAGAGCCACTGCTGGTGGCGACACCGAGGGAGTAAACTGCTGGTCCGGTGAGCAGGTTCTGCAGCGCTGGTATGTTTGTCCATGGTGTAGTTTTCCAGGATGACTGACGAAGTGAAGTGAGCCATGAGCGTCTAGTGTGACGTCTGACTGCACACACCTCTAACAAATTATAGGCGCTAGTTAACCAGACAACCGACAGCACTGCGCACTCACAGCTGTAGCAATTAGCGACCTATCAGCCAATCAGGAAAAAGAACTTCTTGTTGCCAGGTGAGGTCTGAGATTCAGCTGCAAGCACACTGCGCAGCCGATGTTATGGCACATAGGGCAAGCCAGAAGTGACAGACAGGGAGCAGGTTTCCTTCTATATTGATCCCTTCCTTTGTGTTTCAGTCACCTCGTTTGAACTGCTTGTGTGCTGATCAACACAAGCAGACAAATCAGCACAGATTCATGGTAAACTAAGTTACCTGTTGTGCAGCTTTTTTGTAGCTTTTTTGAAGTAATCTGTTTCTTATCTGTTTAATCTGATCTGTTTTGTGAAGTCTGTCTCTGAAACCTGACAGTTAAGCTGATGGTCTCATTGGGAATACAGTGAAACAGGCTATACCTCCACCCCTCCTTTATACCCTCTATGAATATGGGTTGGTTCATTTCAAATTAATGCTCCATGTGCCTCTTTACTTTGAGCACCTGCCCGTCCAAAGGTCTCTGCACGTCCCTGGTATATTGTAAATCATGATCCTTTCCTTAACCTTGCAGTTTTGCTAGTGAGGATGGACGGTAACAAAAGTTACATAAACAAGTAACAGTCCATCAGAGAAGTCTGGGGCTTTGAAACCCAATCTCTCAGGTGCAAGTCTCTGTTTGGGTAAAAAAAAACCTCATGTAGCCAACCCCCCTCTGTGTGAACTTTTTTGTGTTGGAGTGGGGCAGCATGGTTGTGCAGTCGTTAGCACTGTGGCTTCACAGTTCACAAGGTTCCTGGCTGGGGCCTTTCTTTGTGGAGTTTACATGGTGTCCTCATCATTGCATGGGTTTCCCCGGACTACCTCCTGTATTAAAAAAAAAAAAAAAAATACATACATGCTAGGTTTATGAATGGCTGTCTGTCTCTGTGTGTTAGCCCTGCAATAGACTGGTGACCTATCCAGGATTTGTCCTGCCTTTTGCCCATTGGCAGCTGGGATAGTCACCAGACTCCTAATGATCCTGTAGTACAGGACCAAGTGGGTTAAGAAAATGGATGTATAGTTGGAGTTTATACTACCAACCTGTTTCTTGGGTCACTGAAAATGCACCTATTCTGTCATCTATGTTTAAGGACATGATGTGAAAAATGTGCCTGATTTCTAGGACACAAACTCAATCCGTCATTGGATTAAATAAAAAAAAAAAAGGTGAAGGAAGCATTGCAACAAGTAATCAGCATCATTCTTTCACCACTTTTTTTAGGACTCATGTTTTGTGCACAATACTTTTTGCTGTTGCATGGCTTTGTGCATCATTTACAAATGTTATAGGGACTCTCTGGGACTCAGACTACCCTTATCTAACCTCCCTTTGTTGTGAGATGTATCTCGCCTGACAACCCACCGGAGCCACATACTTTTCTGTGCTCAATAAAGTGTGAAAGGGTTGTTGTCAGGACACTGTTTTTCACATAACCACATCTACATACAGTACACACAAATGAATACACAGGCTGATCCCCGTGATCCTGTGCCCTTTCTCTCGAATGTCATAGCACCATGGCGACAACTCCATCCGCAGCGTTCTGCTTCTGTTTTTTTTTTCCCCTCAGCTTTGTGCAAATAAATTGACTTCTGTCTTCGATATCCCTGTTTCCTCTCTTCTTTGTTTACTACTGTTTAGGTTTACTGCTTTAATGGAGTCCCATAATTGCAGCCTGTGTAGACTTCTGTTCACCACACTGCATTATATTGTACAGGAGACAGTTGAAATTTACATCTTACTTTGTTCTTAGACCTTCACCCTAAGCTTCCCATGTTAACAAGATTGATGCATCAGATACAGCCACACACACACACACACTAGCAAGAAAATCAATGCACTGTTGTTAGCATTTATATGGCTTTTGCTTGAATACCACTCGCTTAGAGGGAGCCTGCAGGCAACGGAAACCAAATAAAAAGAGGCTGTTAGTGAAACTGAGTTAGCGACGTTGTCCACTTAACAAAGTCCATTAAACACTCCATACTAAATGTGTTTTAACACGGATTCATAAATGTTTAGTGTTATCAACAGCCAATCACAAGCCAGGCCAATTTCAGGAGGTCACAGATGCTGCTCACGCCTAGTTTGCAATACTTTACCATGTTAACATTTCTATTGCCAGTCCTGCTAACTCTGCTATGGGAAGTGCTTATGTATTGTACCTGTTATAGACCAAATTTAGATCACAGTTGGATTACAGGGTCTGTATCAAAGCCTTGTTCTCTCTCTCCTGTCTGCATCCATTTCCCTTTCCACTCCACCTCTCTGTGGAACAGTTAGATCTTTATACCCTGACGGAAATCTGGATAAAGACGGAGAAACGGTATTAAAAAAGGAGGAGGGAGTGAGGGGGCTGAAAGGAGAATGAAAGTGAAACATAACTATTGGTGGTAATCTTTTGATTTGGGCCAATTTCCTTCTGCAGCTGAATCAAAAGGTCTATTTGCATTTTTTAACAGATGAGATTTTAATTTTCACAGTTCTGTGGATTACCTCAATTCAAAGCTTCCTGTCAGAAATGGAAAGATCTCTATCTCTTCTTCTCTCTCCTGTTGTTGTGTGTATTTGTGGAGGAGAAAAATGGAAAGTATAATAAAAATAATATATAAGATGGTCTGATGCTGCATTTTAGTTGTGTAAAAAGAAAATTAAGAGCTCCATTCTATCCAACTAATACACATCCGAACAGCAAAGAGGTCACACCTCTAATAATTGAAGTTTCTGCATTTTTTTTGTTTTTAAATTTTTATGCTCTGACAGTTTTATCATAAAGGCATTAGTTTTGACAAGATGTGCCAACACAACAAACGTTATTCCTGGGAGGATTTTCTCTGTTTTAAACAACAGCTTTGGCTTAAAGGACAACAGAGAGTGTCCCGTGTTGCTGGGTGCTGAGGGACAGGTGGAGGCTGGGGAGGAGGCGGCAGCCGAAAAGCAATTAACATTCACAAATAGCGTCAGGAAAGCTATCCGCAGAGGTTACACTGCTGCTGAATGTCACCTACTGCCTGGGCCCAATTCCTTCATTCAACCCCTCCCATAAGGGCAGACACACTTAAATACATATTTGCATACAAATGCAGTGATTAACCCTCTAAGTGCATTAGCTGCGGCTGCTTCTTGCAGCCTCCGTACTAATATCTCACCCAGCGTTTGTCTATGTGTGCTTGAAATGAGGTAGAATTATGATCCTTTATTGACTTCCATTGGTTTCCTCTGGCTGTTTTGTTTCTGAAGTATATTATTTCTTTTCCTCTTTGCCAATAAATCATAGCGACACTTCACTTGTCGAGATTATGACAGTGTGCTCTGTTTGATTTAAGAAATGCATTTCCATATTGTGTCCTATAAAAGGAATAAAGCAGTGGAGCTAAGAAAGTTAAATGATTCCAACGAATGGGGGGGCTGTGTCACTACAAAGCAAATAGGATTCACTATGTCACATGTAAATATATAAAGATATTGGATTCATCAACTCATTGAGGTATTGTAATAGAAAAAAACTACCCTAATGTGAAGACAGAGCAAAGCTTTTCCTTTACTGCTTTGTAAGCTTTGTTTTATTTAGAGGCGATGAGCACTGACATACTGGGGAAAGCCACTGAATATGCCAACGGGCTGATATGTTCCTACTCTGCTACTGAGGTTAGTGTACCCTACACCCAGGCAAGTGAGTCTGCAAAGCGCAAGAACAAACAGAAGAGGATGAAAGTGCTCAGTGGTGAGAGTCCTTACGCTGTTTTTTTTTCTCCAGTCACATTTTCAAGACACACTTCATGACCTTAGAGCTTCACCTGGAGGCTACAACAGACAACTCCCTGTGGAGTCAACAACAACAACAAAAATAATGCAACTCCCCTCCGCTCTGCTCTTTGTTGCATAAATATTGAAAATAGGAGACATGTAGAATTAGAATGTTTTCCTTCCTCGTGCCTTCTTCCCTCCTCCTCCTCCTCCCTTCTCCTACATCTCCTCCGTCCATTGGCAGCGCACACAGCCGTGAGCAGAGCTAATTAAATGCTTCTAAGTGAGTCGCCTCTCCTCGCCTCGCCTGCCATTCCAGCCTCAGCAAAAGGTCATCCTACTCACAGGCATGAGGCAGACATTTCTCATGACTGTTTTCCTTTTGAGAAATTTAGCAGATTGTTAATTATCAGATTACAAGTTTGCCTTTTTAAAGGCCAGCACGCTGCCCCAAGTTGCATGGCTGGAAAGAGAGTGAGAGAGACAGAGAAGAGAGGGGTGTAAGCAATGAAGATAGCTGAGGGGGTCCAGCATTTTCTCCTCTTTGCTGGAGCTTAGTCAGGGCTATGATTTGTGATCAGAGAGAGAGAGAATATGAGATAAGCAGCAGAGCGAGGCTCTCTGTCTAAGAGTAACCCCTGTACACTCTGTCTGCTCCCATCAGCCCCTTACAGGCACTCCCTCCACCTCCATTTCCTTTCACCTTAATTCAAATAGAGTAGTTTAAAGAGGGAGAAAACACAGTATGCACAAGCAAAATCACTAAAAAACAAACAAACAAGAACACTACGTGTTCACCTTTCTTTGCTTAGCTCACACCCTCCTGCTGTGTTGAAAGAGACACGAGGCCAGAGTGATGTCAGCCAGGTGACATTTCTGCCAGTGAAAGCAAAGCCCAATGGGAGAGAAAGCAGCACAATAGCTGTTGCGTGGCTGTTGTTGTACTGATCAAAGAGGTGGAGGTTAAAGATGTCATTGTTGTGTACCCATGAATAACTGCAGGGAGGCTGCGTGGGGTGTCACGTTCGATGCATTGTCTGTGCTTGAAACGTACAGAACTTTGTTATGGTGAATAATAACTGCTTGTTTTGGTTGTTTTTCCCCCTCACACATATACCACATAGTTAAACATCTATCTTTGTGGTGGAAGTGTCCCTGTGATTGTTACCATCTGTTTCACTATATAGTTGCAGATGAGCCACGAGGCATCTTAAACCTCCATTTACAAGAAATGCTCCACTATCTCCCAAATTGCTCATGTTTAACAGTGTTTCTTTAGCTGGATCCTTCAGTGCCCCTGGATTCACTGCTCTCCATAGCCATCAATCTATAAATTGATATGGTGAGTTAATGAGCCAATAATTGAGTCATGAATCAGCTGTGGAAATGGGCAATGGCAAGTCATTGATGAAGGATCTGTGCTTTATATACCCTTTAGCTAAAAACAAAGGAAATAAACACAGTCCTGTATGTGGAGGATTTGACGGAAGCTGCCTATTACCAAACGAAAAGGGACATTTTTATTCATGTGGGGGAACAGCAAATCTTTTGCTCAGTATCGAAACAAATCAATTAGCCTGGCCTCACCGGGAAAAGTAAATATGAGGTCGATATTTCAGTCCTACAAAATAAAACACATAAGCCACAACTTTACATGTTCATGTGGGCCGGGACTCATTTTGATGGAAGTTGAAAATGGCAACTGTGTGACATGTAAAATGTGTTTAATCTTATAAATTCATGTGTTCTAAGATGATCTTTAACCCTAACCCCTTATCATCCCTGGGTGAAAACTGAATGCCAGGTAAAAACAAAACAGCTTATGGTGTCAGGGGACCCAAACCTCAGACTTCTGAATGAAAGACTGCTGCATTGGATGTATGCACACCAACCCCAACCTGCCTCCTTACTTTTTAGTCAGACTGTTAGTTCTGTATCTTCCCATGCTCAGATGACTCTGCACAATGTGATCGTATGTTCCGATACATGTAACATAATATCATGCTTGGTAATACGTAAATATGGTCTGTCAGCATAAATATAGTAATGTGTTGTATCTGATGCATGTATTATCAACAAAATGTGGTGGTTTCACGTGATGATTTCATGATGATGGTGTTGCAATTATCAGCTGCATTACTTTCAGAGTTGTATTTGTTTAAAGGACACAGAGACTTCTCATACTTAATTCTTGGGTAATGTCCTATAGGACTAGGCTAGGCTGTCTATAACAGTCTGGGGGTACGGATAGCTTTTCATTTACAATTCATTTTATAAAGAAGTTACTATTGCCTGCTCTGTGTAATGTGGCTAGGTTACAGCTTGTTGGCTAAGCTTGCTCGCTTGCCAATGTTGATCCATTATAGAAGTATTTGTGTGCAACAGTGTGGATTTTAGCTAACATGCTAATTGCCTTCTTCTAGCCAGGTCCAAGAGGGACCTATTACCAGGTTCTCGGTAAAAGTTTAGCCATGTGGCATTCAGCTGGTGATGCTTAAATGACAAATATTAAAAAACTGGTTAATCAATGGAAATGGTACCTGGAAGCCTCACCTATGCATCAGGATCCTGATTGCAGTTCACTTTGCAGCCACAGGTGACACTAGTCACAAGGTTTTTTGTTAATATCTTTTTACATGTATTACCTTTATATAACTCTCTAAAGATGACAGTAATACTTGACTATTTTGGCTGCTTTTCTTATGGTCTAATATGCAACTCAGTACAGTAATGCAATTGAACAGCATTTTAAACTCATTTACAGAGTACATTTTAAAGAAGAAAAAACCCTGACTAGGGTTACTTCTAAGATTAGAATTTTACACAAAAAGCAGATAATGAACTTTTAAAATATGCATTGTTACAGATTAAATTACACAACAGTGGATAGTTACATTAGCTCTTCCTTTAATGCTGCTATACTGCATTAAATTCTTGTTTTGCTGGCACCAAAGTACATCTGCACTAATGGTGTAATATCACACTCTGACAGGGGCCATTCCACCACCCAGTGCACACAAGTCTCAAAGCAGGATTTCTTTGCTACTATATTTATGTTTTTTTTTTAGATTTCTAAATGACTTCATTCTCAGTGCACCTCTCAGATGATAATAGATGACTTTAAACAAGCACCATTGCAAATAAAGTATTAACAATTAATAGTGAAATGAATAGAAAGAGAAGAAAAGTCTAAAACGTTCCCTCAATATGACATGCACATTCAAATACAAAGTGATTATGATGATAAATAAACAGCATTGTCTTTGCTTTTGCATTTTACATCCTCCTCTCATGCTCTTTTTAGCCTCACCTATTTCCCGTTTTCTGACCTTCACCCTGCTTTGGTGATTTGTAACTAATGTGCATAAGATGTTATTTGTGTCTCTGCCCGGGGCGACCAATGCTCTGTCCAAACAGCCCTCTGCCGAGCCAACTAAGTAAATAAATGGGACAAGAAGAACAAATGAATAAGGAGATGGATGTTCCCTTCTTGGAGACACAGAGGCCTAATTTGAGCTAATAAAGGATCACATGAAGCGTGACCCCTCACTGAGAAAGGAGGGTCGATGCAGTGTCTGAGAAGCCAGGCAATCTCGAGTCAATTGCTCACAGGTTCAAAGATCTCATCAGCTCCTTTTCTCTTTACAGAAAGGAGAGGCTAGGACAGAGAATGAGGAAAAAGAGGGAGAGGAGAAAAGGTACCTGACAGCTGATGTTTTTAAAAACAACAGTTTTCACCCTTTCAATGCTCCATCTCATCAGCTCAGCGCTAATCTTTAAAAGGAGACACTTAAGTTGTTGTTTATAATGCCTTCAATCAATGGATGACCACCATCGCAGTGGTAAAATGGGGGGGGGGGGGGGGGGATCTGATGAGAGGAACAAATCACTGTAGATGAACAAAATGAGTCTCTAACCCTTTCCCTCCTGCCTATCTTCAACTCTCTTTGGACTTAGCCCCTGAACAGTGGGGTGAGGGTTATGGGTAATCGCCAGAGCACTCCCAGCGCCAGCTGAGATCTGATTTGTGGCAGAGGGCAGCCAATTACAACCATCGTGTCACTTTGTGTAAGAGAGTGACTGCCTGCAGGGGGGAGAGAGAGAGGGAAGGAGAGAAGGAGAGAAGAGGAGGGAAACAAATCGTGAGAAACGAGGGGGAGACCGATAGAAAAAGTCAGAAGATTAGAGGTAGCGGAAGAGTTTAGAGACTGAATGAGATGATGATAAAAAAAAAACTACGAGAGCAGAATAAGTTGTTGTACCATATTATGATAATCACTGAAACATGACATGCCTTATTTATTAATGCATTGATGCTCTGGTCTGACCGTTCCCATCCAAAGTGGCCACGGTCTGCCACCCAAATGTCTGTTTATAGTTTATGAAAAAGCTGAATAGTCTTTTTGTGCTGATTTTTGTTTTATTTTTTTGCTTTTAAACATATTTTTTAGCAGTTCTCTGCTGTACTTCAACAAATCCAACATGACAGTATGAATTAAAAGATATTCAGTAATGTTAGTGCTGAAAGTGAAGTCACCCACACTAACTCACCTCCACACAACCTGCTGTGTAAAAAGCAAACACTTTAAAATACCATATCAACAACTTTTATTACTTTTTATCCCGTCCAAATATACTAAAGGCGACGCAAAATGCAATGTACAATATTCCTATTTCCTACCATTAGCTTCATTTCCTTCACACGCTTCCTTCATTAGCACCCATGTTAAGCTCTGCAGAATTGCTAATAAGTTAATTGGGGGCTTCTTAAGTCTGTGTAGGTGACATTGAGAAGGAGATTGGCCTCACTATGTGTGAGAATGAGCTTTGCATAATATCTAATGGACACTCATGCTCCACATAGTGTAGCTGTAGTGACTTCTGGGCTTATATTGTCTCACGAACACACACACAGATATAAAATCTAGTACGCACACACACACACACACTTTCCTGCTATGAATACGGTGTCAGTATTAATTAAACACGTTGTCTCCCACTAGGGGAGAAGCTGTGTGTGTGTGTGAGTAGCTGTGGGTGTGATCAGTCACCTTCTGTATCACGGGCCGAGAAGAGGGTTTAAGCATGAAATTGACTATATCTGAGTTGTGAGTTCTGGCACGCACACACACATTTACTGCAGTGTAAAGGCCCATTTTCATGGTATAACGTTTGTGTGCATGTGTGGGCAGACAGGTTGACAGTGCATGCAAAGAGTCAGAGAGAAAGAGTCAGGCAGGCAGGCAGCAGCTGCATTGGGACTTCCCTTTGGGGCCAAAGGTTTCCTGCCTTTCTCTCTGTCTCTTTGCCTCTCTCTCTTCTTCCCCCAGAGGCTTTGTGTAGACAGAAGAGACTTCCATCCACACACTCACACATACAGATACTCTTCCTCTATCGCAGACCAATTCTACGCCCACCAAGAGGCCGCAGATGGTTGTCTGAGTGTCAGAAGAAATACACTGTAAAGTGAAATATTGAAAGGGAAGTCTAGTATGGTAATTCTGTCGTGAGTTTCTGTTTGGCTCCCTTTATATATGTATGTGTGTGTGTCTGTGTGTGTGTGTGTGAGAATGTGTTTGTGCTTTTTGGGTATCTGCAGGACAGCTTGATTGGCTAGCTGTCCGATGTCAGAATTGCCTACAACAGATCAACCTTGAACAACCTTTCTGTCCACTTACCTCCAGAAGGCTCTTATCTTATTCACTCATTCAGTGCAGAAGTGAGGAGGGAGATAGTGTTTGGGTTAGATAGCTTTGTATATTAAGACTGTACAGAACACTGTATAGGTGTATGTACTATAAGTTCTAACAGACTTGGAACAAGTTGTTTAAACTGACACCTGGCAACATTTATTCATCCAAACACGGGACTGATACAGCTGCAAAATTCTAAACACAGACTAAGGAACAGTACGGGTAGAGCAGTGGAATTTAACTTAGGGTCCAGGGTTCAAGTCTCCGACACCACAAGCTGTTAATTTTCATTTTGCCTGTCGTTAGGTTTTGTTTTTAATTGTCAAATAGAAACTACAGGTTAGGGTTTGGCATTAAGAATAGTGTATGTGGTTAGGTAAAGATCATCATAAAAAGCAATGAATTTATAACATTAAACACATTTTACACAGAAAACTGCTCCCTTCCAGCACCATTTTCAGCTGCCATCATGGGGGGTCCCTGTCCCCATTGACGCTAACAGCTACTGTGAAAACTGGCATCAGGCTAGCACCCTTACTCCAGATGAGTGGTGGCTTTTAAAGACATTTTACATTAGTCAGATCTGTAGGTAGGTGAATAAAGTGATTAGAAAATCTTAGCTCTGAGACTCATAAGAATACGCATTTTACAATTCTATTTAAACAAGTAAAATCTACTGTAGTCCTGTGTTGTGTTCTTCTGTTATCTTTACTCAAAAAACATTGGATTATAATAAATGACTTATGTCTAAATAAGTCTGAAATCCATGATCTGACATTCACTCTCACTCAGGTTGAGAATGTGAGCTTTGTATTCAAAATGTTTTAAAGATATCCCATCTGTGCTCACTGTTTCATGGCTGGCAATCCTCAAAAGTGAAGTTTGGAACGACTCTAAAGCCTCTTTGAGAAACCCCCCCCCCCCCCAAAAAAAAACCCCAACCCTTGTCTGCCCCATTAATTTACCACATTATGGCCGTGCTGTTGTTGATGTGAAGACTTCAGGTCTCTGACAGCTGTGGAGATACCAGGTGAAGAAAGCAAAAGCTGGAATTAATTGGATTACATATGTCACTTGAGCTGCTCGCTGACAGAAGGCATGCAAACATGCAGATTGCAGGGCGGTAGACTTCCATTGAGACGAGGTTACATGAATGTTGTCTGGTTTGCACAAAGAAGACTTTGATGCTCTGTGTTATAAATGAATTGAAGAAGGTTGGCATTGAACCGCAGTGAACAGTGCTATGCCCTTGATCATGCAATCTATTCACAGGCTGTAGTAGTACAGTGTGAAGTATTATTCATATTTACATGGGGCAATGAGAAGCTTTGAAAATGCTATGATAACCAACCTGATAATAACGCACACATGGCTCTGCATCAGTCTGTCATAACCTTCTACCCCATCACACTGAGAACAAGCAGGAGGCTACATTTCAGCTAACGCTATGATTGATCAGCCTGCTGAGTGTGGGTGGTTCCTGGTGACCTCGCTACATTTGGCGGATGCCTACGTATAGGTCAGACTGCCTCGAACTCTCCATCAAACAGTGTGGAGTCCAATACATGTGTAAAGAACTACTTTACTAAAGTAAAAAAATCTAAATCCTTCCTCCATCACTGGTCTGGAATATTAAAAACAATGCTATTGTTGCTATCAGGCAGGCATCTCTGGCACAGAAATCAGAGCAGTAATTTGAAGCGATAAGACCCAATTTGTATGAATTTGTTCAAGTTGGAAATGAAGCTCATTATGCTTGAGGTCTTGTTAAACCCAGAGTGAGAGAAGGAACATGAATTTGAAATGCTTTTGAAATACTGATGGGTTACTCCGTGTTGCTAAATGAAATTGTGAAAGCCTTGGAAATCAAATCATGCCTAGTCTGCTGAAATCACTTCAGTGCTTCTCTCCAGGAAATACCACAGAAGTGTGATGGTTTATTTTATCCTAAAGAGACATATATTTCAAAGTGTACATGTGAACAAGGCAAAAATTGTGCAGGGAGCTTGATTGGTGAGCTTTGGTATGAAGAAAGAGCACACAATGCAGGATTAGCAATTCCACACACAGCTGGAATGCCTGTTGTGAATGATACCTGCTGCACATACAGTGATTTTGTTAAATGAATCTCTGCTTTCTCCTGCAAGACCAATCTCTGCTGGCCTGTCATGCTGGACAAGTAGTTATTGAGCAAAAGATTGAAAGTAAGAAAGAAGAGATTGGGAGAAGAGGCTGGCAAAAGGGCGGGAGGAGGGAGTGAGGGCAGGAGATTTAGCTAAAGAAAAAAGTGAAACAGGGAGAGGGCAGAGGGAAAAAATGAGAGGATGACAGAAGGCAGAGGAGTGAGAGAAAGAAGCGTGGCGCTAATAGGAATCACAGAGAGCGACGGTGAGATGGATTTGACTGAATAAACGAGAAACGCAGACTGACAGAGACAGCAGAGGCAAAGTGAGAGACTGCCCTGGGAGGAAGAAGATTTGGTGGAAGGAGAGGACAGCTCAGCTCTGCTGCTTGCTATTCCAGGTGTCATCTTTTCCAGTCGCCACTGATTAGTGCCTGAACATATCTCCTGGGGAGAAAATTAAATATTGATCTATTTTTCTCTCTTCGTTCTAACCTCCATCCTCTTTTTTTTTTTTACTCTGCTTTTTTTTCTATAGAAAAGACCACTACTGATGGAATTTCAAATGTGGCTGCTCAGGGGTAAGCTTTTCACAAAAAAAACTTCCCTAGTGCCCTTAAATTCACCCAATCCATCCAGACATTTGGGCTTTTTACAGCCCTGCAAAGAGCTGCACTCCCTTTGCATGTCGAATAAAAGGGAGACATGCAGGAGATGTTACATACAGTATGTTAGAGAACTGTAAATTCTGTGCTTAAGGTGCATTCAATTACCATATTCTATTAAGTTTTATTGCAAATTGTGATGGTGCTTCCCTTTGCCCTGCACTGCTTGTGGCTTCTGGGGTTTGTTTTGACCCTTTAGCTGCGATTAAGGTGTGGCAACCGGTGTTATACACCTGGTCCAAATTCCCTCAGAAGTCTTTAAGCGGTCTGGCGGGGCTCACACTTTCTTTGTCTTTCTCTCCAGCAGGCAGGTGTCCTTTGTTGGTTGTTTTTTTACTTGTGTTTTAGACTTATTCTCTAAGTGGAATGTCCTTTTTTTTTGTCCGAACATGATCCGGCTTATGATGCAATGAGGGCATGTTTGGTGCCTTTTTTGGAGAGTAATTTATTGTTTGGCTTTGAGTGCCACTTTGGCTTTGACTATTGGAATTAATAAGCACTGTTAGGTGAGATTCATAAAGGGAATGGTATTGTATTTTTTTTTCCTCTGGACTTGGGACTAATTTGTTGCCTCTTCTTATCAGTTCTTTCATGAATATATACATTTCTAGCAACTAAATACATCATAAAAGTAAAGATGCTGCTCATAAAACCAAATTAACCCTTTAAAACTCCTATTGTAAATATAGTGTTCAATCATTCAATCCTATTGGACACATCACAGCTTTAATTTGCTGTGGAATTTCTGGTGTGGGGACAACTGGGACTTGACAGTGATTCAATAAGGGAACAAGAAGTGTGATTGAGGGGCACCATGATAGTGGATACAGCAGATAGCACTGTGTACCATGTGTCATAAATCACAGTGTGCAAACAGTTGTCTATAGTAAGACCATTCTGCTGCTATTGATTACTTCTGAAAGTACACACAAGGACATAAGAAGCCCATATGACAAGAAGGTGTATCACATATAAAAGATGAAATAATAAAACTATTAATATCCTTCACGCCCACTGTAGCATCCCATCCTCTCAGGTGGGATCATAAATCCTCCTGCTCCACCTGAGTCCTCTGGGTGGCATAAAGAGAACAGCCAAGCATTTAAATCCCCTCCTTTTATACCCCCTTGCCTTGTCCCTCCTCCTCCCCCCGTGTCCTGTTCTTCTCTGCAGAGCACTGGCTTTCAGTGTGACGGCCTCAGCTGTGAGGGCCCAGAGTGGTTGTGACAGGCCAGGATAGCAGCCGTTCCCCGCTGTCTGGGAGGATTAGGCCTCCTTCTTGAGGATGACTCCGGGATGCCTCGCAGCCCTCATACCTGGCTTCTATAGGGTCTTCTCCTCATAAGAGAAGACACTGGGTCACTATAGCCTTCATATGTGTGAAGGTCTATAGAAATCATGATTTGAAAATGAGATTTAATCATTATTACACGTGTCACTGGTTCAAGAATACACCAAACATTTAGTGTGACACTATTGAGGTGCAAAGTTCTGCTATTCAGGTTTGTAGTGCTATCAGGCTCAGATATGTGACCATGGTTTAAATAAGGCCTCTGAGGTACTGGAATAGCAGGATAATGGTGTAAACGGGGTGGAGTGTTAGTAGGTAAAACATGCTTTTGTAATCTGTTATAATAATAATATGAATGGACCACTGGTTTAAGCTGTGTGACTACTCTATGCTTTTCTATTTAGTCTGCCCCTTACAGCCATTAAGACTTATTGTGCCTGACATTGTAACGATAAAACAGGCACTTCCAAACCAATTCCCACTTTTTACCCCCAGTCGACCTCTCTTTTCCACATTAGTAGGCAATCAGTATGAAAAAACCCCTGACCTTTGATTTTATAGACCATTTGCGATATGAAAAAATGTCATAGTTTGAGTCCTCTTAACTACCACTGGAGCTGAAGAAAAACCCAGCACCCCTCAGAAGCGCTTGTCAGGACAGATGTTTGTTGTGTGTGCGCGTGTTTTTATGGATAGCTTTATCCACAAGTTCAATTTAAACTTTCAGCAACCATAAAAGGCCATCAAGCGGATGCTGTAAACTTATGATATTCAGGAAAAGACAGCTCTTGCTTTGCAAGGATAAACCCCGGAACAGATGGGATGCTTTGCTCTGCTGACAAAGCCCAAGGCCTTAAGGCCAGACTCCATCATGACGACCAGTCCACCGTAGATTTCACAAAAAAGCAATAGCAGGTAAATCTTGAGTGGCTGGGATCCAAGCATCCAATTATTCAGCATCAGGGAAAGCTTCTCTTCTTCCCAGCCTGACTTTATTTGAAAAATTTGAACAGGCCAAACAGGAAATGTGCTTTCATTTCCAGAGGCAGCCAAGAGCCAAGATTGAACGCAATTTTAATGAGCTTTCCCAATGAGGTGCCACCTGTTTTATCCAGATAATTGGATGATTGGCCACCCTTAAACAACCCCTGCTTGGCAATCTCTCTGTCTTCCTTTCTGTCTTCTCTTGTTTCTTTCTCTCTTTGAGCTGTCTTTCAAGGATACCCATAACAAATGCCTATAGACAGCATACAGTTATTGAAAAGACTCAGCAATGACAACACTATCATCTTTTTTTGTGCAGAAATCAGTCCTTGGTGCTACTGTAAACCTTTGCGGTGCGTTACAACTAGGATTTATTCTTTCTCTACTTCAAACATGAATCTATTCCAGTAGGAAAACAAAGAAATAGATTCTGTGACTGCTTCACATGCATTTTTAATGGTTGCGGTTACATCTGTGTCTATAGGGGTGCTCAACCAAGCTCTGTATTTATTCTCAATTAGCTTTCAGCTCACTGATGGCTTAAACAATCACTTTACAGTCTTCTTTGTCATTAGGAATGCGTTTGCTGCAGAGCAAATCTGGGACTCCTCACTCACACAATACAGATGATTTAATCCATTTCACAGTGTACAAGTGAACACCACAAAGTTGTGTTACATAAAGCAGATATTACCAGCTGTTGCTGTGCCTTTAATTTCCAACTGCATCTTCCTGGTATCTTTCCAGAGTAACTTATTGACGAGAAACATGACAGACAGAGACATGCTGAAGCAAGGTGTCATTGTTGGAGATGAGCTGAAAATGTTAATACAGCTGTAGACACAGTTATACCTGAAACTGCCTGTACATAACCATTACACATCAGGATTCACAGAAAAAGGCTACCAGCTAGCATTTGTGTGTGTGTGTTTTTTAGCCTAGCCTGCACATCTTGCTTTATCTTGCACCACATATCCCCAAAGCCATGGCCTCAGGAGAAGGCCAAAGAGCTAAACCCTGCAGCGAACTAAGATCACATAGCAAAACCCAGCAGATCACAGGAAGCTTTAGCAGTGTGTGGAAATGATAGACAAGAAAACTATGATGTTTAAATGCTGTAGAATTTAAATAAAGTTGGACCAAAAAACAAACAAAAAAAGTACAAGGTCAGGGTGATACAAAAAGTATTAAACATTGAAATGGTATAAGTGCACATTTCTTTAAAAAAGTGGAATTACAGTCATAAAATTCCAATTTGTCAACAAATAAGCTGAAAGAGTGAAGATTTGTTGGAGAAATAAATAAATAAGCTAGAGGTCAATGTTTTTAGCAATCAATAAAGAAGTTTTCTCTTGAACATCAGTGCTTCCCATAGCTATGTGCAATGTGATCAGTTCACCAGCACCAAAATCAATAATGAAGCCCACAAACTTATTCAAATTAAGACTTCACAGGCAGACAAGGTCAGCCCACACATGCAGATTAGATGTATTGTAGGACAGCAGAGCTACAACAAATTCCTATATGGATGTACTAAACATTTTCAGTGTGTAAGTATAAAAGCAGGCTTGGATGTAAGACAGCATGAGAGACACTAATAACTTGGACTTACTACTGTACTCGAGCAGCTCCAAAGAGTGTAATAAACAGGGACCACCACTCCTTCCTGACTGGGGACCTGACCTTTCCACAGTAGCTGCCCCTCAATTTGCCAGCCCACAGGCCCATACAGGCAGATAATAGGCATCCTCAGGAGTCACCATTACATCTATGTGTCTGTATAGTCAGGCATGGACACACACAGCAGTTGTGCATTCAAATGTCAGGCATATTTGTTGGTAAAAGGGCACTGACGGGCACAGGAGCTGCTGGGCAGGGGAAATGGAACAGCTTTTATTAAAGGTAAAGATGTAAAGGACAGATGACGTGGGAAGAGAGAAACACAGTGATAGAAACAAACAGAATGAAGCAAAGTTTAATTTTATCTGAAAGAGATTTTGTATGTGAATAGAAAAAGTCAAAATTCAAAGCCATAGTAGGACAGAATTATGCATTCAACATCAAATCCACAAGCTGCACAGAGTTCCCAGTTTGTGTTCGCCACATGTTGATTGTGGCTTTATCACAGCTGTGACACTGGCAGACAGCAGCAAGTGTTTTTTTCTTGTAGCAGCTGGGTTTCTGTTTCCTTACTGTTCTTTGTATAAAAAAATGTCTTCCATGGCTGCATACTAACTTGTCTACTCTTAACACATCTGAACTGAGTCCAATGCACAGGGGTGCCAGTGGTGCTGCCAGAATCCTACACCATTAAATCTACTGCAGTCAATCCAAATGCATTATCATTATATTGTGGACAATAATCCTTCTAAGACCAAGCGGCAACCTCGGGGCTCAGACTTGAAGCCCATGTGAAAGTGTCAAAACTTGTAGTTCACGCTGCAACTGCTTGGGGGTTGGCTCCAGAAGCGAGTTATTTCCCATAGACTCCCATGTTAAACATGAACATGTTTACAGCCTGGTACAAAGAACCATTCTGGTCTCAAATGATAAGTTCTCTTCTAGTGTCAATTGTACAGCGGGTGAATTTTTATATAACTCTCTTGTTTTAATTATATTCAGACTTTAAATGCATGCATAATTATGGGCGTTGAGTGACAGGTGGTTGCTGTATCACAGCACCAGTTTCCTACTTCAGCTATCACCTGCCATCCCACCCGATCAAATTTTTTTCAGTATATCAGTCCTTTCCATTGAAAATAAAATGACATTTTTTTTTACATATTTTTAAGGCTGTGAATGATACAGGAACAGACACCTCACCTTCAAAATATAAATATAAGACAGAAAGAGAAAGTATGTAAGTGCTATTTTATTGAGCTTTCTAGCTCAGAGCATTAAAAAAGAAGCTCATTTAGAGAAAACTGCCTTTTAATTTAAAATCTCTTATAAGAAACCAGTATTTACAAGTGAAAGTTTTAAATCATCATGAGACTTCCTCAACTGATTACTTACATTAGAACAATTATATTAAAAAGCTTCTCAAATGGACTGGATTTTTTTTTCAAATGGATTTTTTTTCTTGTTTTTTGACTAAAGTGGCTCCAACTGAAAAATTGGTTATTGCAGGTTTAAACTGTATTGCTATTTACAATTGTAGCTGAGCTATGATTGTGTTTCCGCTTTGGTTTTAGAGACTTTATCGCTCTCACCTGTGCTGTTCCTGTCTCCGAAAGTCCGAAAAGAGTTTTTCCTGATTAATCCCATTATTATAAGAACAAACATTTGATACTGACCTATTGACAGGTGGCTAGATATGATGTTATGTAAGGTATGCATGCATCATGCATTTAGTTGCAGGAATGGAGGAAGCCTTCTGTTTGTATTTGTGTAGTCACAGATTGAACCTGAGAGCTGAAAGTGTGTCTGTGAGTGTGTGTGTGTTGGATTGGGGGAGGGGTGCTTGGCTGGGTAATTGAGTGCTTAATCCCATCAAAGACTGCTTCATGCTGTCCGCTTCTTCCATAATCTGCCCATAATTACACACTCCCAGCGTGAGACCCACATGCACACACAAAGTTTTGCCTGCGCACATGTATAGAAAGACACAGCACCTTGTTCAGCATTTTTTTAACACTTATGTCCTTTATTATTACTATAGTGTATATTTGACTTTATGTCACATTGTGCAGTGTTGGATGTTGGGTTATATTAAAAAAACAGGGCAATATAACTGAAAGAACTCTGTATGAAGCTTAGTCTTGTTCCTACATCAGGTTCCATAATGAGGAAACAAACTTGAATCATTTGAGTGTGACTCGGCACCAGTTTGAAGCAGCAGATGGGAAAAGTGTGTGTGGGATATTGAGAATCACATTGATTTTTATCTTGGCATTAAACATTTTTTTTCTATGAAGACACCCGACTCCATTAACAAAATCCTAACTGTGAGCTGGATGCTTTCACACCAGCTCATAAACTAACCAATCAAATCCCCTTCCTTAAAGGAAAGCAGCTACATGTGCATTTTAGCCACTCTTGTGCTCTTTATACTTTCTGTTTTGTTTCTGAAGTATGCAGAAGTACAGAGCACAAATGTGAATTTATGTTACACCTGTAAATAGCGGTCAATTGGGTCCTAACAATAAGCTGTGCGGGACTATGTGAAAGCACCGATCTTCCACAGTTTCTGTTGTGGGTGGGTAATAAATTGGGAGAGTGTCCTTTGTCCACAATAAAAGCTGAGTGAGACCCAATAAATCACAGATTTTTCGCAATGAATCCTTTGTTATTTACATTGTCCATTTATATATAAAAACTCACAAAAACATCATGAGTGTATATTCAATTTGTTGATCTATGTCTGCAGGATAACCCCCCCCCCTAGACTAATATTCTTTATAACACCACTCCAGTCACTCACTTGTTATGACTATGTCACATTGCAGAAATCCAATAGTGTCGTATTTGGTTTCAGGTTGTTCACAGAGATACAAAACCATTCATCTGTCACAGCGTGATGTATATTGCTACACAGTGTACGAAACACACTCTTAACCTGTGGGTCAGAGCAGTGAATCGCAGCACTGACACATCTTTGATCAAGCTACTAAATGGCTCCAACAAGATAGTTGTCCCACATAAATCCTAAATGATGCAGGTGAAGCAAAGAATAAGAAGAGGAGAAGATGGAGGGTTTTTTTCTTCTTCTTCTCCTTTTTTGGCTGGCATGGCCAAAGGGGCTGGCACTGATGCTAGTAAATAATATGGTAAATACTGACGCTTTTACTCCTGAACACTCCCATCTGTCTGGCCCAGGGAGGGAAAATAAATACTGGTGGAGTGGAAGAGAGAGAGAGAGAGAGAGAGAGGGAGAGAGGAGACAGGGAGTGTGATGAACCAGCAGGGCCTGCAGCCGATTAGAAATGCAGACTTTTGACTTGAGGCAGCCTGAAGTTCGAGTCAGCCTAGGAAAAGAAAAAAAAAAAAAAATTGGTCGGGTAAAATGATTATGTAAAACCCTCTCTGCACCATCAACTATCATCGGCGTGCCCATGAGCAAAGCACTTCATCCCCCAGATTGCCTCTCTGGAGCTGCTGCTGCTGCTGCTGGATGATGACTCTAGTTCTCTGCAAATCCCACATGTGGATGTGTTTTTGATATGTGAAGTGGCGACTACATGCAAATTAAATGATGAAAATTACATTTTAACATTGAAACCGTTTAAAGTAAATTATATGGCATGGCAGATTAGGGATGGTAGCAGTGTGGATCAATGGATGGCTCTCTCTGACCTCTTACTGTTCAAGGCCTGCTGCTTAAATGTGATTTCCAATTTTAGTCTAAAGCTGCAAAAAAGACTAAAACACAGAGCTTTGCATGACTTCTCCGGATCTGTTTATAGATCTGATTTAATTTTAATCTTCATAATCAGCGCTTGTGAACACAGCATATATGCATATTGTTTGACACAGTGTAAGCATCTATCACACATAAACATGCTGCTTATTATAAGTTCAGTCGCACACAAAACACCAGAATAATTAAAAGAAAACTCTTCTTAGTATATTTGAATAAATAAATAAATAAATACATTTTCAATTTGCTGAATAGAAAAAAAATACACTGTCACTTCTCATTAAGCTCAGAGGTCTAAATAAATGTAAGCAGCATCCACGCTGGGTGGCACAGTTGTGCAGCGGTTAGCACTGTCACCTCTCAGTGTGGAGTTCCTCCCACAGTCCAGAGATGTGCATGTTAGGTTGATTGATGACTCTAAATTGGCTGTGGGTGTGAATGTGAACATGGGTGGTTGTCTGTCTCTCTGTGTTACCCTGTGATTGACTATTCAGGGGGTCCTGAAAGGATAAGCAGGTAGTGGAATCCATGCTGTTACTCTTTTCTTCTGGCAGCTGCTTGAAAGTTTCTGCCATTTTCTTTTTGGGAAACAGAAGTGACCATATTAAGACAGTTGGGTGGAGCTAAAGAGAGGTAAGGGTTAACTGAAAGAACACCATACACAAAGTATAGGATATTTTTTATAGTGTGAACCAGAAGAGATGAAAAAAATAGAAAGATTTCAGTATAGAGCTTCCTGTAAATGCAATTTTGTGACAAAAACATGCACCAGAGTTGCCTTGTGTGGGCTTAATCAGTATACCCTCCTCTTCCTCCTCCTTCAGCAATGTGTGGTGCCAAGAAATCAACACACAGGTGCAGACCAGAATCAGTGTTTGCCATAGCACTGGCTTTCTGCCAGCAGGAAAATTAATTCTAAATTATTATGCCCCTTCTTATACATACTTATAAACACTGGTGCATAGGAATTGTAACAGTAAACATGTTTTGAAAGAAATGTTATTGAGACTGTGATATGTTTTCAACCATGTTAAATGTGCACTGTGCATATGTATTGAAACCAAACAGGATATTTATCTTATCTTATCTTAAACCTTTAATATATTTGTCTATTGGATCTATAACTCCATAAGAAATACAATCAAACTTACATACACTAGATGAGAAGCTGCACACAGGGCCAGAAAGGCCTCCCAAATATATACGTATCCACTGCGTCAACCGCACACACACTTACGTTCGCTCTGTCAAAAGGTGGAAGTGGGCCAACATGCTCGGTTGCCAGGTTGACCCCTTGTCGTTCTCAGGTGTCTATCAGCCCAGACAGAGAGGGAGTCAGAGGAGGGGGGGAAGGGAGGGGGACCAGGAGGATGAAGTGGGAGGAGGCAAGAAACTGCCAGATCACTGTGTGGCAGAGCAGCGTGGCCTCTGGCACTGTCACAACTGCTGCCACTGCCGCTTCTGTTGTTGTTGCTGTCAGATGACGACAGGACGGAGAAAAACAGAGAAAAACAAGGGAGGGTCGGGTTAGAGAGGAGAGAGCTGCTGATTGGAAAGACTACTAAAATATCCCATGCAAGTAGAAAAGCTGTCACTTTGTTTTTCTTAATTAGAGGGGATTTACTAGAAATGCTTTAGGATGCACTCTTTGACTTTCCAAAATGTCTTCTCAGCAAAATATCTTCTTATGTTACTACTTAAGTTTTTAAAGATTTGAGAGAAGAAGCTTTTCTAGTATAACTCTATAGCTTAGCTCATTATGGCACTTTTACACATTGGCCCTGAACATAGAGGCTGTCTATCAATATAATGTTGGATTTAGCAGTGATGCACCTAAAACACCATATCAACCAATCAGAAACTGAAGGGTTCTTCCTTCCTAGGGGCAGGCTGTAGAGTGTAGCCATAAACCCCCTGAAGAGGAACTTACTCAGCTGTAGTAAAAAAAAGTCTCAGTCAGTGTATGGATTGTCACACTTCCATTGATGTCTCTTCAAGGCTGTTGTGATGAAAACACATTAAACATAAAACCCCTCAGATCTCATAGAGCTGTCCTTCATATAAGCATCTGTTCCTCGGCGTACAAAATGGCGAGAAAGAATGAGTGAGGAAGAAATCAGTCAGAAACTAATGAACAAATCATTAGTTAATGGTTTGTCCTAACCACTTTCCTCATTATATGCTAGTTCCTGATTAAGTATGAGTCAGCCACTGTGCAGCACAATGTAGCAAGGACTCTTTAATTAGTCATTACATGTTAGTTACTCTGTGCACCCTTCTTGTGGTGTAGCTACAGATAATTTCAATATCGATCAATAAACCAGAGAGAGAGAGAGAGAGGATGAATTACTCAGTAAAATGTCTTATATTTAGGGTTAAACCACTGGTGTTGTGAGCATTGGTTCAGTTGATTTTGTTTTTATTTAAATATTGATTTTTGTCCTTATTTTATTGCATTTACATTTTACTTTGAAAGTCTAGTTTCCTGGGTGTCTGTGTGTTTTACTTCCTCCTGAAATTTACACCATTTTGATTACTTGCCCTGGACTTGTTGCCCCATTGTGTCTGCATTTAGATCCTTCTTTTGAACCTTACATAAACAACTGGCTTTTAAGTAGTTGTCCAGCCCTATATCTAAAATATAAATGTGTATAAATATATGAGCCACATTTTGCATCAACAGAAGCATATGAATATAAATTTGTAAACATCTACATTACTGTAATTTATAAGGTTTGGTCCACCACTTTAAACCAGAGACCATGCCACAATCCATGAAGTGGAAACGCCCCTCTTCTCCGTTTCCATAGATGGCCAAGGTGGTTGTCAGGTGATTGCCACCATCTTCTTGGATGCAAAGAGCATTGTGTTCTTTGAGTACCCCCAGAAACTACGATAGGGAATAAGGAATCAAGTCAAGTCATTCTGGAAAACCGACTAAACCAGAACAGTGCTCCTGCACTGAATCAGTGGTTGCAATGGCTGCCGTGAATGACTGTGGCTTTGAACTGGTTGATCACCCTCCAGATTCTCCTGATTTGGCACCATTCAACTAATTTTCTGTTCCCCGACATGAAAAATGACATCATATCTGCAGTGGGAATTTTTTTAATTAGATTTAGATTAGAAATTAGAGCCCCCCCCCCTTGTAAAGACCAACCAATACTACATAATTGACCATGGAGTTGATTCTGTCAAGCAGGTAAAACAGGCCTCCAGTGTGATGCACTATTTCTTTATAATGCACCAAGATACACTAAAAGTGCACAATTGTATTTATTGAAAAAAAATATAACAGTGAGTTTACCATGCTGAGAATGTTGACAGGAAATTAAAATAGACGTGCAAATTGAAAATATCACATCACACTTTTACTGACTGACAAAACGAGAAATTCGACATTATGTTCTCCACTCATGCATATCAAAAATGCACAAGTACACCCACACATATGCGACGAACGTTTACATCGATGTTAGTCCAATTAGCTGTGTTCACACTTGGCTAGTTAGCGGTGTATGCCTGTAAAAAGTTCCATCTGTTTATGTTCACAACTCGGTGTGTTTCATACCAGCTTTCACAGGTCATTTAGCCCGCTAGAAGGGAGTGAAGCTTTCTCAAAATCCCACAAACAACTCTATTGTCATTGTATTATTGTGTAAAACTCCTCTGACAGAGGTTGTATCGTGGTAAAGGTGGGTGATGCAGCTGTTCAAAGTAACAACGATGACATTTGGCTCCTTGTGCGACTTTCAGCTGCTGCAGATGACGCGAACGGGTGATTATTTTTAGCAGGAGGACGTTTGATTATTTGATGAGGATTTCACTGTCAACAGTGTTTTTTTTTCTTTTCCAGGAAAGATGACATGGAGCTAATCCTGCTCCGAGACCCATAGATAGACAGGGAGAGAGAGAGAGAGATCCATTCTTGGTGCAGTGCAGTCAAAACACTTACACATACACACAAACACAACTAAAGATTGCCACAGAAGAGGATATCATCTGGCTTAATTAAATGCCATAATCACAATTAGACTGGCAGATACATATGCTTGTAGCAGCTTGATTGTAATAAAGGTTCAGGGTTTAAACCTCAGAAGAAGAAGACATTTTCATACTAACTAATTTATGAAATAAAATGCAACTAAATTTGTTGTGTTGATTTTTCTCTATTTAACTGTAAATAAAAAAAAACTCTTTATTTTTCCCTTTTATGTGATAATTTATTCACTAAAAGATCTATTATTCACCCCCCCCCCCCCCCCCCCCCCCCCCTTTAATTTAGCTAAACTTTTTTTCATGTGTTTTTCTTTTTACAATTTTAATGCCTTGTCCTCAGTATGCAAATCACATGGAATTATTTAAAGGCTTATAAAGCTTTTCACCTTTAGCACATATTTTACTGAAAATGTATTTTTTGCACTTCGTTCATAATGTTGCTTTACATCTGCTGTATGTCAGTGTTGAGTTTACAGTATGTGTGGCCAATAAATCAGTCATTACAACCTTAACTTACAGAAGTTTTACTGCCTGGCAATGCAGTAATAATTTTACAAGTCAAGTTTAGTACCTTAGCACAGCCAGCCTCATGTTTGCAAGCAGCACTCTCACAAGCCCTTATCATAACCCCAACACAACAGTCAGTCGTATGTGTGTGTGTGTGTGTGTGTGAGAGAGAGAGTTGTTGGTTTGAGCCTGCAGCTACAGCTGGAGTGCTGTTGCCACCATTGGACATGTTCATCTCATATGTGTGCCAGAGGAATATTTCTTAGAGCTACTGTTACAGCTTTTATGAAGCAGAATCCGAGTTTAAATCATGTTTAAAATAGAAATAATAAGAAAGAGGACAAGTCATAGAGAGAGTATTGCTTTCAGAATGTGGAGAGATAGTGCAGCATAGCTGCTGAGCCTCAGGCAGTGGAATATGTGGGTTAGACATGTCATTCTTGGATTGATCAAACATTTTTTTTAATTACCACATCCATGGGGCCTTTATATCAGGCATTTTGTAATGGCAGACAGTGATTCTGAATGGTTGACCCCTGTGCTCATGTTGTTTTGTGCTGTTTGTGCACAGTAATATCTGTTTGTGTGTATTTACTTACTACTTACTTATATATTTACATTGCTTTATGTATCTGTTTAGATTAGTTTTCAGCCCAGGTGGAAATGGCATGGTTGGGAATAGCAATCTTATGCACTCATACTTAGGCCTACAAACACAGGCTCCATGTGGTGCATTTGTGGCCTGTCTGTCCCGGTAGTACACACGCCACACTCTTTACACACATGCATGTGTTTGTCCCACCTGTCTGTGCCGGTGTTTGGTGCATTGGCACGGCTACCTCCATTACACTGTGACTGTTCATCAAAACCCTGCTCCCAGGCAACCTTGTCGCCTGGCAACACAAGTGAAGTTCACCAAGGGGAGACTTCAACCAGGCGCAAAGGGAGGGTACACAGAAGGAAAAAGAAAGGGCAGGACATGCTAGCTCCACCTCCCCCCCATGTGTGGATCTGCCTTTTACTCCTCTCTGAGAATTGGCATGTAAAACTAACAGTTGGGCAGCACACTGGAACCAGCTTGTAATTATACGAACTCAGACAGGTACGTTGTCAGGGTCATTTTTGTTTGTGGCCTGCAGCTCAATATCACCCAGCCAATTATTACAGTAAAAGTAGTGCCATATAGATATAGGGCTACATTCCTATTCTAACCCTCCATCAGCTACAACCACAGCATCCATACTGGAGGCACAGTGATCGAATGTGAAATGTGTCTTCATTTTAGAGCTGTTACACCGTAGAGCTGCAATTACCCACTGATGCCTGCTTACCGCCAGGCAATCAACACTCCATTAGCCCCTCCACACTCACAGCTCTAAGACACACATATGCACCACCGACACCCACAGACACACACATGGGCCAGCAAAGACACATGTACGCACAAATGCACACTCCCCTCCCAGCAACTGCGATTGTGGAGGGGACACAAATCATTACTGACTGCTGCGGCTGTTTTTTCCCTTTTTTTGTTGATCTTGTTTTTCTGTCTTCCAGCATTTTTTCGCCCCCCCCAATCCTTAAAATCATGCTGCTGCTGTAGCTTCTGCTTCCTAAAGGAACAGAGAATTTTTTTAACATGTCCTAGTGGAGGAAAGTGATCATGTAATACTTTGCCTGAGATACAGTAGAGAGTATATGTGTTATTCATGGCCAAAGGCATTTCTATCATGTTAAGTGGAAAATCTGCCGCAGAGAGGTGACTGGAATGAAGGTGCTGCTGGAATCAACACAAACAAACACACATGCTCTCTCTCACGCTCTCACACACACACACACACACACTGAAACATGTTTGCACAGCAACACCGGCGCACACGATACAAACAGTCAGAAATAGTGACATAAATGTGTAAATCGGCTTTGTTGTTAAAATAGTAAGCCTCTGCCGTGCATTTCACTTCACTGCTTTAGACTGACATTCCTGTTTGCCTGTGCTTTCTTTCTCTTAACTTTCTAATCCAGTTGAGCACACAGGCACCCTCCGAGTATATATTTTCCACCCACAGCACATATTACCTTCCTGATCAGACCCGCACTCTCAGCATGTGTGTATTGTCGTCTGTCGTCTGGCGCCCTTCAAACACTCAAGGCGAGAAGCAGGCTGTCCTTCACTTTGCCTTTTCTTTAAATTGCCATTCTTTTGGGGATCTGTGAACAAACATTCCTCCCAAAGTGTCATTATTCATACTGATGACTCATAGGCAAGGAGATGTTTTCCCATATGAGCTCTGAATAAGGGAAGGAAAAAGCAGTCAACATCCCATATGGGCCGGATATCTGTGTGGTAAATCATACAGCATAGCCTACGTACATGAAGAGTCACGTGTTACATGACTTGGCCTTTTTATCACTGCCTGAATCATTTTTTTAATGTTCAGTAGATGTTAACATCAGTGACATTCATGCATATGCATTACATAGATAGAAATCTTCCAGTCAATTTCTCAATCAAATAAAATGGTCCGTACATCCGCTTCTGACGACACAACTTAATGCAGCTGAACTGTGGTAGTCTGCCCTCCAGGAGAGCGCCAATTCATGAACTGAATTGGCGCACAGAAAAAAATAACATCTGACATGACACACTTTTGACATGACTTTTAACTAAAACATTAGGTTAGAATGAAAGAAGCAACATGACAGCTGTATTTGATGTTTGTGAACAAGTGAAAGCACAGGGCTCCATGTTGGGACGACCATGCAGCTGGACGCATATTGTGCTTGATTGCAGTGCTTGTGGGCAGGAGTCACATGCAGGATTTAACAGCTGTTAGCACAAACAACAAGTTTTTTTCTGTCCACGTTCTATTTAACACTTGGCCTGGTTTATGTTTTATTCTCCAGAAAAGGGGCATCATCATTTTTTATTTATTTTTTCGACGAATGGTGTGTGTCTGTCTGTTTTACCTCCTCTAGTGTCCCTGCTATTTGTGACTATACCTGCCCCACCCTGATCATCTTCACCTGTGCCTTGTTATCCTTCATGTATTTAAGTCTTGTTTGTGTTACTTCATTCTGTCTTCGTTCCCCATGCTTCTAGTGTTTGGCCTGAATCTTTATTTCTAGTTAGTTTTCAGTTGTGTTCTTTTCAGCTTTTGTTTGAACTTTGTTTTTAATCGTTTTGGATTTTGCGTCTGGATTTTTGCACTTTTTGTAAATGGTTTTTGCCAGCTTTATCGATTGATGCTTGCCTTTTGTTAAATTTATTCGTTTCTTGAGTTCACCTAAACTCTAACGTAACGGGGTGTCTGCTTCCCAAAATTCCGGTCTAAATCAGTGTCAGCATATTTAGATATAAACATGTGCAAACGTTTTGCATTTTAAGACCAAAACAGGTTTGTGTTAAATTGCTATATATATATATATATTTAATATTGCATAATCTGCCCTAAATGCTTTATTTCCTTTGGTAGACATTTTTTTGTGCTTGCACTTATTTAGACATTCAATCATCCTGCTGAAAGTGGTGCACAGCAAATCACATTCCTGTGATGTCTCCACAGTCAATTAATGCAAATATCTGTAATATGGCCTTCCGGGTGTAGTATGCTAATGCGGACATGCTAGATTGTTAGTTGGAGTAGTTCATGAAGAAAAGTACACAGGTTAATTTGCATTAATCCAGTAACTATGCTCCATGTTAAATAGTGGTCACCATCATTGAGTACGGGAGCAAACAGATTATCTGTGGTCAGGTGTTATGTAAGCGAGCAGGCTTTTAAAACAGATGGCAAATAACTCATTCAGTTCCATGGCTCCACACAGCGTGAGAGCTTTGAAATGAGTCTCGTTCTGGTGCGGCATTTACCTGCAGGCTGCAGTGATAATTACAAGCACATGCTGACCACTGTGATTTATGAGTTTGAACCAATCAGTGCAGGAAATAAATGCTTTAATGCTTTAAAAAGGTTTCACTTTTAAAACTCTTTAAACTATTTAAAAGTTTATGGTGCAGATTAAGAAGTCTCTTTTAAATTACAGGGATGATGTTCAGTATTCTTCATTATCCTGCTGGTAATCAAGGGTTGTCTTTGGTCATAAAAACTGACAGGCACACTTCATTTTATATATACATATATATTTTCCATCCACTGTTTTTGTTTAGGTATCATGTTGTAAATTCTCAGACCATTCCCTGCACACAAATGTCACAAGCTGAGCCTTCATTATCTTTATGGGTTTTTAATGCTGTGCTCTCTTTAGCCATCCCTGGTCTTTAAAAGCCCACTCCATTCAGTTTGCAGAGTGTGAAGGGTTTAGTTTTATTTCCCACTATATAGTTTGTAATGCTCTTGTGCGTCCTGGTTCCTGGTGGACCGAGCTGATAGCTACAAGCCCATTCAGTTAATTTTTGCCCAGCCATAGTCATTCCATCCAGACAGGTATTGTCTGGCTCCAGAAACCCATCTTGATACAACTGAAGCACCTTTTTTTGCTAGGAGCCTGAGAGAGATTTCAACCTATCCACTCATTGATTTTTTTTTCCCAGTTGTCTTACACATTATAGCTAGGTAGAAAAAAAGCAACAGCAGCAGCAGTGTGGATAGGTATCACTTACAAATGGTAATAAAGAGACTGCTGGTTGCTGCAGTGAAAGTTTTTGGATTAAATGAGTTGTGCCGAGGTGCAGCTTTACACAAAACTTTCCACTCTGCAACAGCTGTAGTGAATTTAATGTTGTATATTACTGCGCTTTTGTGCTTTAATAAAACTGACATCACTACCACCACCAATAGCCATGGCACACCTGTGCACTAAAATATTAAGCACCGCAAAATATAAAAGGGAATGTTTGGCAAAGAAAATAGATGTTTTTGTTTATTTCACATTGTTTCTTTCTATTTATTTTAAAGTGGCCAACAGTGTACCATTCATGCTGCGTCTTCACACTGCATCAAATCAATGGTCCACTTATCCCCTATAGTGCTGCAGTAGTCATGTATTTTCAGTCAAAAATGGCCGCATGGAAGCCTACAAAAGACCAATATTGTAGTGTTTTTTTTGTACAAATGGTGAAATATTTCAAAAAAAAATCATGTTAAAGTAATTCATAATTGATTGGTTATATTTCATAAATCACTCAGCAGCGTGCTTTGTTACCTCATTAAGATATCATTTTATAAATGAAACTCCTCTAGCTAAGAACAAATCAATCCATCAGCCATGTTGCTGCCAGTGTAAATGCACTCCAGTTCAAAAAGATACAGCCATCTTCCTTCACATTCCTCATAAATCTCACTTGATCCCCCCCCCCCCCCATGTTCTCAGTCCCCCCTCCTCCATTCTTCTCCGTGACACCAGCAATGTAAATAATTACACCATAGTACTGAGAATGGAAAACAAAAACAGAAAAAAACAGGAAGAAAATCTCCTACACAAACATCTTATAAAACCACCACCCTGTCAAAAATGAGCCAACATTCCCGATTGCAGTTTTCGATCTGTATGTCAGTGTATTGCTGAAAGTAGTAATTAGGTTGTCAGGGAGAGAGCATGCGAGAGAAACATAATAACCACCGCACACACACACAGAGCCTGTGTAAAGGGACAGCTGGGGGACAGAAGAGCCATTATGAGTATGCTGATGGCAGTGACAACTGTGCTGTATGCTTTTACTCCACTGCTTTCCTTCCAAAAACGTATTGACTGCGTATTGATGCAATTTGTTTTTATCTCTTAAATCGAAAACATATACATCACTGACAGGTTATTTAGATCTAAATATATAGCTATTGTTGAAGCACTGCTTGCTACACTGACAGTTTCCAAATAAGTATACAGGATCCCTATTTTTTCATTCAGCCTATCTTATCCTATCTGGAATTGTTTACAATGCATCATATGAATCAAATAGGACGTACTGCATCGTAGAGGAGTAAGATTTGACTTAGACTAGATGGGTTTAGGTATGAATCCTTTTGAAATGTATCACTGCCAAAGCCGCAGAGGCCAACAGTTGTCACTGAATTTACACCAGTCATAAAAAAGTAATGTACATTTGGAAGGTCAAGTATATTTGTCAGACTTTACATATCTGCTGGCCCATTCAGAGGACCTTGTGAGAACTGCCAGTTACCCAAATGGCCAGGCAGACTGTGGTAGACCTGTGTGTGTGCCCAGACTCCTTCCTAATGACCCTGCAGGAAACTGTTGGCACACAAGATTTGGAAGATTTGCTGAAAAAATATTAGTCATCTTTCACAGAAACTCCACAAATGAGTGAGTCAGATGGAACATGTCTAAATAGGGAAAGGTCGCCAGCATCACTCAGAAGGAGGACCAGTGAACGGAGCAGTGAGTGACAAAAAAAAAATGCAATGAAGAATAAAAACTACCCTCACAAGCAAAGTTGTGCCGGGAAAAAACGAACCCTCAATTAACAGATACTAGCAGGACCCGAGGAGCAGGGGAAAACTGCAAAAGTAATACTTAAACTCCATTTTCCTACCATCAGTCTCAATCATGGCTCTTGTTAGGTCCCGGGCATCAGCCACACGCAGCGCGGCTAACTAGCATCCCACTGTTCCACTTCCAATATGACAGTGTCCTTAACAGCAACATCATGGTGGGATAGAGAGTAACAAGTCTCACATGGAAGAGAAAAATGCAGGAGGGAGCACTCTGATAGCGGTTACAGGGAGGTTGCAAAGAGCTCAGTGGTCAGCAAGTACAGAAGTGATTATGTCATTGAACCAATAATGGATTCTAAGAGAATTGTGTCCAATGACTTCAAATATCCCTTCCATCAAGTCACTTTGAAAGCATTTTAAACCTGTGTATGATCGTGTATACACATGCACATCCTCCCATGTCCCTGTCTGCTGCTGCCTCTTGCCAAGCTGACCCTGCTCTCTGGAGATCCAGCTGTGATAATAAGCACTTCTTTTCTGAGCAAACACCTCAGCACAGATAGGCACACATACATGATGTTCACTTACCACCACATGCAGTCACACATCTTTCACTAACGCCGTTGCACATTATTGGACAGCTATTATGTTACCTGTGTTCATGGGTTACATGTATTTTTAACAGTATCTATCTGTAATTATGTAACTTAGCAACAATCACCCACGCAGATGTGTGGGTTCAGTCTGTGTGAGGAAAAAAAACTGGGCGTCACCTGATCATCATTGTGTTCGCTAACTTTGATGATCGACACCATCAACGACAACAGGTCATGCCACTGTGTTTTCTGTAATTGAAGGCTTGTATTTCTTCTTAATTGGTCATAATAAGAAAGGACACAGTTTGTTATGATCAGGTCTCTAGAAGGGTCACTGTTGTTTCTGTTGGATAGAGTTGCTTTCAATATGATGCAATAAAACTGGAAACTATCACTATCACTAAGTTCTTTGCACCATTCTGTGTGGATGTAAAAGCTACATACATGAGTCTTACTGCACAGATATGCACAAAACAAGATGACAACATCTGTATGACAATGTATGTTAAATGGCCCTTCTGGTTAAGTGTCATGCGGCAACAAAAGTATAGACAGTGAGACAGGAATGGTTTTCTGGGCAAGCAAAAAAGAACAGCGGGTGAAAACAAAACTGCTTTTGGTGTCAGGGGGACTCAAACCTCAGACTTCTAAGTGAATTTCCAACGCTTTGCATAAACCCCTACTATTTCCAGCCTACTTGTTTAGAATTTTGCAGCTGTTATAGTCCAATGATGGGACAATATGTCCATATTTTAACTATGTGTTGTATATGGAGGATGTATTATTGACCAAATGTGGTGTTTTTTGTGAGGACATGTTTGGGCAATGATTTATAGTGTTAACAGTGACTTACCAACTGGACACAAAAATATTCATAAGAAAGATGTCAGATTTTAAATCTGAGGTTGATTTTAAAAAAAAACAATGAGTTATAAATCAGATCATATCTCATATCAAATACCACATTCAATAGACAAGTTGTGCTTGCTGAATATATTTGTGTACATATTTGAAGTCTCTGCCTCCTCATTTTTTTTTCTATAGGACAAAGATGCTCACCGACCACAAGCTGAAGCTCCTTCACTGGCCTTTCTCTCCTGATTAGGATCACAGCAGAAGGAGGTGGGAGGGAAGAGGAGAGCACGAATGATGACGAGGTGGAGGAAGGAGGAGAGGGCATCAGGGGAGCTCTCTAGGAACACACACCAGTTGACACTGCTGCACCCTTCACAGAGGGAGCTGTCAATCCAATTAGGCCAACAGTCTGGCCTTCAAACACACACACACACACACATGCACTGACATACAGTACTGGCAACCACTACACTCTGGTACCATAATCCACCAACATGAGCTGCTCACACACACACATATACTAATATGTATACCCCCTGCAGACATTTATAGGTCCATCTACTACTGGGCCTACACACACACACACATACACAGACAGCTCCAGCTGAGTCCCTGACTATCACCACATCCCCTGCTTGGTGAGGGTATCACAGCAACAACATGTGCAGCAGGGGGTGTGAAACTCTCTCCTGCTAATCAAGGCATGTAAGCACCGGCATCTCTGCACATAGCCAGACACTTCAAAGCCCTGCTGTTGTGTGTTGTTTGTCTGCCTGTTGTAAATTCTGCTTTCAAATGCTAGAACAAACCCTTTGAACACCCTTCCTGCCCCTTCTTCCTTTTCCTCTCTTTATCTCTCTATCTCTTCTCTCTGTCTTGGCAATCCACCTCTTTCATTACAGCTTGTTTACTGTGGATTTAACCCTTTGCGTTTCCAATGTGAACACAGGGCTTTTCTTTTTGTGTACGTGTGTGTGTGTGTTGCATCCTATTGCATTGCCTGTTGTAATCACATCCTGGAGAAAACATTGCAATATCTATTTTCTAGCATCCTACATGAAACAAGGAAAATTGTTCTGTTCTCTGTGCTGCAAACCAGAGGAATAAACACAAATAATCTCATTCCTAACAATTCAATCAAAATGTGGCTTATGGAATATAAAAAATGAATGCACTGTAGAGAATTAATCTTTCTACCATATTTGGGTGGCTGCAGCTGAAAGCATCGCTTAGCAAAGGCTGCTTCTGTCATTTTATGTCTACGCTTATAATAATAAATTATTACCTGGACCGTACTCAAAACTAAAAATCCTGCAAGAGTTCAGCCAATTCTCACAATTTCAAACATGGCTTCTGTGGTATCTTTTTCTCATCCTCCACCCACCCATCTGTCTCAGCAGAGCTTCCTCTCCTGTGGCGTCTGTGAAGCTGAGGACAGAGTATAGAAGTGGTGCATATTGAAAACCTGAAAAAGTTTAACAGCTTCAGATGACTAAAATATCTGTCTTATATAAAGGCACATTACATTCCTAAGTCGCACAGGGTTTCTTTTTCATTTTTAGAAAGACGAATTAGAAAGATTATTATCTGGACTTATAAATCTCTTACAATAACAATCATCATGTGTAATTAATGGCACACTGCTGGATTGGACCTGGAATACTGGATGAAAATGCCTTTTGATCTCCAGTTAATACATTTTTTTCATATGTTGAGCTTCAACTGAGTTATATTTAACACATCTATGTCAAATGTAGTCTGAACTGTGCTACTATAAAGACTTGATTTTAAGCTTTTTGTATTGCACATGTCTGGAAAGCAAACAGGCTGCTGAACTGTAAATACTGGGAGAACATTTTTTGAACTGTATTCAGGAGGGAAGAAAGTGTTTACTCTGCAGTGATAAATCAGATGCAGCAGACATTTGATTGCATTTCAGGAATGACTCAAAATACATATTGCATGAGAGCAAACGCACATTTTTTTTAGCAGTGGCAGTTTTTTTTCCATTTAACAGACTTAAAACTTCAGTGCTGATAGGACAAATGCAATCTGTAGCACAAAAGGGCCTGTAGATCGTCAGGAAACATCCCAGCTTCTGATTGGTAAAACTTGCCACATAAGACTAGCCTATACTTATGCAACATTTTAATATTATTACAAACATGTACTACACACAGTGTCTTAACTCAGGTTGTGAGTCATACTATAAATAATAACTGCTGCATGGAACAGACGGTGTTGGAATGGATGTTTTGTTATCTGTTATCCAGATATCTGCTGGCAACACTGTGGAAGCCCTGAACACTGACAAAACCATCAGACTGCACCCAACGGGCTCACACACACTGATCTCACTCTGACCACAATCCTTGAAAGCTAAACGCTATTTAACTAACAAACACTGCTGCACAACAAGATCTACACACTCAACTTTGTTCCACTTGTTGTTAAAGCCTTAAAACTGACATTTAGTTTGGACTACTCAGTGCATTAGATAAGTGGGAATATGATAGAGAGAGCAGACTGAGGTGCAACCTGGGTGGGAACAGACAGAGTTTTTCTTCAAGTACTAGCATACTTGACTTTATATGAGTACTAGACAGGAACGAAACGGGGGTGGTGGAAGGGTGGGGTGAGATTAGAGAGAAAAGTGAGAAAAGCATTTAGCCGAAAGAGGTGGCATTAAAGCAGAAGTGGAAGGAATATGATGCTGAGTGAAGAGAGGGGGGAGATATAGTGGTAGTTTATGGTACAAAAGATAAATATGACAGTCTTCTTGGAGGGTGAAGCTAATGGATTTCTCTTGTTCAGCCCTCATCCCTGTCCACTGCAGCTCATACTGAAAGCTGCGGCCCTTCGTTACAACTTGCTGCCTTGAAAGCAACGTTTGCTTGCTTCTAATATGAAGTGACTGTTATTATAAAGTGCTTTTGTTGTGGGGATTTCCCATTTCTGTATTATTTCAATTGCCTTTGACATAAGGTATCTGTAATGAAGGGCCTCTTCATTACTGTTAGCAGTGTTTGCTAGCACAGTTATTCCTCTTTAGTTCACCTTTAACCCATGTAGGGAGTATGATTTTTGTTTGTGTAGTGGCAGTGGGATAATTGATAAAATAAAATCACAGCACACAGCAACATAGAGTAATTGTTTATTGTTGTTTGGTTTTTGCTGGTGGGATTTGGGTGGAAGCATCATCTGTAAGACACAAAGTAATAGATTGTTAAATTAGCTGTACAATGATTGGATTGTGTGTTTTTAATGATTGTTTAAGTGCTAATGTG
This sequence comes from Parambassis ranga, assembly GCF_900634625.1. Taxonomy (NCBI): domain Eukaryota; kingdom Metazoa; phylum Chordata; class Actinopteri; family Ambassidae; genus Parambassis; species Parambassis ranga. The sequence goes on from NC_041038.1 coordinate 3,305,439, forward strand.
TGAGGGGTGTGAGCTCTTACCTTTTGTTGTGGCCAGGGGTGACGGTCAAAAGAGTCCCTCTTGGAACAGGCAGCTATTTATAGTTCTGGGCCAGTCCATTGAGGAAATAGGTGCAGGGGGGAGTGTATTGGTTGATTGAGGGACAAGGGTTATGAGTTTTAAACTAGCTTTTAAACGAATAAAAAAGGAATTCCATTTATTTATTGTAAATATATATTGCATTGTATTTGGTGTAAGGTGTATGGTGGGGTGAATGTAAAATGGAGGGAGAATGAGATCATCCATCTGGGAATGGGAGAGGACTCCAGGTGTGGCATCAACTATTTAAGGCGGCCATTTTGTATTCACAGGGATTCTTTGTGTGTTGTTGGGACCACATGCTGCCTGTGGTTCCCAGCATGTAGGTAAATTTATTGATGTTTGTACCGTACATGCCGAAATAAATATCTATATAGACTGCACTTCCACCGATGTCTCAAGCCTCCTACTTGGAAAGTCAAGCCGCTACACGGTCATCCTAACAGTATCGTATGGGTGTTCAAATCACAAGCTGTGGTTGGCTTCCTGTGACATTGTTTGAGATCATAGTGGTTTATTTTGCAGCAGATCGAAAGTGAATCTAAAGCTCTATGCCCGATGTGATGTATGATAATGAGTTCTATGTGAACCATTCCCATGCGTGACATATATCTTTTGTCTTATGATGATAAATGCGGGATCTCTCTTAAATTGATTTTTTTTCTGTGATTTCTCAGTTGACAAAAAAAGCTGTCAGTGTCTCTTGTTCTGTAGTCACTTTGTTTGAAGGTACATGCCCTTGTCGGCAATTAAATGGCTTGAGAGTAAACACATCGCCGACTGGGAAGCGAACCACTTGTCCACCAACAATGTAGCAGTTCATTTTTTACCATTAACATTTAAATGCCTGCCACGATTGATTGACCAAGTTTGAATGGCAATTTTAACACACAAGTGATTCCTCTCATCCCCTATCAGCGGTGATGTTGTCACAACATCGCATCACGGGTCCTTTGGCAATTATGCTTTCACATCGCACAGTATTTACTGTCAGACACCCTCAAACAGCTCCATTTGTAATAGACTGAAATACAGTGTGGCACAATGGAAAATGGAGTAATGCCCATGTTTAAAAGTAGCCCTTGGTGCATAGATAATGTAAAAACAAAGCTAGTCGTTCAGCGTTTTTGTCCATGTTTTTTAGGCCTCACAGAAAGTGAGCAATTTTCCAGCCAACATCGTGTCACACGGTTGTAAAAAGTAGTCAATAAATTCTAGTTTATGTGCTGAGGATCATTTGTGTTAAATGCTCCATATATAATACGATTGTAGAAATTATCAGCCTGTGTTTTTGAATAGAGTGTATTCTGAATGACTATCCATTTGTACTTTTAATATAAACATAGTAAAATTTCAGGGCTGGGAAGCTGTTCACCTCCACCTCAAAGACAAAGGACACTCCTTTGAGGACAACAATGTTCACATTTTAGACAGGGAGGAAAGGTGGTTTGAAAGAGGAGTCAAGGAAGCCATCTATGTTAAGCTGGTGGCCTCAGACATCATCTTTCTACCACATACAATGCAGTGATTCCATCCATTCCCAGGAAGTTTGCACATACTCACAGTAAGAACAAAGGGCTGTCAACCAGTCCCCCTCCGGCAGTTTCATAGTCGTTAGCCAGTCGTTAGACACACCTGGCCCATTCAGCCAGAACATCACAGGTAAGTATGGAAACATTTAGAGCTATTGCTTTTTTTTTGTTTTTTTAAGTTTTTACCCAGACCCACCCACATAGGTCTGTAACCACATATAAACCATGTTTCCCCACCAAACAGTTAGAACTGATGAAGCTGCTTGGATGAGCAGCGAAACGTCTTAAAACTCTACAAGTCCAGGCGCCTTGCTTCAATCTTCTCTACGTATGATGACCTGGATGACTGAGAATCTTCATCAACATGCTGGGAAGAATCTGCTCATGGTGTTGTCGAAATGTAGAACAGCATGTGTTTAGACTTTCATATTCTCATAAAGATGTAGATATATGTATGATGCCATAATCAATACTGATGTATTACTCTGTACTTTGTACCAATATAAGCCTAAATACAAACTTGATACCAATAACCAAGAGTAAAATAATCCAGTGTGTGAGTAACAAGTGTGAAGTTATTCCTGATTCATCTGTGTCTGCTTCAGTGAGCAAAGCATCTCAGTACCAGCTGCTCCGATGAGCTCGCTCACTGTTTTAAAGAGATCAGATGACTGGAGTTGGTTTATTGTGCACATGTAGAGCAGACAAAATGTGAGCACACTGTAGTGAAATAGAAAGTAGAGACTAACATCAGATTTTCTTTTTATTTCTGTCATGACCCTGAGTTCTTTTGTTTATATTTTCCTTGGTCCTGGATAACACGGACTGTCCCTGTGTTATCCAGTGTTTCTGGCTGTCTGTGTGATGTTTCCTGTAGTTTAGTCTGTTTCCTGTTTTATTTTGATGGTCTTGTGTCCCTGTGCATGTTTACATTTACCTGCTCTGCCCTGATTGTATTCACCTGTGTCACTTTCTGTGTCTACTTAAGTCTTGTGAGTCTGTCCTCCAATTCCTGATAATTTCACGTTAAAAAAAGACAATAATTTATTGTAACAGCCTTACAGCAGAGTTGATTTTGACATAATGATTTCTTGTACTTCTTGTCAAGGTTGTGTTGTATTCCACTGGAATACAACAGCATGCAGGCTTTTCACACTGTATCAGTTTGATGTGAATGAGCTGAAGATGAGTAAAAATGGAACAGATGCTGCATTTTTTTTCTGTTACAGAGGCTACAGTCATGCTGTCAAACATTCACACTTTTCAGAGATGGAGAAAGCATGTTAGGTGTACATCGAATGAATCTCTCCTTGGTGTGTGCTGCGCCTGAGGGGCTCATCAGTGACAAATGGCCTCCAACTATCTCATGCGAGACGCAGGTGAAGAAAGAGTATATCTACACTCAGCGCCCTGATGTCTTCTCTGATGGTGTGTGTGTTGTAGGAGACAGATGTAAAGAGAGTCTTGAAAAGCACTTGTCGTTGGATCTCTGTGGTGACGTGTTTACTGTGCTGTTGTAGCACGTGGTCACATGGAGCTATATTAAATTGATTTATGCATCGTGTTGAGCATGTGTATAGGTTTTGGCGTTATGGGAAATAAGCAGTTGTGTATATATAAGCACTATATGTTTTGTGTGTGTGTGATCGTTGGTGACTGACACTATATATGCATGTGCAAAAATACTGGATTGTGTTTCAATTGCTTTTCTGTCAAACACATCCATCTATAGCAGTGTGAAGAGTCCCGGTTTTCACGTACCTGCACATATTTATGTTTGCACAATCCAAATCTCAGTTTTCTCATAGCTTATAAATCCATATTTCATCTGCTCGTGTTTGCCTACTTTTGCTTCTGTGTGTGTGTGTGTATTTTAATAAATAATCACTGGGGGATGTGATCAGATTCACCTGAATGATGATGATTAGGAATAAATCCATAACATTCTACTCGGGCACAAGAACAGGCATTAGCAACATGGCAAATTTTCACAATTATCACTATAGTACTATTTTACTTGTTGTTTATCATGGTATTAACACTAGTTGTAGTGAGTTACCAAGACTACTGGGAAATACCATACAAGTAAACCCCTGCAGGCTTATGGAGGCTTATTAGCAAGATTTGCTATTTGCCAGTGTAATATACAGTTAGCAGATTTGAACCCCTGCTGATTTTGTAAGTTTGCCTACTAACAAAGAAATGATCAGTCTATAATTTAAATGGTTGGAGACAAAAAAATGAATTTTGAAAAAGTTAATAAAAATAATTTGCATTTTCATGAATGAAATAAGTATTTATCCTCTATCAGTCAGCCAGATTTCTGCTCCCAGGTGTATTTTATACAGGTAAGGAGCTGACATTCTGATTGTCTATTGACAATGTCTATTGTCTATTGATCGACTATTTCTTGAAATGATTAACAAAGGTATGAATAAACTGAAGAATGATTTTGTGGGCACCTGGGCCGAGGTACGTCAGGTCTCCTCTGTACTGGTCTGCTTTTATTTTGTAGTTTTCTGAATTTTTGACTTAGCCTAGCCCTTTTGGTACCTTTGCGGTGTTAACACTAGCTTTACAGATTACGGTCTATAAAGTTTTATAATAATAATAATAATATAATATAAATATCTATATCTATATACCCCTGTGTCCTGTTACAAAAAACCTTATACCCAGAATGCACTGGGCTTGTCTTCTTAAGCTTACAACAACACTCAGTGGAAGACACAAATATTATGCTAAACTGTGCATCCTGGGGACAACATAAATCATGTGTTACATGTTGTCATACAGTAACATTGCTGTTATTTGGGGATGCAGTAGCCACCATTACTTTGTCTGTGTCCAGCTTTACACTAACTCTAGTCATAAATGTGATAAAGTCACAAGGGTCCATTAGCACTTACCCACTCATTTTTTAGGTTCGGCAAGTCCGATTAAGCAAAGTAAAATTTGAATTTTTTGAGTTTTTCCTAATCTCACTCATGCCTGGTGATAAGGAGGCTGTTGCATTTCAAACTTCTCCTGAGAGTCTGCTATCCATAGAGCCCAAGGTTGTTCTTTTTTTTTGGTCTTACAGTTTTGCATCTGTTGATGGCTGAATTTTGGGGTGTGTTTTTTTTCTCTCCAGGCACCAAAAATAGCTTACGGGGTTAAAATATATTAGTCTGGACTGGAAGTGCTATCCCATCATGCCTTTGCTTCCCTCCATCCCTGAAGCTATGCTGCTAGCACAGCTAACAAAAATGAGCACAATCACAAGTATTTTTTTTAATGTAATGTAGAAGTAATTATAAAAATATTTAAGCATTTCACTCAGAAAAATGTACATCAAATAGATACTGTATCCTCTATTACTTCACTTCAAAGTTTCACGTCCTAGACACTCCCACCTTTTCCTTTACAAATAAACATAGCAAATAAAGAAATCTTAATATAAATATCAAAGAGAGCATCAAAGAAAAAACAACAACTCTGATTGCTCTCTGTGAAATTCAGATGAAGAGAAAGATGCTAAAAAAAGTAGGTCTATCATAAAGAAAATGACAAGAAGCAATTACAAGTGTTCAGTATTATGGGAAAAAAGTGGGTACATTTTCCTGTCATGTCACTGCAAAGATGCCTTGTTCATGTTCTCTTCATTTAAAAAGGAAAAAAAAGAAAAGTTCTATCACTACTTTTCTTCTCCCTCAAGCAAGAAGAATGCAGCGAAGTATAGGATCAAAATTAACCTGCGTGTCTGTCAGCTCTCAGTGCACAGATTGAGTATTATCTCAGACGGTTTTTAGTGAGTCACACCACATGCTGCTGCTTTCAATAGCACAAAGGCAGAATGACAAAAATAGCATTCATTTATGTATCCCCACTTTTGATTCTGCTTTTAATTGGGTTTTCTGCACACTCAAATCCTCACACTGTATGCTTTGAGATGCTTCACACACAGACACTTTCACCACTAGACCAATGAGAAACGAACTGAGTCCTATCCCATTGATTTCTGCTTTTCATTATGCTTGTGCGGGCATTGGGGGGTATTTCACAAAGCGCTCTTTATCGCCTTCATTCTATTATAAAATGGAAATTATAACCGTGGGAGAAAAACCCTCCATCCGTCGTTGTCAGAGTTAGTCCGGCCGTGTCTTATGGGATACATTCTCTGGCGTACTGTAGACTATAGAGGACACATCCTTGGAGACACGGTCAGCAGCTGATCCGAAAGTATTCACCTGTAACAGTTTCAAGAGAGCATGTGGAGTGTTTTAACGGCTAATCAACACTCTGTCTGTGTGGTCTAACTTCCCAGTGCACACATTCCTTTAAATTCCTCTCCTGTGTGAGGACTCATGATAGCAATGGCTAAAAAAAGGAGTTATAAAAATAAAAAGAGAAAGGGTGTGAAAGTTTTTCTCTCCTTTGAGTGCCTCTGTGCTTTAGTCAACATCCCTTCACTTCTACCCGTTGTTCATTTCAGTTCTTTTTTTCCCCACCTACTTTTGTCTTATGGATCTCAACTCAAAGCCCCTTTCCCTCCCCATCACCTCTCCACCTGACAGCCTCTCTCCTCCATGTCTTTATACTACTTCCTTCATCTCTGTCTTCACATACACCATCTGATGATTCATACTCCAGAGAAATGTAGTTTGACCAACAAAGAAGACAGCTCACCGTTCCATATGTCATCTTTACACTCCACTGTGCCATAACTTTTTTTGGTAATTGGATCAGCTCTCTTGCAGTAAGCCCAGCATCTGTTGTTTTGGAGACTTCACCACTCGACAGTAACTATCCACGTCTGTTTGCACTTGTATCCACTACAGAAATACTCATTTTGATATTGAACTCTACCTATTTCCTTGAACATAGCCCACAGCAAGTAGTATCTGTTACCCATGACATGTTCAAGGGACCCACTCCTTTTTTGGGGGGGGGGGGGGGGGGGGGGGGGGGGGGGGGGGGGGGGCTTGTTTTGACTGCTTACCAGTCTCATAAAAAAGTAAATACAGCATTTCCTCCATCTGCTGTAGCAGTGAGTTGTAATTTTATTTCCAGACTTCATTTTACTGAGCCATTGCAGCAGAAATAAAACATTGGAAAATATTTACTATGGACCCTTATAGGTATGCTAAAATGAAGGCCTTCATTATATGAAGCAAGCATGGTCTTCATTATTTACTGAACATTTGGGCAGAACAGAACTAGTGTATGTTACTAGTGACACAAGCAGGAACTCTCAGGGCTGAGTCATAAGTCCAACATGTAAATGCAAAAAACTGCATTTCCTCAAAAGGCTACATGAGGCTGGCTCCAAAAGTGAGTCACCACAGATCCCCACAGACCTCCATGTTTAAATGCCTGACTCTAGAGCAGAAGTAAACATGGTGGTCCACAAGCCTGGTTTTAGTCTCTTTAAATACTATATAGAGGTGTTTACATTACATTAATTATTCATAATAAAGTGTGTAATTACTTTAAATGAGAAATTGTAGGCTTATTGCTTATGAAGGCAGTCACTCTACCCACAGGGAGGAGGTTATGCTGTGTTCATGTTATGTAAGTGAACATGTAATTTGTGATTAGAGCCTGATAACAAACAAGTCAGTGTTACTACACTATGTTATGACATCAATCTAACTTCTAAAATAGGCTGCCTAAAACTAATACGTTGCCACCAATATCAAGCTCTTATATGTCATCAACCTCAAATATAGGCCAACCAATAAATCTGTTGACATTGAGTAAGGATACCTAATGATCACTGTCTGTTAAACCAACAGTTTAAAATTAAAGTTATGCAACTAATGTGTTAAGGCAGCACCCAAAACATCCTCGCATGCCTATAATTAGCCCCATGAGGCTGACACTTGTATGCACACATTTAAACAATATTCCATGTAATTTGCATTCATCCTCCTCCACATTTATCTTAATTCACTTCACATACCCCTCTTGGTTTCTACAGTAAATGGCACACATGATGCACATGGCGGATTAGCCCGTGTAACAACCTCTGCAGCGAGCTTACAAATCATAGGAACACTTTCACCCTCCACAGAGACTGCGTCTATATGTAAATACATAAATAAGCCAGGACAGTCGCTCCTTGGAGTGAAATGAGTTACCAACACGGCGACTTGAACAACTGCCACGGGAATCAGTGCAATCAGTCACAAACAGTTCTTGAAGACGTGTATAATGAAGGGTGTTAACATAAAATGGTAGCTGTGTGAAAGCACTTTATGTGGAGTGTGTGTGTGTGGTGGATAAGGTGGGGTGCTGCAGCTTAAAGGGATATGTGCTCTAATTTGACTTCATGCTCGTCTTTGTGTTTATGTGGGTGAAAACTTTATATTGATATGTCATTTGCTTGTATTTGAGGTTCTGATATGTATATGTGTGAGGTACATAAAAAAGCATTAAGTATTCTACTTCTTGTTGCTCAGTACCCACTGGCTGTTTTCTTTTTTTCTTCCACACACACACACACACACACACACACACACACACACACACACACACACACACACACTTTCAGCAGCCTCCCTGTCCATCCTTCCCCTCCATCATACTTCTCTCCACAGAGAAAAATGGCTGCCTTTTAAATGGCCCACTCAGCATGGCAAGATGGCTCGCTTATCATCAAGGTCTGCTCTCTGCATAGACATCACGCTCAAACACAAAAACACAACAACACACCCGAGGATTTATGCAAGGCTACGTCTTACACATACTCCCATACACATTTGCACACTACTTAGCCCAGCATGTTTTTTTTTTTCACGCAGACAAATGAATGTACACACACACACACACCTGCGTGCTCTCAAGACCATTCCTCATCCTCATTTCTAGCTTCTTCCACAGCCCCTCCTGCACCCTCCCCTCCTCTCCCATCCTCCCTGTTTTACCCTGTCTGCCCCATAGGGGAGATTTCACACAGAGTGAAATACAGCGTTGCCAACATATGTCTCTAGCAATCAATTTATGCCACAGGGCTATCTCTCTCTCTTGGCTCTCTCTGCCTAATACACTACCTTAGAAGGGTGCATGCAGAACGGGCTTGGCTCTGCTCTCATCATGTTTACAGGCAGAATTAGTCTTAAATGAAGCCTTCATATTACATTGTGTGACTTTATTTGCGAGTGTTGACAAATCACAATAAGCAGCTATCTTCAATGCTCTTTATTGACACCCTAAGCTGATGTTTGTGTTTGATGTGTTGCCTTTCATTTATGGCTGTGGTGGTAATATGGATATTGTAATCGCTACTGCAGAGCAGGTAAGTAAAAACAAAGAGCTGAATATGAAAAAGCTCCAGCAGAATAGCTTCCAGCATCTTCTCTAAGTGTTTTGTTTTCATGAAAAAAAATACATTGTTAAAATGGTAATGGTGGTCAGTCCAGTGTTATGTTTGTGCTCCCTGTAAACACCGTGTCACCCTGCAGCATGCTGGTAATTCCTGTGTTTCAGCACCAGTGGAGTGAACAGTTCCCTGCGAGCTTTCCTTCTCATTTTTTTCGACCTATACGAAATAAATGCAACACTTTCAGGGTGAGGGCAGCAATGCGTTAAGAAAGGAGAGAGGAAGGAGAGAAGAAGAGTGGGTAAATAATCTAACACAGGTGGCTATTTTCTTTCTTTTTTTGCTGTTTTTTTAGTAGGAAATACGTCTCAGCTTTTATCTGAGCAGTGATGTGGGATCATTAATTTGCCCGTGAAGCCTGCCGTTTCAGTCGATTGCCTGTGGCCGTTAAGACAAGAGCCAAGGTGGAGGGAGGGGAAAAAACGGTGAGGAGACGGTGGGATGACGCACAGATTTATGTAGACAGGCCTGCAAACATACAAAGGAAAACATACAATAGGTTGTAGGCACGCATTAAAAAAAACAACTGCACATCCACACAAAGAAATTCCTCTTACTCTAAATGCACTCACATGCCAAGCTGGAATAAAAAGCTGCATGGACTGATGGACTGTCTTCATTACGTTCACAGTCCTCCTCTGGAAACCACTGGGAGGAGACGTGTGGGTAGAAGAGGTTTAAATCACCATAATCCCTTTCCAGTGCCTTTTCACTCTTGCTTTTAAGTTGCCTTCCTTGCTCTCTTTCTTTGTATCTCCTCCTATTTGTCCATGTCAAACTACCCATGTGAGGAAAATAGGCACCCTTCACCATGAAATAACACCAAGCTTTCTCAAGAAAAGAAGACTGCTGTGGTCCTTAAGGGCTTCCAAACTTTCAATCAGAATATTCTACTGCAGCCATTCATTTATAATTGGCATAGACCCCTGTTGGTACTTCCACTCATTTTGATTGTGGCATTATTCACGGCTTTAAATGCTCCTATCAATTAGCGGCAGTCTAAAGATTGCTTAGGGCAGCAGAACTCCACCTTACTGATTCAACCTGTCATCTTTTATAGATGTCTGTGAGTCTAAAGGCACATCTGCCCCTTAGAGGGACCAGTTGTGCCGAGTGGTCAGCCGTAGAATCCATTCTCCAGAAGTGGGTCCAATAAAATAGGGGGAATAATGAGCAATGGAGTGTGAAAACGTGAGGCTTGGCTGAATAACAAGGTCAGTATTATTGCAAGTGCTTCATTTATATTGATGATGAGACTCTGCTTTTTCAGAGCACTTGAACACACAGTGGAGTTTTTATCGGGACCAAACTGATATTGATTCAATTTTAACCAGAACTGAAAACCAACCAGTGCGGCATTTAATGAGCCTCAGCACTATTAAACTATGAATTTTTCATTTTTAACATTCCAAATGAAGCCAGCTTTTTCAGTGGAGTAGCAGGTTTGATTTAACTTTGGATTCCACAAGTCTTCTCACTAATCACAGGTGGAAAAAAAATCACAAAGAAACTGCAATTAGGAAAGTTCACAAACAACTGAAAGAGGAGGAGTCTGTTTGTTTTTTCTGCTAATTACAAATGTTTTAAATGGGGACAAGTAAAGAAGCCTAAATTAAGAATAATTATTCAAAACAAACTAAGAGCAGCAGCTTTTGTTTAGACTGGCAGTGTAAATGACATTCACGAGGTTCTGATCTTGTGCAAAATGTTACAAAATGTTGAATAAAATGAATGCATTATAAAATTCAAACCAGACAGGTTTATCAACAGGCCATTTATCTGACCAACCCACCAGCCATTGTTCTCCATACCCAGCTTGACATCTCCAACAGAAGCCATTGTTATGAAGGTCACTGCACGGAAAAGGAATGAAAAGGGTCTCACTGCAGAAAGTTCAGGGTGATCACCTCCACTTCATTCAGCCACTGCTGCATTATGCTCCCATGGATGACTTACACTATTCACTTAGTACAATACAATGTGGCCTCTGCAGCCCTCGGTGAGACTGCATGAATGAGGAAACCTGGAGCCTGGCCATTGGTACTTTGTCAAAAAGTTAGATGACAGCCTCCAGGGAAGCTACACACTTCCAGGAAGGTCAGTTTGGAGTGTGGATGATGGAGTGTGTGTGCACGGAATGGTGTGTAACTGTTTCTTTGTCCAGAAAAATAGAAAGTTGCTCACATCATACATACCAGTTACGTTTAGCTTAAAAAAATGCTGTGGTTTTGTGGAAACCATGGAGTATTATATTAATTGTGTACCATTAACTAGTCTGTACTACATGATGTGCTGAAGCTGCAGTAACCTCTCTGTTTTGGCGTATGATCATTATCAGCAATTTGCAACCACAAAATCCCACACAGACACACACACACACACACACACACTTGAAGGCCTGTTAATGAGGAAGCTTCCCCATACCTCCAACTGTGGGATGAAGAGTAATAACTGCATGAACAAGTCTATGTGTGGTTGTGCGTGGCAGGGAACCTTCTCTGTGTATCATACAAGTTGTGCATGGTCAAAGGATTCAACTCTGACTTTCTGCTTTCAATTAAGCTGGTAATGAGCTGACATTAAGGTCAAGCATGGACAGTGGTGCAGGAGAGCTATGCACATTAATCAAAAGAAACTTCGCCAAGTGGCCAGTGAATATTATTATACACATCATCCAGAGTTCTCCATGTCTTATAGCTAAACAGCAGATCCCTGCAATGTGACGCTTCTCTGTGTAGGTGGACAATTCCTGCCAGTGTAGACAGTACATGCAATATACTGATGTTTGTATAAGTTTAAATTAAGACAAAAAAAAACGTTTCTGCCATGTCTATAATAATTCCCAGCATTCTCCTCTGCCTCTTCACTGTTATGACATTACCTACCACCTGCCAAACCTCAGCTTTACCCATTGACTCTCACCTTTTGCTAAAGTTGTGACATTTATTTGACAGACGAGGGCTGTAATTACTGTAATTACCTTTCTTATCCTGAGATATGATATGAACCACATGATCACATACCTACCCATAAAAGAACACTTCTAGTTCTTGGAGGCCAAAAAAACAAAAGAAACATCTGAACCATGTTCACCGACCCTCTGAACTGTCATCCTGATCTGTCTTTAGCCTTAGGCAGACTGACTCCATAATATAAGGTTCGTGACATAAATAAAGTTTTCTTTTTTTTTGCTCTTTTGATACAACTACACACATATCTCTCCCCCACAGCCACTAATAATACACATACCGTACCATACCATAACCGCTCTGTCGTGAATTATTTCAGCATGGGGGTAAAGAGAAGCCTGTGGAGGAGTAGCTGGCAGTGGTGCCAGCCACCCCGGTACTCTGACAAGATTACCTCTACACCCAATTCAATTAGAATCCCACTTTAGTCACCATTCACCCCTTCAGGGTCTCTATAATCATAATAGATGGCTCTCTGTGAGACACCTACCATCTTTCACCTCCAAGAGGCCTGAAGAGGAGTAGAAGCTGGAGCACTCATCATGGCACAGCACAGAATCATGCTGAGACTTATTCAGTGTATGTCAAAACCATACTTTGTGTGGTGTACAGAAATACTCTGACTCAAGGCAGTATTACTGTATAAAAATAGTTAAAATGGGAACAAACCGGTTCTCCTTAATCCAAGCCACATTAGCACACTCAACTTGCCTTGACTGATTGGCAGCGCGTATTATTTAGCATTTTGTAGAAGAAGTTGGTGTTAGGGCTTTTGAGACATTCCTTCTCTTCTTTCAGCTGTCAAAATAACACAGTGAAGCTTTCTGCAGTTTGTGAAACAACCGAACAGATGAGTTTCAATCACTTAAGTCCACTGAGTCTTGTAATATCAGGTTTTTGCCAGAGGGTCTGAGGAGGAGCGAGAGAGAGAGAGTCAAAAGGTGCTTTTGTATTTTCCCTGAGCCTCTCAGAACTCTTAGCAGCTGACAAAAGGTTGCTGCAAATGATAGGCTGTGTTAATAACATACACATCTGCATTCCAGCAGTATGTTTTATATGTGATTTGTTTTTATCATATGATCACATGGATAACACCATTCTACAGTAACCCACCTAATAATCCGTTATGCTTTTTATGTTGTTACTGTAATGAAATTGGATGGTAAAGAAAGATAAAAACCAAGCAAGGTGTGAGGCAACATCCTCCATACAAGTGCACGGTTCAAGTAACGCAAAATCAGTTTCACACAGTGATACACCTGGAAATTCTCAATGCAGTGCACACTGGTGGTGCAGCTGCGTGGGTTGAGAGTGTCAGGTCTGTCCAAACTGATTATCAACAACTCCTGAATGGATTGCTGTAAAATTACAGTGGTGTGGCGCACATAGGATCACTTGATCAGAAAGTTTCATTTACACTGAATAGATGGAACTACTTAAGCAGTGATGTAGTACATATGTAGTATGTATCAACAGCAATGGAGACACCACTTTGAGATACATGTTTATATTCAATTATGTCTGCCTTGGCCTTGTTTTGTTTAGTTTCTTCTCTCTCTTGCTCTCTCTCCATCCTTGGTGTGTATGTGTGTGGCTCTGTGTGGGTGTGGTTCCCAGGTGGAGTTCTCCTGGGTGGCTCCTCCCTCCTTCACCTGTCACTGGCTGATTGCCTGCAGGTGTGCACAGTCAGCCAACCTGTAGAGAATAAGAGGTTGAGCCTGTCAGTGCCTACTCGCTAGTTCGTTCCGGCATCCATTGTTGTGAATGCCTCTGAGCTCAAACTTACCTTATGATTGCTTCTTGCATTTTTCCACTCTATTTTCTCCTTAACTGCAGTTACTTCCTTTTCCCTCATGGCTCAATTTTGACCGTGATTGCCAAAGACACGCCTGCTCTTAGGTTAGTTTTATTTAATTATCTGTATCTTACCTACTGATCCAATGGCACCTCTCAGGCTGTCCTCTTGTTTAAGCAGCACATCTCGGATCCTGCAGTATGTTTGTAGGCTGACTTCACTTCGTTTTATTTTTATTTTCACTGAGTTTTTTCTTGTGTTGACAGTGACAATAGAGACAAAGTTGCTTTGCTGCCCTGAGCCAGATTTAGATGTTCAGCCAATTGTTCCTACTGAGTTTATTCTGTGTGTTTTCTTCACGTTCAGTTTTGTTATCAACATTTAATTGTTGTTTGCTCACTCTCGGCACCCGCTGTGAGTCCTGGTATGAAATCCGTCTTTGTGATGTCTGAAGGTCTTAGGAGCTTTCATTTCTTTTCTTTTTTTTTGTATTTGATTTTGTGCTTTCCACATTTGTCGAAAAAAACACCATCTTATTTCTAGTGGTAGACAGCTTGTGAGAGGAGTCCTATAAATACAATCGAAACACCACAGAAACATTAGAATCATGTGTGTGATACAGTGATGTTGTGGTAGTGCCAAACTATAGCAAAGCGTCCTGCCGCAAAATCAAACCTCACTGTCTTCCTTTTTTTCTGGAAGTAGTCTTGAAAACGATAAAATCCCTCCCTGTGCGTGTCTCATACACAATGAATGAAGCCCTAGTTGTGTCATTGCATGATACATTTTGCATGATACATTTTTAAAATACACAACACATCTGTCCCTTTGTGGTGCCTCTGGCTAAGGCACATACCATGTCCTCTTGTCATTGTGAGTTTAGGCTGAGCAGCAGACCCCTGTCTGATGCCATCACTTATTGTTTTTTTTTCCCCCCTTACCACCTCTCGTCTCTTTTTACTCTGCACAACATGACTTAAAAAGCAACCTGAAACGGAGGGGATTTTTATCAAGGAATAGCACTCTGGTGATCAGCTGTGTACTGTATGAATGCAACACTGTGACTTTTTTTACTGCATGTGACGGGGAATCGACTTTGTCTCCCGCTGGGAAAGAGGCTGGCACCAAAGTGCTTCTCAGTGTACACAAAACAGCGAATCAAAGACACAAACAAATCTTTTTGTTTTGGCAAGATGAGCATGTTTAGGGAATATAAAGCAAGCATCAAAAAAAATAGGCAATGTGGTGATACTACTCTGGTTCGTTTTTGCTTGAACATGGAGGAGGCACTGTAACGAATATGCTGTTAAATTACTTTCCAAAATAATGTGTAAAACCCAGATTCCTCTCTATATATTTTTACTAAGTTGTTATTTAAGACCTGGTATGAACTACACAAAAGGAGAGAGGCAGCATCCTTATTTTTTCTCCAGCAATTTGTGTGTGTGTGTGTGTGTGTATATGATCAAAGCTTCTCTATCCCACCATGTGCTGATCTAGCCTAGGCCTGATAGAGCTACTTAGTCCCCATAATGTCCCGGGGTCTCCCCTCTCATTGCTGCCTTTGAATCCTGTCACAGATAACACAGCAGATTATATGCCTCTCCTGAGTCACTTTCAAGTTGACTGTAGTCCAAAACTGCAAATCTCTCAATCTGACTGTGTACACATTTGATGTGAGAGAGTGGCGCTATCGTGTCTTCCATCTGACTTTGTTGTTCCATCAGCGAACAACTGAAGCGATCCTTTTGTACACAATGCTGTTAAGGGCAGAGAAACTACAGTAAATGCTGTGTACAGTGTGATCACAGTCGTCAGGTTATTTTGACCCTAAATCTCTCTGCAGCAGTAAAGTGCAAGAGCATTAAAAAAAAGTGCTTTAGTGTTCATTTTAGAGGAATCAGAAAGGTGCTGCTACAGAGATTTTTTTGAATTTTTTTGTTAGGTCATATTGACATGTGAAAGCCAAAAATATGAACTCACATTACTGTTGTAGAAATATTATGCCAGTATTTTACATCAGAATCATATCCATCCACTTAATCTGCTTTGTCCTGTACAGGGTTAATTACGGAGAGGTTGGTTACACTTTAGATGGGTTGCAAGTCTATCACAGGGGCCTATGTAAACACACCATTGGCTGGAAGATATCTGAAAATAACTGTACAGCACTGTGACACACCACTCTGACATGTCCACACGTGTTAGTGTCAATGCCTGCTGCAAAGACAGTAAAATTGTTGGTTTGTGTAAAATTTTTTTAAACTCTTCCAGAATCCAGCTGCTCAGCAAAGCCCACACTGTGCTGCTGCTCTACTTCAGCTTTTTGGATAAATCCTCATCTGTTTTTTAAACCCTGAATCCTTAGTTTCATTAGCTTATCATACACCTGCCTGTCAAATCATGCATAATTTTATCTTTTGTTTGCCCATGAGCCAGAGCAGCGAAGTTTCTGTGATTTGCTGCTGCGCAAGTCCCTGAACATGTGTGAAAACAAGCCGCATAAAAGGGACAGATGTCGTATGCTTTGTTGAAAAACTGGACTTCAGCCGCAGCTATGCCCATGAGAGAAACGGACCGTAATTACAGACAACCACGATGTTAAGCCGTATTTGTGCAAAAGAATGAGACTCAAGTAGCTACATGGTCCCTAAATTGTAGCTGAACATGCAGCATAGTCACTGCGGAGGGCCGGTGCAGAAGACAGCAGAAGACAACAGCTTTCACTACACCGCTTTACTTTTGACATATGCACTAATAGTCTGATACATTTTAAGCTGCATGTGTTGTTTCTTTTGTAAAACTAGGTCATAGTAATAAATCATTAGAATAAATAGCTTTCTAAATGCTAGACATCCAAGAGTGTCACTGTTTGAAACTGGCAGATGATTAAATTTATGATGCTTCATGTCACAAAACCAAGGACACTACTATCCATCAAGACCTAACAACATGCCAGCCTTAAACCTCCCTCATCTTAGTTGTAGCTTAGCTTTCTAATGGAGACTAAGAAGCACACCATGAAGTGTTTCCCAGCTGTCTGGGGAGGGAACAAACCTGAACTCTGTCCAATTTAATCTTTTAATAAGGTTTAATATTAAAGAGGGAACCACTGTCTCCATCCTCCCTCCACCTAACTGGTTTCTTCATCAGGCCTGGGCCGGCGTTCCCTCATACAAGCCTGCTGCAGCCGAGCACTTAGCTTCACCCGGGACGTGTCAGCGCTCAGTGGATGTGACGACTCAGAGGCGAGGAAGATGGGGAGGAGGAGGAGGAGGAGAGAGGTGGAGGGGATTGGGTGTGGGTAGTTGGGGGTGGCACGCGGGGCCTTGTTAATGGGTACACAATGTGCCGAGAGACAAGAAGCAGCACACTCCAGCAGACAGCACTGTCATCACAGAGGGAGAGACAAAGTGGGTGGGTGAGAGAGCGAGAGAGAGAGAGAGAGAGAGTGAGAAGAAGGGTTATTAATCTCCCACTTTGTTTATCAGCTATCATTGGCGAGCACACAGATGCACGAGGACCAAAGCGTTAAACACACACAGGCAATGATTGACACAACAGCAGACACACACTCGCGGTAGGCAGCCAGACAAAGATGCATGCAGAAATAAGGAAATCAGCAAGACACACTTTCACACCCACGTACGCACGCACAGTATGGTTAAGTGAATCTCCTAAATCACAAGCCAGTATTCAATTCATTAGGGATCTCTTAGCAGCTGTTCTTGTCTAACCACATCAAGGCGAAGATTTAACACGTGAATCTAGCACTTAGATAAATCTGCTTTTCTTAAAGATGGCAGAATTCTCTCAATAGTAGTCTACCCAGAAATTGGGTTTAAACCCACGTCATGAGCCACATTAAGCCAGCAGCATACAAAATAATCCAAATGATTAAATATGTCTTAATTAGTAATTTGTTGTTATATAATTCAGAATTCCACACACAATGCAGTTGATGATTCTGGACAAAACTTTGTGAAGGACTTACAAAGGTATTCAACCTGGGAAGCATGAATCACCGAATTATGTTCTAACCATTGAATTTGTTTTAACTCTTTCACTGGATATAATCCTATAATGATTATATAAATACAATAAAATCACAACATAATTGTTCCTCTGGGATGTTCTGGGCTGCATGGAGATCTTAAAATGAAAACCTGGCTATTTACAGAGATATTACTTAGAAGACATCCTATGGATACATGTATTTATCCATGCAAACATAAAATCTTTTGTCTGTATAATCCACTGCCCATAAAAGCAGCATCTAATACAGCTGTTTCAGTTGCATGATATCATAGTTAAATTATTATTTGCTAATTTCCTGTCCTCATTCAGCCATACAGACCACCTGTGATGCTTTGTTTGCTTTTTTTCTTTCCCTGCCATCTTCTTCACATTACAGAAATATACCAAGAAATAAATTGGATTATTATTACTGTGTATGGCTTTTACTATATATACTTCTATTGAAATATCACATCATAAATTTTGAAGAAAAAACAGAAAAATACGGTTTCATTGGAGCACAAATCTGTGCTTATTTCTGTAAATGTACCATCAGTTCACTATTTGGCCAGCATAAGTGACAACTCTAGAATGCTTTCACAATGTCCTTTACAGAAGTCTTAAAAAGAAGACCTGCTACTTGAATTTAGTAAAGCTACACTTAAACGTCAGTCATCATGTTAGTGGTTAGTGGTCATCTTGTTCTTTTGTTCAACTTCTCACAGGTTCCAAGATATATAGTAAGAAGTTGCAACAGTCCAAGAGGTGAGAAATATTGTAGATTTAGAAGAGTACAAAAAATGAAGACAAAAATGGTTTCAGTTGCGTGATATCATAGTTAATTTATTATTTGCTCATTTTCTGTCCTCATTCAGCCATACAGACCACCTGTGATGCTTAGTTTCCTTTTTTTCTTTCCCTGCCATCTTCTTCACATTACAGAAATATACCAAGAAATAAATTGGATTATTATTACTGTGTATGGCTTTTACTATATATACTTCTATTGAAATATCACATCATAAATTTTGAAGAAGTGTCGAGTTCATTTCCTGTACATCTACTGAAAACCTAGCATTGCTATTTTCAGGAAATCCTGAATCTGATTATCAGGCACACACAAGTGTCAAACTATCTATAAATAAAATGTTTTATATTCATATATATATACACTCAACAAAAATATAAATGCAACACTTTTGTTTTTGCTCCCATGTTTCATGAGATGGACTTGAAGATCTAAACTTCATTCCAGATACACAATATTACCATTCCTCTCAAACATTGTTCACAAATCTGTCTAAATGTGTGATAGTGAGCACTTCTGCTTTGCTGAGATAATCCATCCCACCTCACAGGTGTGCCACATCAAGATGCTGATCTGACATCATGATTAGTGCACAGGTGTACCTCAAACTGCCCACAATAAAAGGCCACCCTGAAATGTGCAGTTTTGTCTCACAGCAAAATGCCACAGATGCCACAAGCATTGAGGGAGCGTGCAATTGGCATGCTGACAGCAGGAATGTCAACCAGATCTGTTGCTCGTGCATTGAATGTTCATTTCTCCACCATAAGCCGTCTCCAAAGGCGTTTCAGAGAATATGGCAGTACATCCAACCGGCCTCACAACCGCAGACCACGAGTAACCACACCAGCCCAGGACCTCCACATCCAGCAGGTTCACCTCCGAGATCGTCTGAGACCAGCCACTCAGACAGCTGCTGAAACAATTGGTTTGCATAACCAAACAATTTCTGCACAAACTGTCAGAAACCGTCTCAGGGAAGCTCAACTGCATGCTCGTCGTCCTCATCGGGGTCTTAACCTGACTCCAGATCGTCGCCGTAACAGACTTGAGTGGGCAAATGCTCAAATTCGATGGCGTCTAGCACGTTGGAGAGGTGTTCTCTTCACGGATGAATCTCGGTTTACATTGTTCAGGGCAGATGGCAGACAGCGTGTGTGGCGTCGTGTGGGTGAGCGCTTTGCTGATGTCAATGTTGTGGATCGAGTGGCCCAAGGTAGTGGTGGGGTCATGGTATGGGCAGGCATCTGTTATGGACGAAGAACACAGGTGCATTTTATTGATGGCATTTTGAATGCACAGAGATACCGTGATGAGATCCTGAGGCCCATTGTTGTGCCATACATCCATGAACATCACCTCATGTTTCAGCAAGATAATGCACGGCCCCATGTTGCAAGGATCTGTACACAATTCTTGGAAGCTGAAAATGTCCCAGTTCTTGCATGGCCAGCATACTCACCGGACATGTCACCCATTGAACATGTTTGGGATGTGCTTGACCGGCGTATACGACAGCGTGCACCAGTTCCCACTAATATCCAGCAACTTCGCACAGCCATTGAAGAGGAGTGGACCAACATTCCACAGGCCACAATAGACAATCTGATAAACTCTATGCGAAGAAGATGTGTTGCACTGCATGAGGCAAATGGTGGTCACACCAGATACTGACTGGTTCTGAGTCCCCAGACCGCCAATAAAGCAGAAAGAAAATGCACATTTCAGGGTGGCCTTTTATTGTGGGCAGTTTGAGGTACACCTGTGCACTAATCATGATGTCAGATCAGCATCTTGATGTGGCACACCTGTGAGGTGGGATGGATTATCTCAGCAAAGCAGAAGTGCTCACTATCACACATTTAGACAGATTTGTGAACAATGTTTGAGAGGAATGGTAATATTGTGTATCTGGAATGAAGTTTAGATCTTCAAGTCCATCTCATGAAACATGGGAGCAAAAACAAAAGTGTTGCGTTTATATTTTTGTTGAGTGTATATATATACAAATAATATTATCTTGAGGCACAGGTCTCATCAGAGCACCGTCAAAATCTGCTACAGGATTTCTTTACCTTGTTTGGGTCATGCTGCAGAATGATTTTGGTACCAAGCTAAACATCGAAATTGTCTCAAACTTTACGGTATTAATAAATGACAGTAGCTTAATAGTTCCGTGGCTCCCTTTCAAGTGATGGATTGCTTTTAAACATGATGGATGGATGAGAATTATTTTTAATGAAAGGGTCATTCAGTCTGAGAGGCCACTGAATCAGCTGCACACATATACCTCCTCACACAGCCTTTTTATCTAATGCTTGAAAAGACAGATCTTTTGTTAGGCTCGTAGGAACAAATACACCTTTTATTGTTTTTTTCTTTTTTGTATTGTAAATAGAAGCTGTAACAGTGCCACTGTAGAGATGACAGATTTTACCCTCCTAGACAAAAACCATGTTTTTTTACAGCACTTTTTATTCCACTGGAATCTCATCCTAAAACACAGGCTCAGATCTGAACTCAGGTTTGACATCATTTTCAGGCGAGTGTATTGCTTGTTTGTTAGGGATTTATTCACTCTCTGAACCACACACTTCCACCCTCTCATCCAAATTTCTTTTTCAGACCCCCCCAAAAATGAAGATAAAGACAGCCAGAATTTACAAATAATTTGCCATTAATGTACATTTCCCTTGATTGGCCCTGGAGTGAAGACTTTCAGCTGCTGTCTTCACCCACTGTGCACTCTGATTGACTTAAGCAAAGCCTCTGTGTTTATACTCAGCTGTCAAGAACAATAAGTTCATGGACAACATGGTGGGCAGCTCAGGCTGGCGACGGTGGCAGCGTAGAGGTCAAAGAGAGACAAAGTAGGGAAGGAAATGTGACGGGGGATAACCCAGGAGTAGAAAAATATGTTCACTTGCTTGTGTGTGAGTGTGCACATTTGTGCATGAGCAACCCAGTGAGTAAGCAAGTGTGTGTGTTAAAGTGAGAGACAGACTGAGAGACATGCCTCCACCAGTGCTGAGGGCAGCAGATTTTTGGCAGAAGCAGCGCTTTCGTGGGCAGAAGGAACGAGACGGGAAAGGGAGAGTCAAAGGAGGAGGAGAAGAGGGTTTGGCCGTGTTACCGACGCCAGGCCATGTGGTGATGGCAGGGTCACGTCAAGCGTGATTGGCTTTAGCTTTCTGATGGAGGTTGACCTTGAGATCTCAGTGCCTTTAACTGACTCTGACTGCTCGGTGAACACCAGGCAGACACGTTCCCCTGCTCTGTCCCCGAGGCCACAGTCAGCAGGAGACAGCCACACATGCATGAGAGTGTGCACTTCACAACTCACACTTCACAGTAGCTGGCACTGCACCAAGTACTAATGTTAAAAGATCAGATCAGCCAAACTACAAAAAGACATTGTCTCACTTACCTCTGGTATTACCTTATTCTGTGGTATAGCTGCAGATTGTTTTGGATTTAACTCATTCAGCCTGGCCTAACCAGGGTAATGATAGCACTAGGCTAGTTTTTAAGCAGATTGAAATGCCTTGTGTTTACAGAGCTGCACCTTCCTGCTGTTCTGTCAATACGTGCTGGTAAAGTCCTCGGATCAAGGCGTGAAAATAGATGAGGCAGCTTGTTACAGATGGGGGGAATTTAGCCTGATATTAGCTTTGTTTTTAACGTCGCAAAAGGGACCTGATATTTGTGACATTTTAAGATGAAAGTCTGGTGTTGCACTGCTTTGCAAACACACTTTGCTAGTCCTTATTCCTCACCATAACCATCAAATGTCACCAATTCTGCTATGATAAACAGAAAAATAAGATTTAATTGGAGCACAAATCTGTGCTTATTTCTGTAAATGTGCCATCAGTTCACTATTTGGCCAGCATAAGTGACAACTCTAGAGTTCTTTCACAATGTCCTTTACAGAAGACTTAAAAAGAAGACCTGCTACTTGAATTTAGTAACAGTGGCAGAATCTGCCTTTGGCTGCCATTGTGTTAATGTGGCATAAACACATAAAGATATAGCCTGAGAAACATGCACACATGTTCTGTTTTGAAGGACTCAAATATCGACCTCATGGTATGTTTTACTGGGGAGGACCAGCTGGTTAGATATGTAGTGAAATACTGATGTGTTTAATTTCTATAGCACTGTAAATACACACCTTACATCACTTTAAATAGCACTCACAGCAGTTATATAAAATGCAAACAGTCTCATAGGAACTACCTTATTGCATTTTCCTTGTTGAGGTCAATTTGCTGTGATAATAGTGGAAGAGCACACGGACACATGTGTCATCCTATCTGCTGGTGAATGAATCTGAAAGGATAGCAAGGACCCAAGGCACCTACGGTGGTGAAGGTCACACATCTGAGTGGTTCCTGAAGGACATGAGAAAGTGATCCTGCCTTTAAAAAAACCCTGATGACAACACATTAGCTAGCGTCCAGGGAGCAGCAGTCCTGACACACACACACACTTCCACAAGGAGCATCACAGGGGGATCCTGTTTCACCATTAAACACGTGATGTGATTTGTTGGAAATCCTCTCAAATTGCACACATGATCCATGTTCCCCTTTGGCTGATTTATATCAGAGTCAACAGTGTCCGCAGGCACAGCCAGAAAAACCACCAAGATTTTCAGACATTTTGCTGAGAAGTATCGACATGTTGTTTGTTGACGTCTTGGTGGTATTTAAACAAGCTGAATGTCGATTGATATTTTCTGTACGTATGCCAATTAAAAATCAAATTCCCCGCTCGCCTTTTACCAATCTTGAAAACACAACACAATGAGGCCTTGATTGATTGTAAAAGTGATTTATTTGAATACTCGGGGCTGTGTAGCTCAAACAGCATTTCTGGTGCACTTTCGTATTCAGCTTTGAAAAAGTCAGTCTGCTTGATGGCTGCTGCTGTGTGTTTTTTTAAGGCAACATTTTGAGATAAGTGCTGGGCAATTTTGTAAAGGAGTTGGTCCCCGTATTCAAAGATAACAGAAGACTGTGAAAGCCGAGCGATGTTTAGCTTTGACAAGGGAGGAATAATGACAGCTGATGATTTGACTGGACTAGTTGATCAAGTGGATAAATTGCTGCCATTGTTGCATGGATACACGTGAGATACATGCAGGGATACGGCTTTGTGCAAGGGTGATCCGGTGGGTTTATACAAGCTTCCTCACTAAAATCCATCCACTTTTTCCACAAAGCAGTTAATAAAAATGTAAAATTAAATATCATCAAAATTATGGTTTAAATATGAACTGACGCTAGCTGGACATTAAAGGTTGAGCAATGGTTTATAAATATTTAATTTACTGTACAATTGCTACATTAGAAATTCAAGATTTATCTTTTGCTCCACAGTCTGCAGCTTCAAGGAGAAATATTAAACATGTGCCAGCTGTATAGTTGCTGGTTACAGTAATACCTCGGAAGCAAAATATAACCTGAGCTCATAAATTATGATGCACCACTACATAATAAACTATCCAACAGCAAAGACAGTAAACGGAGTTAGTGTGAGCTAACAATTGGATATTAAAATTCTGCACACGCTGTGAGAATGATCACAGGGAGCCCTTTTAATTTTATCCAAAGAGAATTTCAAAACAAATTCTCCCTCTTTTACCAAAGTAGGTTCTGTATGAAGCAGTTGTAATGAATATGTGTACATACCTGGGTACACAAGTTAACACTTTATCTACATCAAGATCTGGATCTTACTGTGAAGCACACTCACCTCAGACCGTTATATGTAGAGATACATGGCAGCAGTTAGCACTAAGTGGACAAATGTGGACTTTATTTTAAAATAAAACTTTTATAGTTATACACATTTTTTGAATAAACTAAAATGTTAAAAACCAAAAAAAAGTCTCTATCAATAAAAGAGACACATAGTGACATCTGAATAAATTCATATTTTTTCTACTTCCTGTTTTATTTTGTAGTACTTAGCTCTTCCTGTGGTTTCAGGTGTTTTGACTTCCCCGCCCTCCTGTCTGTTGAATAGCACACCCACCAGATACAACACATGGTTACAGTTATGCTAACAGAACCTATAGAACAATGTCTTGTACCATTGCCATTTATATTTCTTCACAAAGTGGTCCACTGGAAGGATTGACATGATATGAATAAATCACATATCATGTCCCATCATATATTAAATAATGTAGAAGCTGCTTAAATGAGGTCCAAACTGTTAATTCAACACAGGTCATGGATGATTGACATGTAATCTGTGAGGGTGGGTTTGTGGGACATTTAGTGTGTCCTCACAGGCAGTTGTGCGTTCATAGTATTATTTCCATAAGTCACATGTGGTAAGGAATCTCCTGGACTTACTCAAGAGGGAGTTGGTACTTTATGTGATGTTAAGAGACAGTGACGGTTCACTATGAGAAGCACGTCTCTTAAGAGTTGTACAGGTCTCTAGCTCTCATGTACTATTCATGCTCTATATTTTTTTCCTTATACAATCTCTGCTGGATCATCCAGCAGCTTGGATTCAGTTATGTGCACATAGTAAAACGACCTGCAATTTGCAGACAGAGACGTTTGATAGTAACAGGCCCCCAATGGTAAGAAGACACAAAGAGGCTTCTCTTGCTGATACCAAACCCAGCTGAGTTCCATGTTTTTTCAAGTGTGTTTCTGGCAAATGATTTTCTACTGCAAACCGTTTCCTGTTCATCTCATGGGTCTGTATATATAGAGACAGAGAAGAAGGGAAGAGAAAGAAATCTCATGCTGCCATTTTGTCAGATCACTTTTTTTTTTGCACTGATATTCCCAATTATGGCTGAGTGACATGTAGTGTAGCAAATAGTGAGGATGTTGGCACTCACATCACTGCAGACGGCAGTTAATGAGCTTTTTATCATCTATTTATGCGATTTCTGTGAGAGAGCAGATGAAAGTGAAGATATCTGGAAGAAAATGCTTCACAGACACCTCTAATTGTGATGAAATAAAATACAATTTTGCAAACACCTGCTCTGCTTTGATCACGGTACCTTTTTTATTTTTTATTTTTTTACTGATTTTGTCATTTTTAGAAGCAGTAAATGTGAACAGACTGTCACTTTCAAATCCTCCTTGACAAATGTGATAGAGGCCAGGTGTCATAATTGTATATACATGTTTGCTAAATTACTCAAAATGTTATCTGAGTTTGATTAGAGATGAAACATTCAGCTGAAGACTTGTTTTTTTTTTTTTTTGCTTACTTGCACAGAACAAAGCTATTAGGCAGTCAAACAAGTTTTTTTTGTTCATTGCTTTATTTTGAAAGGGAGGTTACCCTAGCGATGAGGAAGAAATCTGTCTGTTATCAGTCCATTAAAATGTTCCTTTATCAGGTGTTATCCCCCCCCCCCAATTATAAATGGTATGGGTGGAAATGAACAGGTAGATACCATCTTGTCACCCTCGCAACCAGTGGCAAAGAAGAAGATAACAGACATTTAATGGTATAATATAAGCAATGAAGCAGGTGAAATGTTGCACTTTGTCACATATTTGTGATGTTTAGCTGTTTATACTTTGATTATTGTAAAACACAATCTCTTAATTACATTCCTTTAGCTACATTGTTGTGCATCTCTATACCCTAACCGTGGTGATATTAGGCCAGCAGGGGCGTGTAACTAAACACCATATGATACCTATGTATGCATTAATAGGAAAAGTCAGCATAAAGTCTATTCCAGAATATCCATATAAAATCATTAGACCAATATTTATTTGACATTTAAGTCTCATATCTGATGTTCAATGGTTTTGGGATGCATTGATTTGCAGTAATGCTCAGACAGATATCTGACTGGTGTCCTGCTGACAGGCTGCATCAGTCACCGTATTAGTGGACGCCACAGAGCTCGTATAGGGCTCATCCCTCAGAAGGACAGTCCTGTGTGTCCTCTACCTTCCCTCCTCCGCCTTGGCCACTCAGCCTCACCCCTTTAGGGGTGTGCGAAAGTGCTGTATAGGGGCTGAGGGAGCATAGAAGGGGGAGAGGGGGAGACATATCAGGCATCAGTGATTAAGAGTCCAGATCCAGTGACCATGGGTGTCAGCCCTTACAACACGAGCACTGCAACTGCTCTGGTTTGGTAGCATGTGAACCCTTCCCACCTGGCTCGGTCAGAGGCGGGAATATGTGTGTGGGGGGGAGGCGTGCAGTCCGTCATCCACTACTGATGGATGGGGGACATTACGGCTCTTGGGGACAGGTGACACTGACGATTAAAGGCCCCAGCCAGTGGCTTGGAAAGAATGGAAGTGGAAAGAGGAGAGAGGAAGGAAAGGGAAACTGTTGCCGCAGAACAAGTAAACACAAACACTGCAGGGAAGGCAGATGTGAAACGAGACACGAGGTGGAGGGAAAGGAGGCGTCGTTGCAGGTAGAGAAGAGACAGATGGCGAGAGGAGTCTTTTTTTGGTATGTGGATGTTCAAGCGAGATATCCTACAACTGTGTGTGTGTGTGTGAAAGCAGTGATCACACAAGCTAACACGGCTGCTGAGAGCTGCGGAAACACTTATGCTTGGTCTCTTTCAGCTGCTTTTTCACATCAGACATTTTGTCCAGCAGCTGCCCGGCTGCTCTCCTCTGTGCTGTGTTGATGACATTTGTTTCCTAACCCTGTCACTGAGAGATACTTAGGGATGAGCATTACCTTTCCCCAGCTTCAGGGGCAATTCACCTGTCTGTCATTGCTACTCCTCTGCCTTCCCCCCTTGTCACTGCATCACTGGTATGCTGCCATCTAATAGGTGCTGTGCTCTGTTTGAAACTGTCATTTCAAGCATGCATCACAGAATCATAGTAATACATCACAAGAATTTAATATGTTTAATTTCTATCTCCCTCATCAGTGCAAATACACAAACCTGAGCTTTATCTGGTATGTGACGAGTAAGTACCAAATTAAGGAGCAGTTGTCATTTCATGTCGCCCACAGGACTCTACATACCTAGATAATGATCGCAGCACTAAAATTGAACCTGTGTGAAGGTAAAATGTGACAAAAATAATCTGTGTGCAGCAGCTCATTTCCATTATCGTTCCCCATCATGGGGAGAGGCGAGGCTGAGAGGAACATGGCGTGAGTGAAAGACAGACGATAGCAAGGAGAAAGGAGCAGTCCACCGGGAACAGGCCACTCTTTGTTGATGCCAAGTTCAACAGACTGATGGTGGAATTGAATCTCCACAAAAACGAGGCAAAGAATAATAGGCAGAGAGAATGGAGCTATACTTTAGGTTTCAACTGTGGAGTGAAATATACGGGCATCAGCAGAAAAAAAAAAAACGGGGGGACAGGAGCAGGAACCAATGTCTATCTCTGCAACACCAGTGATTATCTGGAAATTGCCTTGACATTCAGCTATAATTTGCTTTGTA
The DNA here is from genome assembly GCF_900634625.1 of Parambassis ranga. Taxonomy (NCBI): domain Eukaryota; kingdom Metazoa; phylum Chordata; class Actinopteri; family Ambassidae; genus Parambassis; species Parambassis ranga. Next base: position 3,333,431 of record NC_041038.1, read on the forward strand.
ATGACTGGAAATAGCTGGGGATGAGTCCTCACAGATTGCTATGTTATCAAAAATTGGGAAAAACAACATTTTCACATTTGCAAACAGCAGGGGGATCCTCTTCATCAAAACCACCCCACCCACCCCTCCTCATCTTCCAGTTTCGGCAGCAGCTCTTCCTCTGATCCCTTTTTTTTTCAGCAATCCGTCAGTGTTTACTGTTATAATGTTTAATGTTTGCTCATCTGCTTACCCATAATCCCTCAGCACACATTCCCTCTCCTCCTTGGCCTCTATATTAAGGCTCTGTCGTCATTGACGGATTAACTCTTCTGAACTTCTCAGGGATGGTACAGAGTGGGAAAACGTACTATGAACTATGTCTGACTGTCACACCCACTACGATGTCTCTTTGGCATTTGTTTGTGTGTCTGTTATTGTATGTGTATTTCTTGCATGCGCAAACTCAAGGGAAGTTCTCTTAGATGTTGAAGAAGCTTTGAACGGGAATTTGAAATGCATTTAGCAGCAACAGCAGCTGTTTTTCAAGCTGACTTTCTGACCTCTTCAATCCAATGAACCAAAAGGATAAAACATATGTGTTTAAGTGGAAGTTTAAGTTCACCAAGTGCTGATGGTCCTTTAAAAGTACTTCCAAACAAAAAGTTTTTTTCCCCAAAAATGTTAGCACTCTAAAAACCTATGCATCCTACCTAATTATAATGAAAGCCATGTTCCCTCTCAGTTAGTCCACGTCTGATAGGTTGTCATGCGGGTTTCTGCTTCCTCTTGAAAGTGTCCCTTTATCAGTGAATCCACACAGATACTGTTCTGAGCCTCTTGCCAGCTTATCTCTGTTAGACTGTTAATTAGTACCAAGTGCACCAATTACACTCGAATATCCTGAGCAACAAAGACACAAAAGATGCCCCCCTACCTACCCCCACCCTCCGCCTTACTCTGGCCTTAAAACTAGACCAGCTCCCACAAATGACAGGAAGTAGAGAGGGGTGAGGAGAAAGAAATGAGACAGGGAGATTTTTGAGCAACACAAAGACAGAACTTGGATAAGACTCTGCTGTCGTTTTTAATTGGTTTGTCTCTCCTGAGAGGAGCCCCAAATCTGGAAGGTTTTAGATGTGGAGCCTTCTGCTGTATATGACTGTAAGTTTGCAAGTCAATTTTTGCCCATATTATACCAATCAGATTGAAGCATTAAACATGGCAATGAACTCAGCTCAAGCAGAACATGCATGATGATTTACCGACACCTAACAATTCATGTTTCAGCAATGCTCCGAGTCATTTTTTAAACAGAATACATGTCAAACTAGCCACACAGATTGTAATAAAGAACAGCATGACAGTTTATCACCAGTTTGTATGCTTTAAATATTACTCAAAATTAGTTTTTTGTTTTTTGTCACAAATTCTGCAAACATTTCCTCACACTCTGCTAGCTGTCTATTCTGTATGTACAATACAAATCTGGTGTTTGTGCACAGCCTTGGCTTCTGTAAAGGGAGAAGAAAACAGGCTCATACCCATCCACACAACGTTATTCCAGCCAACTAGCAGCAGACACACACAAACATATAATGACTGATTTTTAAGGTGATTAAAACCGCCTTCCTGTGGTCATGTGAATAAATGAGGATGTGTCGCCATAGAAACCAAGAAAAGCACTAACAGATAAAGGTATCGTGTCACAAAAAAAATACACAAAACATGCCTAAAGTGGGGTATTATTACTTACATGCTCCATGATGACATGTAGCCTGTTTGTAATGGTTGATGTCTCATTTGGTTCTGTAGTTCCTTAATGAGCTGTCTGAATTTAAACAGCTGTGAGTCCTCTGCTCCAGAGAAATACTGCAAAAACGTGCCAATTTCAGATCTTTATCCTCTGGCAGACCTCGCGTTTGAAGATCCCTCACCAAACTCCCAGTTCTAAAAGTTCTCTTACTGCTGTCAGAAGTACTCTTTATGAGAGCAGAGACATGATCAGTGATCAGCTCCAATGCTTCCAATCATGTCTTTAGGTTTATTTGTGGAGGAGTATTACTATCATTAATAAAGAGTTAATACCTCATCTCACATTTTGGGATTGCAAAACATTAGATGAGGATTAGGGGATTAATTTTAAAAAATACACTATCACAGCCAAGTGGGATTGCTTTTTAGAGCACCCTTTTAAAAATTTATCTCAGGGCTAAGTATGTTGAGCACAGGTTTAGAGGCCGACTAGTCAATTAAGACTCCTACAATAGGAATAAAGAAGGACAGTTGCCAACTGTATGGATTGTGCACTACTGCATCTGTCAGTTCTTGGAAGGCCTCAGGTGTTAGCTTGTTCTCCCCACATGCGCAATTGGTGAACAGCTGAATAGACAGCAACCAGGAAACTGGCAAACATCTGGCGCCACTGGGGATCCAGGTACCCAACCCACCCACCCCCATAGCATTCATCATGAACAGCAGAACTCCAGGGGAATGCACAAGCACAAATTAGGATGTAGCTCATAATCTTAAAGGTTCTTGCACTGTTTGAGAATTACTTTTAATTCTGGGGAGACTTGGCAATCTACATCAAACGCCATCTGTGGCAGTGGGGTGCGTAGTGAGGTGTGTTGGTGGGATGTTACAGCTGGCACAATGGACATAAAAAGCTTTTTAAGTTCATATTATAGATGCTAAACTACAGTAAACATCTGGTTTTTATGGCAGCATTCAATATAGGAACCATTCTCTCGTCTCATGCAATTGCCATATCCACTTCTAGGTTGTTTTTTTTTCTAATATTCTCCCTCCTGCTGCTAGGCCCGAGTTTTAGTGTTAATATCTTTCTGATTTTGGCTCCCAAGCATGAATCCTGCATCCTAGAGAGCAGAAATAGTCTGAGGTGTGACGAGTTCTATGAGGTTAGGGTAAACTTGTAAAAGGAAAAGCAAGGTCATTGCGCTGTCACTGCTGTTTGATGACGAGGAAATACAATTTATCTCTTTAATGGAGTGATAAAGTTTACAGAAGAACTGGCTTTGAACAGCCCATGACAGAAGGTATTATTGTTATTATCATTGTTAATTTGTACATGGTTGGTTTGTTGCAGCTCAGACATTTTTATAAAAAAGCACCTGCTTGTTGTTGTCTTATGGCAAAAATAAATAAATAAAATGAAAAAATCTGACATCGGCACTGACAAATATTAAATTATATGCCTGTCATTATGTTCCAAAAACATTGCGGACCTTGCATCAGTAATTGATGCCTTTCAGCTAATGTAGGGAGGGTTGTAAAATGTTTACTTAGTTCCATACAAACTAATGCTATCTCCTCTGACAAGGTCTTTATGGTATTACAATGTATTCCTGCACTTACTGTCAAAAAACTAAACTATACAACATAAACAAATGATTTGCAAGACGTTTATGGTTATTGCTATGGACCAGACAAGGTGTCAGCGTGAAATAATAACAAATCACAAAACACATAGTAACACCATGACTAGGCTGTGTCACTTTTCTTGCTAACACCAACAAAAGCACAAGTCCCCTAAAGTGCACAATAGAGACCATATAATGATGAGATCAATTCATGTACAGGCCTGTGCAGTCCTGCGACACATGCATGTTAACACACTGCACACAGATTCACAAGTGATACGAGCCTTGCTGTGGCAGAAAACCACTGTTTTAATTTACTTCCTGTCTGGTATGTTTCCTTAATGACTGTAATCATGACCTTTTGTGGATGATACAGCATTACCTCTTCCCACACACACACACACACACGCTGCTCTCCGTCCTCTTGTCTACATGTTATTTGCTTTTATGAGAATGAAACCTTATTATACCTGAAGGTCACATCATTATCCTCTGCATTCATAGGCCAAATATTCACATACAGCGCTCTTACATTCTCAGACTCAAAGCAAGAGAGGCCGATGTGACAAGGCCATCTTTGCTGCTAATGAAACCCAAATGCTGGGAACCAGACATATCCAAGAGGTAAAAAGCTCACATGTCTGAAATGTTGTGGGTTAAAGATTGAAAATAGATCTTCACAGTGGCGGTTGTGACCCGTACCTGCTCTATTTCAGGGAATGTTGTGGAAAAGGAGACACGTGAACAAAGAGAGATGGCCATGAGAAAAGGAACAAGAGTGTCATATCCATTTGTAATTCCCGCTGTGATGTCAGGATGCTGGCGGGGGGGCTCACCAACTGTGCACTGTGACATTGATGGATGCAGGTGCAGTGTGCCAAATACTGATCTGTGAAGATCTGTCTGTTTGTTGTCCCTTTATAAACCCATAGCTGAAAGTTGGAGACAGCAAAAGATGAGGAATCACACTGGCAGGATAAATGAAGGTGGCAAAGATAAGAAAAAAGAAAAAGGTGTGAGCGGAGCGAGGAATAAAACAGAGAAGTGGTGAGAAGTCTGACCAGTCCTGAGAAAGTCAGACAGATAAAGAGTAAATTATAAAGTTCCTGCTGCCTTCTGCCTCGACTTGAACTTTTTCCCTCAATTCTGTTTAAATATTAAAGGCTTGTAATTAAAAGGTGACGGAGTAGGATGCCACAGGGAGCCGTGACTTTATTGACTGAGGTGTAACAAAGCGTCAGCCTGTACGACTTACATCCTGCATCAAATAGAGGGGGGTGAGGGCGGACTCTGGGTTCTCGAGGAAAGCATGTTTGGATGTCGAGATGTTTTCATCTCTTTACATCCCAGCAAGAGCTCCGCCAGCTTCCAGGGGAGCACTGACAAATCTGAGGCAAGAGCCCAACACAGCTGATATGTATTACTGAGCTTTTTATGTATTGCTTAATTTGTTTCTCCCCCTCCACATGGGATTGAAGTCTTGCTGAGAGATGACTGGCAGACAAGAAGTAGGAGGAAAAAAAAATCCAGTTTATCAGCACTTTAGAGTAGCATGTAGAGAAGCGTGGCAATCCCCCTGCCACCTCAGACGCTTTGCTGCGTTTGGCCCTCAGTGTGTCGTCTAAATGCTTCTTCTCAAGTCAGCAGTGAATGCAAACATGGAAAAAAAAGGCAAATGTGTAACACTTCTCCCTCGATAGCAGCAATGTGCAAGATGTTGCGGTGTCTTAACCACCTCCAAACAACAAGAGCAATTATTGACTCTGTAATCACATTCATGTATTCGAATGATCTGGCGACACCGGTCTGCAGCTACTGCTACCACGAGACGGAGAGATGAGACAAAAGTCCGCTCACCCTTACGCGTTTCTCAGCTATTAGTTGAAGTTATGAAGCGGGTTCAGATATTGTATTGAATGCTTACCTTCATTAATCATACATGCCTTTGAGTAAATTCACAGCTCAACAGATTTAATAAGAGACATGCTGGTAGGCCCAGGCAGTCTACAGTATGTGCCTCATATACCAGTGTAAGAAAGATCATTATGGAAATTCTCAGAGGGAGGTGAACTTTAATAACTGCTCAAAATAAATCAACAGGCGATATGAAAATTGACAGGATTTTCTCCCCCTCCAGACTTCAGGTAGAGTGTGGAATTGAAACAACACTAAGCGTCAGAACCTCTCAAGTAATATTGCTTCTTGAGAGAGATTCTGATTATGCAGGTTAGAATATTATGTGCCACTGCTTTGGGTAATCATGTAGTGCTGCAGCCGTGCTACTATTGCAATAAATCACAGTTTATGATAATGACTCAGGAGGAAATCATTGACACCTAGGCATCCGGAACACGATGTGCGACATTCATGCATATTCAGCACAGACCCCTCAGTTTGCTCCACACTTTGCCTATAAGAGAATTCCAGTGAGAAATATGTGATGATGTGTGAAGATGTAAATCTGAGGGAAATGACAAAACACAGATGACCTTTCTTTAAAGAATCTCAGATGACCTTAGCATGTGAATGCAAATGTGAGAAATGACTGATGGTTTCAAAGGGCAGTTACAACCACAGATGGAGAATATCACAGCTTGCAGGATTTCATTGATACATGCTCTACCACTGTATGCCTTGGGTTCCTGTTAACAAATGTGCAATGAATACACATCTGCTGTAAACTGTCAAGGCATGCAGAGATGTTCTATAGTATCACTGTGTGAGTGAGGCCCCCTATAACCACAATCAAAACCTTACTTCATTGAGTTCATTTCATTTGGTAGATCTGTTAAAAGGCCAATGACACACAGAAAGATGTTGCCATCTGTTCTGATCAATGGATTGCTGCTAGGATATGATCATGTTCTCCTGCTTGAGATGTCCCTATTTAGGAGACTCTCCACAGTGCTAGTGAACTGTCAGACATGGAAAAAGTTTTTTGCCTCATCTTTCTAAGCATCAGATTATTTTTGCTCCTGTTTCAAATGACATTATTGTCACTAATCTGTTCATATGGCTAATAAAAGTAATTATTCCATCCACCCATCTCTCTATCTTCAAACTGCTTATCCATGTCAGGTCTCCTCCCATTGGTTTGGTTTTATTTTGAAAATCTTATATTTCCAGGTTTATTTTGTAGTTCTAACTCCCCTCTAGTTTTAGGTGTCTTGTCTTCCCCTCCTCGTGTGTCTCCTCCCTCTGCTGATTACCTGCCCCGCCCTAGTGTGTTCCACCTGTGTCTGATTGTACTCCCTTCCCCTGCCAAGCATTTCCAGCCTTTACTTGAAGTTTTGAGTCCCGTGTGTAACCCTGCTTTGTTTTTTTTTTTTGGATTTTGCCTTAGTCAGCACTTTTTGGATACTTCTGTGTTTTTTGACTTTGATTCTGATCTGGATCTGCCTCACCTGCCAATCCCTTTTGTACTGTTGCCTAGTTGGACTGCCTTCCCTGCAGACTTCCCTTTCAGCGGACACTAATTCCAGCTTTTGTAGGGGAATCCCGAGGCGTCCCCACCACATTCTAGGTAATTAATTATTTCAAACATTGTGCATTTTCAATATTACATACTAAAATGATATAATATAATCATCTTACCTGATGAGACACACTCAGACTACTACCTCTTTCTGAATTCTGATGTCATCACTGTTCATGTAAACCACTTCTGAACTCCTACACCTCTTAAGCAGGATCCATATACTTAATAACTACAATGCATATTATAAAATAAATAGCTTTCACCTTTGGCCTCAAACTTGTCAAAGAATAAAAAATTCACTGCTTTCATTCTGGCAGTGATAGAATCAATTTCTTAGAGTGACTGGTAACTGGTGACCTTGTCTATTAAACATATTCTGCTGATACTCATATATTTTTTCTGTTTTAACATCGAAAACAACAACTCTGTAATTGTGCTTTAAGAGGGTTATTTTTATTTTATTTTAATTTATTTTTTGCCAAAAGAATGTTTTCGCCATTTATTTACACCAGCAAACCACCACCTGTGGAGACTGAGTCAGAAGAGAAATAGTAAAGAGGCAACATCAGGCAGATTGGTAAATCAAGCTGCTTTCTGCAGCAGCACATAAACAAGCCACTCAGCTGAAGGCTGAGATTTTTATTTTTTTTATTTTTTTTTTCCAGCGGCTGCCTTTCATCCTTAATCATAGACAGCGTATAATGCAGGTAATGGCGCTCTTGTGATTGTGTGTGTGTGTGCTCACTGTTTTCTCCGCCCTACCATTTTTTTTCTCCCCCTTCACCTCATTACAAACACGCAAAAAAATAAAGGTCAGAGTGAGAACTGAAAATAGCTGGAGTCATCTTCGCTTTCATCATATACTTGTTATAAACTATTGATTCCTTTTTGGCGCTGTTCTGAGAGAATGTTTGCAGTAATTGAATCAATCACAGACACTGTGTCATTGGACCGTCACTTATAAACTAAGCCTTTATTCCTCCCTCTTCAGCGTAAAAAAGAAAGTACAGTTGATGAAGAAAAAAAAAAGCTTCCTGGCCTGTCACGCTCTCTTATCATCACAGTCTTACAATGGGGTTTAAAAATGAAAAGAAATATAGTTTTAGTCTTGTGACTGCTGAACCCTCCAGGGATTTGATGGAAGAGCTGACAAGCAGTGACAAACTTCCAGGACTGTCCCTGAAGGTGCTGGGGTGAACATTAAGCAGACAGAGTGATGGACCCTATTTTAGTCTCTGGGAGCTGATAAGACTTGGATTCTGAATCACACATTTACAGTCACGGTTATTAAAAAGCAGGGTCACTTCACTCAGACGAGCTCTTCAGATGGAGATGGGGGAGCTTGAAGAAAAGAAATGAATTAAGTATGGACCGTCTTTGTCTCACTGCTGGACTAGAATTTCAAGGACTGTTACTGCCAATCCTTCTCAAGAAATAGACTCTTTTAATAAAATCCATTGTGCTGTTATGAACTTACATGCTTGTGTTGTAAGTGTTTAACATTCTAAAGAGGCAGAAAGTCTTGATTTACTGTGGCAATTATCATCTTTTATTATTGCGCACCACTGCCTCTCCACTTTCTGCTCTGCAAGATATGGTTACTATAAAGTAAGAGTTCTAAATGTAGTATTCCTCAAAGATAGAAAGCATGTGGTGGTACAGAGCCGTGAAAATCAATCACATAAAAATGACTCAAAGAAATGGAGAAAGCTTTTTGTGCGCTGTCCCTTTTTTGTGCATGTGGAAGTAATACATATTCTGATCCAAAACCCTCAAGTCTTTGAGTCTGTTTACTGTAACTCTTGACATTTGGAATTAAAAGTCATTGCTTGTTTTAGCAAGAAAGCTTTCCGATTACTCAAATTAATTGATGCAGTTTCCCTGAAAAGAATACAGTGTCTCCTGAATTCTTGCAGAAAATCTGCTATTTAGTGTAGAATAGCCTTGTTTGAGAGAACAGGGAAATGGGAATGTCTTTTTTTTAGGATATGTTGTGGATTTTCTGAGAAAATGAGTGAAAAAGGGAGCTTAAGAAGTTGGCACCATTGCTGTTGGATGTTGTATTAATTACCTGGGGCCTGCTTTCTATTGACACAATCCTGGATTTCTCAATTCTTAAAAATTGTGGTTGAAATGGTTGTCACGGCAACATGTCCTTGTTTGGAAAGCAGGTTAATTATGTGCAAGATCATCAAGCAAAAGATTTTCTCAAGAATATGAGAGTGTATGACACGAATATCGGCAGCCTCATCTGTTTGGTAAACATGGTTATTATCTGCTATTTGTACCCATTTAATAGTGCCTGGAAATCTGTTGCAAGGTGATGGTAATGACCATTCAGCAGTCTAACTTTGAAAGTTATGTTCACTGTTTCTGAGGCGAGCTTGTGTGAAAAGTGTGCAAACTTTCCGACTGAGCCAGGAAGTAATAATAAAATGTTGACCAGTATAAACAATGCCCTGTGGTCATAACGCAGTTAATATAAATCTCACACAGCCACCTATGCAGAGCTGTGTGGCTGCCACCTTTCTCACAGGTCCAGAAAGTACATAATAATTTTCAGTTTCAGCGTTGGCCTGAACCAGCCAGCTACAAGATGAATCATGAATTTATGAGATTCAAGAAGGGAAAAACACAAAGGTATCTGTTATTAGTGCATAATGTTAGATTAAGAAGGACGGATATAACCATCACAGAGGATCATTGATCATTATCAGTGTCATAAGTGCATCTTTATTTTTAATATCCTTCCCTAAATTCTCCATTTCCAGATCATGACCTGGATGATGCTTTTTCTTTTTTTATGTCAAAAATCAATGTAGGTGGCGGCAGTCAACCCGACTACCATGCTTCATTCTCTTAAATCAAAGAGTTCCCCTAACACTCTATATTTATTTGTGCAGAGACATGCCAGAGGTGCCCAAGGTCAGAGAAAGTATCATCTTGCTGATGCAAGAAATCTCCCCTCAGATAACAGCAAATACCAAAGCTGGAGAGGCCACAGACATCAACCACAACTACACACAGAGAGAAACCTCAGTGAACTTTCCCCACACTGAACCAGCCAGTGATTGATTTTCTACACAGATCTCTAAACGGGTGTTACTCTCCTATCTGTAACAGTAATGAATTTCATTATAAGACCCTGGAACAGAGAGAGAGAGAGAGATGGAGATGCTGGCTGATGTCAGGGGGAGAGAGATAGAGAAGAATAGAAAGACAGAAGGAGAGAAAGGCAGGGCTGTCATTCAGGGTCTGTCTGTCAATTCTGATCTCCCCGCTGGCCACATACTGAAATAACAGTCAACTGCAGAGCAATTATGAACGCTGCCTACTGCTTTTAGACAACCTACATATTCCTCCGTCAGCCTCTGTGTCTCACTCCTGGATGTGGAAGTGCGTGTTGTAACATACATGTAAATATAGACATATGACTTTCCACTCTAGTTCCTCCTCCAGCATGTTGTAACCCTTGTGCCCAGTAACCACGGTGACCAAAGATGTCCTGAGGCTGGGGATGTATCCCGGGCACACTGAGTCAGGATGCATGATTGGATGACTCATTGCCTTCTTGGGGCTAAAAAAGCCCTTTCATCATTATCTCTCACTCTCTTTAATTCTGTGTCCTTCTCCCCTCCCACCCACTCCTTCTCGTTTTGCACTTATCTGCACTTCAGCGTTTCCCAGGTAAATAAATGCCATTTGGTTTTCTCTGAGGCCTCGGGGTGGGGGTGGGGGGGAGTGTTGTTGCCTCAGCCACACCACAGAGAGGTGTCGGGGCATTCTGTTGACTTGCCGGTCGCCTTATTTTCATATCTACTCTACCCTTCTGTTTGGTTGCTAAGGAAGTGAGTTGCTGCTCTATCATTTTGTGGCCATTAGTATTCATGGAGGGCCAGGTCAGGAACCCCAAGAGTGATTGGCGCTCCTGAATAAACCAAAATGCCACTGGAGACAAAAAAATTGTTATTCCGTTGTTGTTGATTTCAATCTCCTGTGAACAATCACAACAATGTATGACTTGTAATACTCTGACGTTATTAAAAAGGTTAGGCTGGTTATTTATTTATTCTTTATCATTATGGAAATCAATTGGCAGGTTTTCACCGCAGGACGGCCATTCTTACCAAGAGCTCTGTCATTATTTATGCACTTCCATTTCCACCTGAGAAAAATTGATTTGACTCCATTTTCATTACATTGCTCCCCATAAATGATTTCCCAGATGGAGCATTATGTCATACAAAAATATTAGGTTAACACTTAAAATAGACTGGAGGAATTTTATTTTTGAAACACCTGCTTGATAAATTGGTTCACCAGTCCAGGACTAAATCAAATATTGTCCTGCTTAAATGAGTGCTCCACAAAAGAAGAAAACCAGGCATGGTGAACACTTCATCATGCAGCTTTTTTCATATCTTACAGCTAGAACACAGTCATTTAAATAATTGCCCTTTAAATTGAATATGACAAAATATATCTAACTATACTATCTTATTCAGATTTGATATCAGGAAGGAAATAATAATAGTACGAGTTATGGACAAGCCTACAAGGGGCTGCAGTCATCAACAAGGTTTAAATGAAATTGCAATCACACTGTCAGCTTTGAAATAATAGAGAAACAAACTTTTAAACATTGGTAAGCCTATGCAGTTGTTGTTTTCCCCCCTATCACCAGTACAGTTTGAATTACTTGTAGTACATTTTTAGACCTACTATAACCCAGTCACGGTAAAACACAAGAAAAACCTGTCCAAAGTGGTGTTATTCCCCCCAAAAAAGCTCCTTCAAATTCTCCTGTTGGTCAGTAGCTCATGTTCCTTCTTCAACCATAACAAATCCCATTCCTTTGTCCTACTGTTTTTATTCCATCTACTTCACTTCCATCCCTATCCCCAGTTCTCACTTATTCTCTAATCCCTTCACTCTGCCCTCTCTTTTAGCTTTTCAAGAGTACATTCCATCTCTCTCTCTATCTCTTTTTATTCAGCTCTTGTTCTCTTTGTCTGGTCTTTTGACCTTCTGTTCTGCATTTCTCTTCTCTTTTTTTTGCTTGTTCTCTCCCCCTTGCTCTCGTCCTTTTAAACCATACCCCTGTGCAATGCACTTCTTTGTTCTGGTATTTCATGTCTTCATAACTCTCTTTTCCTTCTTCTCTTATTCATCACTCCTCCATTCTGCTGCCCTATAACTGGGCGCTGCTCCTCTGCTTAACCAGCGCCTCCCTTTGTCCGCTTCCGTCCTGACCTTTCCTCCCATCCCCGCAGGCTGTTGCTCTCACCTCACCCTCGTTCATATGCATATATTGCATGCATAGGCATTACTACATCCTACATCCCTTCTCATTTTTGCCCTTTGGCCAATACATGTTTAATCCCTAGCTTTAATTTGACCCTAACTTGTATATTCATTAGAAAAAAATAACTGACACTACAAACATGTCCTCTCAAATGTAGCAATACAAACACCCACAGCGCTGTCCAGCTCTCTCTCCCTTTAATGCATGCGCATGTTGACGGCTTGTCGCCTTTGTGACGTGACTGCACAGAGGTGACACTGCGCCTGTCACTTTGACAGCTGGCATTTCACCGCAATCCACTAACTATAGTACCCACAGTGCAGACAAGGAGGTAGATAGGAAGAGATAGAAAGGGGCACGGAGAGAGATGAACAGAGCAAAGATCAGCAAAACAATAAAACGGAGCGCTACGACAGATGGACAGTTTTGCTTAATATTTCTGCCCTTATCTTACCCTTGTCCATGAAGATAAAGGTAAAGTTTAATCTGCTGCTGAGTGCTGAGTTCCGTGCATTGGGTTTGGAGGGCACATTGTGGTAGATTAAGGGGCAAGTTTCAAAGCAAATGCTAATTGGCCGGCTTTGTTAATAAAACCATATGGCCACTTACAAGTCCCATCTGTAATATTTGACCTTATACATTATAATTGAATTATAACAGTCATATGTGAAGTTTGATAAGGTCATTGGTCTGCACCTATTAGTAAAGACAAAGATGAGGTAATGATAACACAAAAAATCCTGGCTAAATATTTAGAATGCCTTTCATTTAAAAAGATAAAAAGAGCATCAAGGTCATAAATGAACCAGGCCAGCTTCATTAGCAACTGTAGATCAAATGCTAAGTGAACATGCAACCCCAGATTTGTCAGTGACGGTCATCCACCATGCAGTATTTGACAGAAAGACAGGTCAGACCTGCTGGATGCTCCAGTGACACCAGGAGGAAACTTTTGGACTGTTATCGCTTAGAGGAAACCTGTGTGTGTGTGAGAGAGAGAGAGAGGATTACTGTAAGAGGATCTCACAGTGCTGAAGAGCTGTCTGTAGAGTGTTGGCTACTACAGTACCAAACTACCTGCCTTCTGCTTAGTGCTATGGATACACAGGACTCCGGAGTTCGGTTACAGCATACACCCTATGAAGGGCTATGGTAGTAACACTGCTGTTCCTCCTCCTTCTCCTCCTCCTGTTCATTTTGGTAATTATTATAATTTTGTGTGAAATGTTACAACAAGCCTTAGGTGGAATACCTTTCATCTTCATAATATAGCACCATCGTCAGGTTAATATTTCATAATGCTTTGCCTTATATTTACAATTAAAGTGACAAGCCAATAAAGCCAATGGTTAAATTACACAAAATCTCACACCAACCTCTACAGGCTATGTTGTGTTTGATGCAAGCTGATCAAGCTAACTGTTAGCATGTTACTTTTATGAGATGTGCCTTAATACAGACTTAAAAAACTGTGAACTGTGTTTCCTAGAACATGCTGTGTCAGCACTCAACATGAGGGGCTGACTTATACTTACACATATTAATTTCAATTATGAATCAGTATAGAAGCAGAGGAAAATGCAGTTATATGTCAAATTTAAAAAACAAAAAAAGCACACCCTTTGTGGCTGGCACCACACCTAGCAAGTCAACTGATCTGAGGTCTCATTTTGTTGTATTGCTCTGTTTAAACTCTGTTTAGTTATCCTCCTGATTTTGGTTCTTTTTCCTGTTTTATTTTGAAATTCCTGTCTCCCTTGTATGCATGTCTGTTTTACTTCCCTCCTTTGTGATTGCTTTCTCTGCCCTAATGTTTTCCATCTCTGTCTTGTCACCCCTCACTTGTGTGTTTAAGTCCTCTGCTCCCTTCTGTTTTCTGTGCACCTTCCCGCTTTGTTCCTTGCGTTTTCCCAATCAAGTTTTAATCAGTCAGGTTTGTTCCAGTTTTTGTTTTATTTCACTTTCGTTTGTACGTTGATCTGTCAACCTCTGTTTCATTAGCATTTTAGGTTTTATGGTCTGTTGTCCTTTGTCTTGGAGAGTTGGATGGTGGACGGTGGACTGGCCCTCTCTTTAGTTACTGGTCGATTGCTGTACTAGAACATCAGTAAGTGTAATGTTTCTTCATGTTGTTCGTCATGTCTGCTTGGGTGCTTGCTCACTACTCTAGTTAGTGGTAGAAAGTGGCGTTACACATCGGTCTTCAGCAACTTCTGTCACTGCGACATAATATGTAGACATTGCAAATTTATATCATACTATTTTACTCAATTGTGAAAGTGTTGAACACACAGGATTTATAAAGATTTACATTTCGAGGTATAGAAATCTTATGAAGAGAGTTCAGGTCATAACAGAAGCATGGAGCCTTTGTGTAGTAGAAAATGAAAAGCATCAGAAGATGAGAAAAAGGTGTAAGTGGCAGAAGAAAATCTCTTAAAGGAATGGAAAAGTGTCAGCTGGGACAGAGCTCTGCAGACATCCCTTTAAATTTGTCAAAAAATCGCTCTTCCCCAGAGAGAATGGTGGTGGTCTGAAAACAGCTAAGGAGGACGGACAAATCACCTCATGAAACTGTCACACCAGAGAAGTCATTGAAAGTTAGATCATTTTTAAGTGATCCTGAACACAGAATGGACTTTAGCTCACCTAGATGTAAAAAAAAAAAGATGCAAAATGCAGTAAAACATTAATGAGTGAATCTCCAGGTTCCAGTGTAGTGTGCTGGAAGGTTAACAGAAGTGCACCAGGTGTTGAGAGATTTATGTGAGTCTCGTGAAAGAAGCAGGGAAGGAGTCACTTGCTTTTTATCAGTGTGCTTTCTGTAAGTGCCTATAATGTGACAGAGCACTGCTGAATATATTACTTATAATTGAAAAACTCCAACTTTTTGACACTTCAGAACAAAACTGCATGACTCCTCAAGGTGTTTAGACTAGTCTGGGAAAAAAAAAAAATAAAAAAATACTAGAAATTGCCTTTGGCTCAGCACCGTACAGCCTTTTAGAGAGCAGATCTTTATTTCCTTTGTGCACCAAATGCCACCAAAAATCACATTAAAGCCCATTTTCTACAGAAAATGTGCAAAAATTTAATACGCTTCACAAAACTGGAGTGGTACTTACCAAAGCATGACAGTGCCTGACAATTGGTATCTTGGCAGGGTGCACATTTCCCCCCTGTAGCATTCACACTGACAATGGAGGTGATCATTAGGGCATCAAAGCGGCTTGTTGATAGGCAGAGGCAGTAAAAAGGACAGGCAAATAGTCTGCATCTACTTTTGTTCGAATGCACCCTCCATCATAAGGTGAGAAGAGTGGAGCTAGCAATTAGACTAAAATATGATTTTTATTTTAACTTCATTAGTCAGTTTGACACTTGACGTCATGGTGGTGGTACTCTTTTTGGATAGGGTTGCAATTTGGCTTGATAAATCATCAGCTGCTGATAAGTAAGTTATGTTGTTAATAATTTCATCATTTCATTTTGTCAGTCCTCTGAAATTCAAAGCTCCACCCACAAAGCTATATTTCTAGGCAAAAGAATTGAGTTGGATCTGATCTCTCGTTATATTAGTTTTCCAAGTGGCACACTGTGTCCAATCCACTTCATTTTAAATGATTGTTACATACATATACATACATATATATATATATATATATATATATATATATATATATATATATATATATATATATATATATATATATATACACACACACATGTCACATATGTAAGGTGTATTTTCTCAGATTGCTAGTTGCCATTCTCAGAGGAAATTTTTCTCTCATTGATGCTTCATAAAAAGCACATATTATAAAATTAAATCCTTATGTAATAAAGGTGCTTTAATATTTAGTTCTATGACTATATATAGGAATCAGTAAAAAGCTAATGCTCCACATCTCCCTTTGAAATCAATAAACTGTAGATCTGTTGCTACTTTAACAGAGGGTGATGAAACACATGTGAGACAGATACAGGAAGACTCTCTGGTCTGAAGTGTATAAGAGAGTGGACATGTATTCTATTTATTTCAAAGTAACAGCTGCTGCCACTAGAGACACAAAATACTTCTTTTTTTCTGCTGGTAGAAGAAGGTCTTTTTTTATTGTTATTTGTGTCTTTGTGGTTGCTTAGATATCCTAAATAAATCTTAATGAATCTGCGGACCTTTGCTCGATGTATGCAAGCACGCGTTGTGTCTGTGAATTTAATGTACATAGATGAAGTTGAAGGTGGCAGTTTGGGTGTTGTAAGTTTTTTTTAAATACAGTTTCACTTCTCATTACTAATTGTACACAGCATGCTGGCATTTATTTAGCTAAGGAACATCTGTCTGGGATTCTGCCATGGAGATATCTATTGTTCTGTGTTTGGTATCAGTGTGCGTCTTTTTTTTTTAAAACGCCTCAATCTCTCTGCTTCAGTGCTTCCTCTTTTCTAATTTCCACTTCCTCTCCCCTGCTCCGTCTTCCATTCCTCCTCTAATTACCTTTTCTTTACCATCATTTCCCTATTTAGCATATGAATTGGACCCAGAGCGTCTCTGTGGCTCAGTTATTATGTTTGCTCGTGTAAGGATGAAAGAGTATGGTTCTTGTAATGAAATACACTGAGAGATGCATTATATTCAATTACAGCTGTGACTGCTACACGAGTTCTAAGTTGGTAAATATGTCTTTTGTTTGTACAGTGTGATGTATATGACCTTGAATTGTAATTGGATAACATGCAGCCATGTTTGCTGAAAGAAAATAAATGGCATTCTTTTTAATCCCAGCTTCTTATTTACACATGTCTTTATTTACTCCTCATGTTTAATGGTACTTAGAAATGCACAGTGGAGGAAAACACTCTTTATAATACTAATAATTATTTATTATTTCATACATAGCCTACTTTCTGTTTGCACTTTTGTTAACAAATATGCCTATAACGACATATGGTGTCATAATATTTCTTTTATTACCTAAATAGAAAGCACAATAAACACCTTTACTGTACACGGTATGTTTACAGTAAAACTCAATGGCATTTTCAGTATTGCACCATTGTATTGTTGGCCCATTTAAACACTTAGCACAGTGCCAGCAACCAGCTATAAGAGGTCAGGGGTTCCAAAGTTCAGTAATCTTTTTAGAGCCCAATATAAAAATCGTGTTGAGGACTCTTAAGCTACAGGTATTGACTTGTTATTTAGTGTCCACAAAGTAGTTTTGATGATAAAGTGAACCACGAGGGGGGATGTGAACCTAACCCCTGGAGGAATGCTTTATCCACCATTACCCCTCCACCCTATATGTCAGCTTTTATATTCATAAGAGTTCATAAGAGATCCAAACCTTAGCATATCTAAGTAACTTTCACTACCTTATCCCAGACTACACTATGTGTCTGACTTTGGCTGAGCTGTGCCGTGCAGAATTCCACTCATGTAATTCTGTTACATTAAGGTCTTTCAGTCCTTGCACCCACCAAGATACAGGCACTTATCACAGTGTTACATATTGTGATAAGATAGAGCACTTACTGTGTGGTGTTTGCTTAAAAGACTAGCCAAGCCAAAAAAACAAACAACAAACAACAGAAAGAATATGGGAAAAATCATAATAAAAAAATCTTGGTAGTCAGTGGCTCCATGTGACTCTAAAATATAATTAATAACACTTTTAAAAATGTTCTTAAATACAGTGTATGGGGTAAAAAATAAAATAAAATACAAGAAAACTGGTTGCTAAGCTTACAAAGGATAAAAGCTTTAGAAAATTCAATCATGGTGCTTTTTGATTTGCTATGTTCTGCACTCTCTGGTTAAATGGCCTTGTCTCTTTATGATTGTTATTGCACACTAGTTTTTGTTTATTTGCAGAACTTTTTTGATACTCACATCCTTCTGCAGTAAACAAAAGTAAAGTCTGACAGTCCAGTCTGCTGCTGCAGTGCTAAAGTTCAGAATTTGTCAGTGCTAATGCCTTGCCTGGTCAAATAAAGATTTGCCTAGTTGTCTACAATCGAAATACCTTTTGTCGGGTCTTTCTGACACACCATCTCAGTTGAATGGTGCTTTGAATGTATCATGAATGACAAGAAAATCGCTGCTGTTAAATGATGAAAGGTTAAACAAAGGATATGCTAATTTCCATTCGGAGGAGAGTTTTGAGGATGTGGTCAGACAGAAACCTTCATCACGCCAGATGAAAAGAATATTACGCACACTGGAGGTAATCTGAAGGATTTCTATGACATAGGCGTTTACATGGACTGACAGTATCAAGCCAGAGAGAAGAGGGAGAGTGTTTTTTTTTTTTTTTTTGAAGCTGAGATATCACACCGTATACTCTCTCAGATTACTCCCTTCTCACATAGCATTTCTCACTCATTTCCTAATGAGCTTAATGGACTGTGAGCAAAGTCTCACCTCTTTAAACCTGATGAGGTCGGGCAGAAAATTGATCTGCCTGGAGGGTTGATATGTGCTCATGCAAAATTAGATACAGATGCTGTGCACTGCTTTTTCCTCTCCAGTCATTTTATTACACAACGCTGGTGTCACAACATGGTAAAAGGCATTTTGGGTTTTTTACATTGTATATCATTACTGCTTACTTGTGGGCCGCTGTTTAAATTGCTCCACTGACAAAAAATTGGCCTTTGAATGATGGTCAGCAATGCAGCTCATGTCCGTTGCCTTTATCATCTCCCAGTTCCTCACCTAATCAATACTGTGTTGAGCTTTCCATTTGATGAAATGATTGTTTCTCCAAAAGGTCACCTCACAACAAGAAAGCTTTTCTTCTTTTTTTCTGATTACATTTATTCTTCTTGAGAGGGGCTTCTGGTCACTGCATCCTAATGACACATTTGACCCATCCGTTTAGGGACAGGTTGGAAAATAAGTGCAAAATGACAAGACATTTGCTAGTTAATAAAAAAAAAAGGATGGTTGACAAAACAAAGACGTGGCCAGTGACAGTTTTGTGGCCTGTTTAGAAATGGGAGACAGCGGCAAACGTCTTAAATGATCTTTTTTCATCTGTAACAATATCACAGGTGAAAACGCACCACGCCTCAGAAGACTTAAAGCAATTAGACAAAAAGAAGCAAAGAGGAGATCAGAGGTGTGAAGTGTTCACTGGGGGGGTTCCAGGATGATCACAGCCTCCGTTGGTGTCTGACTCATGGGGAGACACAGATCACAGAGCTGAGGTTTCACCACACTCCACTTTTAGAGTAAATTGTAGACTCAATTCACCAGTAGAAAGGGATAGACACCATCGCTCATATCATACAGATGCTGCCACTTGTCTTGTGATATATCTTTTTAAAACATTGACATCACTCACTCCCCTTTCCTAAGGCTCATAGCACCTCAGTAGCACGTAAGCCATGATGGGGGAAAAAACTGATGTTCTGACAGAGAAAGTGGCCGAACGTACAGTACATCTCGTTAAATGTTGAATGTCAGTCATACAGAAGAGTGGGACTGGACAGAAACCTGCCTTCTCCTGCCTCCTCCACCTCTCAAACTGTCAAGTAGTGTGTATGTGCGTGTTCATGTGAGACAATCCATCCATCATATTTTTCCCACACTTGGATGTCAGCAAGATGGCAGCCATCTTGCTGACACCTTGAGGACATAAACAAGCATGCTTGTTTGTTAGATAACTATTTCGAGCTGTTTTCCTGATCCGCCCCTTTTCCCCCCACATATTAGAGGAGAACTGATTAAAGTTTTTGCGATCCATCAAGGTTCTACATGAGCTATCAAAAAGCTCAAAGCCGGTGCTTGCTCCCTGCTTTGTCTTCCAATGAGCAGGAAGGCGGCACATCAAACGGCTGACAAAACCTGGGTAAAAAGGGAATGCTTTATTCAACACTGTAGCTGTCAATAGGAGGGAGGGGTGAGATGTTAGGGGACAGAAGGAAAATTTTTGCAAAGATATCTTAGTTCTTGTCTCTTTCACATAACATATTGCTCCAAATTTAATTTATTATCATATTGGTGCTGGACTTCTTACGACACTGTACAATTTAAACCTTCTTCTAAGCCTGATACATGGCAACAGCCTACTATCCAGTTGTTCATTCACCATCCTACCTCTTGCCTCCCTGAACACATCCATTTATCCCTTCTTCTCCCCCTTTTGTTCTCTCCTCTTTTCAGGCATCATCTGTCAAGACGTCCCAGACGACCTCTGCATCCTCACCTTCATCATTCACCCCTTTCATTCAATACTTACTCTCTTCATTAAGCTCACTCTCTGGTGGTATGGGCCTCGCTAATCAAAGGGAAATTATGTCAGAAAATACCTTAATCCTTACCGGACCTGTAAATAACAGGGCACAATGCTGTGGCAGCCTGAGCCATGTGGTGTTACATTTCCTCTGTAAATACAGTATAGTTTTTTTACAGTTTTTTTAGATGAGCCAAAGCCAAAATCTCCCTTTACTGCACCAGAAATCGTGGAGCTTTCTTATCTTCCATTTACAGGAAAGAATTGTCTATTTTAATCTGAGACTGTCCCATCCCCTTTGCGGCGGTCCTGTGTTACTGTAAGTGTATTAGTATTAGGTTTCTTTCTGCTTTGACACATCTTCCCTCCATGCTTTCACTGCTCCCTGTCTTAGACTAGGCTCTGCTTGGAAAGAGAAAAAAAGCTTTGGACAGCAAGCTGCCGGAAGATAAAAGGTGCTTTTATCGGCCATTAGCTGGAGAGCAGACATAGCTTCAATCAAGCGGCTTTCACAACAGAGTTATGTATTATATCAAAGGAGAAGAGCGTCCAGACGTGTGATTGAATGTGCATGCTAGCATGTCTGCACTGTTTGTGTACAAATGTCAGACTCTGATGTAATCTTTGGAATTCAAAGGCAGGTGGAATTGCAGCATAGCGTCTTTTCCGAGGCGTCAGGTCTGCTGTCTCATCTCAGCTTTTAGTTCAGACGCTTTTGATTGACAGTCAAGTGGGGCAAGGAAGAGACAAGAGGTTGTTGCTGGTTAAGCCAGAGGTGATTTGTATGTGTGAGTAAGGGCACACATGTGTAAGAGGGATTTATGAGTCAGGGACAAATGCAAGCATTGCCACGCTGACAGTCTCCATCATAAAAGCCTGATGTGAAGGGACAGGTCGTGTCAGAACACTGGAGAAGCAGTTTCATCATCCAAAGGCCAGATGGGAGGGAAGAAAGTCCACAAAGACGCACACAGTCACACTCGCAGTGCTTCACGCCTATGGGCAAATGGATGCACGGAAGGATGCAGGTAATGCTGCGCTTTATGATGCACACTTAATGAATAAGATTTGCATCAGTCAGTCTGAGGCAGTTGAAACAGAGGAGTCACCAGTAGAAATGGCAGCCTCACAGCAATGTCACCCCTGTCGTCACAACAAGAGGGTTTCTTTCCTCTCCTCCACGGGCAAACACATCCACATGATGTACTCAGCTGAGCAGAGAAGTTTGATTTCCTGTCGCGTATTTTCAATGAACACAGTTAGGCCGATGGCTGACGATGTCGTCAAAATGAACACGGGGGATTGAGTCATATTGAAATCTGCCAGACTGTTTTTTTTTCTTGGACAATGATGTTGAAGGGTAAGCTACCACTTAACAATAGAGGAAAGTGAGGGGAAAATAGGTTCTACAACTCATAATATGAGGGCAAAAAATATTTTAAAATACAATACTGACTTTTTCCACTTTTCATTCCTGCTAAACTATTGGTGGCCACTTTAAGATTTAAGTCAGGAAAGCCAGCTGCCCCATAAAAATGTGGGTTAAATGTTAAAATCTGAGGTTACTCTTCTAGATGAGTGAAGCCTCTACCGTCTTTGTATCCCTGCCCAAATATCAGAACCAACACCTCTCCATCCTGTTTTCATGACATTTTGCCCAGCTGTCCCCCGAAGCTGCTTGATGTTTGGTATTTGAACTTCGTCTTAGCAAGTCTAAGAATAAAAAAACTGCGGAAAAGTGAACTGGCTGGCATAAGTTTTGGTTGTGCTGTTATTCAAATGCACCAATTAATTTGTCAACTGCTTTGAAATTTAACAATTAAAATAACATGTAATTAAAAAATCCCAACATTTTGTATGACAACATAAAAGTACTAGAGTGATTTTGGTAAGAAATGTTCATGTGCTCGCTGCTCTTGCTTTCTTCTTGTTAGCAACGCCAGCTCAGTAACTCCAGCTTATTAATCACACTGCCAAAAAAATAATGCACATCACAGATGAGCCTGTCTAGTTTTATATCTGTGGTAAACAGCTCCCATTGAGGTTTCAAACATATGTGGTGTGTGTTTTCTCAGAAGAAGTGATAGTAAGAGATGTAATTGATTGCTAAGAATAGGAAAGGAATCTCATTCATTCTTTCTTACATCCTCCAGTGACTGTGTCTTTTTTTTGTTGAACCTAAAATGAAAAACAAAAACAATTTGAAGACAGCAATGGTCATGGTTGTAGAAGCAACAGAGGGTGCAGAGATGTGCAGGCATACCGACTTCTTCCAGCTTGTTCCTGAAGGAGTTTCAGCCACTACAGATATGGGAGACGTAATTACTCCTGTGAGTTGTGGGTTTGCTCCAGGGCCTCCACTCAGCTGTCTGTGCCTTGGAGACCTAAGCTGCTTGTATCAGCTGCCTTGTGCTGATGTTGACCTATAGGGGCATTACCATTAGGTGTCATGGATGTACTGCTGCATGAAGACAATGAATGTTTTTAATTTCCTCCTATCAGTCCAATGTGTGTGCACATTGCTTCTAAGTACAGCGTCTACTTCCTGTCTCTTTGTATCAGTGAGACGAGAGCATCCCTTCCCTGTGCTGCCATCATTCTTCATTTCCATCAGCTCCCTCCACAAACTGTAAACACTCCCTCACATCCTGTCTGCGTTTGTGATCTCTAACCCCAGTGGCCTGTGGGAGTCGTAGTCCTACTGATGTGTCCGTGGCCCAGTCACCTCCCTGGTGCTTTCTGGCTGAGTGGAGGCAGTCTCAGAGGGCTTCCTCGGGTGACTGGGCCCAACCAGGCCCAGGTCATTTACTTGGGGACAGCTCACTTGCCAACACTCTACAGGGAAAACTCAGCTGGCTTTTGGCCATTTATTTAGCACATTTATCAGCAGTTTGTGGTGGACAGCGTGTCAGCTGCATTCAGGGCAAAGACAACGTGGTATTGTCAAGAAAGTAAATGTACCTGGCATTAAGCATGAGCCAACCATGTTGACTTGGGTCAAACCTAAGGAAGGTAAGATTAAGATTAAGGGGAAATTGCATAAGCATGTTTCTTTTAAATATGTAAGGTGTGAATCTGTATGGAACAAAGCCAAATTTTTTTTCTTTTATTGTTGAATCTCTAGGGCAACATTACTAGTTACTGTACATGAACCTGACCCATTCAATGTGATATTCTTCAACTCACAGCCTCTTTGTATTTGTCTTGATCCACAGTTTGTTTAGTATTGTTGTCATTTAAGTATGTGATTTGCACGTTTATTTGGTATTCTGGTGTTTCGTTGGATTTCGTGTTTTATTTTGAAAGTAGTGTTTCCTTGTATTTTACTTCCTCTTGTGTTTTCCTCCATTGTGATTACCTGCCCGCTCTGATTTTTTGCACCTTTGTCTTGTCTCCCTTTGTGTATTTAAGTCTTGTCCTCCCCCTTTGTCTTTTTCAATTCGTACTGTTTTGCTCTCCGTTTACTCTTGTGTGTGCCTTCTCTGTGTCCTTCGTGTGGTTTGAAAATGCACAGGACAACCTTTTGTTTTCTATTCTTTCTTGTATTTCTATTATTAAGATGAACCACTCAGTTTCCAAAACACCTTCTACTTGTCTTTGTGTTGCAACAAAAAGTTCAAATGTAGGATGCTTGTTTTTTTTTTTTAACTGCTGATCTGCTGAGAATTAATGCAACAATTAACACAAAGAAGTTTTAGTTTGCCTGTGTTGTGTGTTTTGTCATCATCTGCTATGGTGCCTGCAACCAAGCACACTCATTTTTTTAGCCCCTGGTAGTTCTCACCCTATCTCTGTCACTGCACCGGTGCAATTACACCGCAGCCACTGGCCGAGGTTAGAGGGAGTTCAGTGCTCTCAAGCTTTGGCCCCCCGGGTCCCTAAAGGACATTGATTCCTCTGACCTATGTGTGACTGTTCTTCCTCCGACCAAGGTTCACCAAACTACTGTGCAGCATGCTTCAGTGAGCAGCTAATTTCCCAGGGCTGAGTACACCATGCTATTAGTGCGGAGGCTTAAACTTAGCTGCCACAAGCCGCTGCGCTGGTGAGATCTATAACCAGGCTGGCGAGAGGCCGAGAGAGCTCAGGCATGCTGAAAGCTTCCGCTGGCTACTCATGCATGTAGTCGTCTCCTTCTAAACCTGTGTTTCCCTGCAATTTCAGCAGGTAGATTTTCCCCCTGAGCCATCTGTACACCCAAGCATGGGCGTGCACATAATTTCCTTTTCCATTTGTTAATATAATTTTATTTGTGACTAATTTCTATATTACTTCTGTAAATAACAAGAAAAGCTATGATATTCTGATGCACGCAGTGTTTACAGTAGATGATTATAAGTCACCTAGATAGCGCATGGTAATGAAATCATAATAGGACAACAACACCTTGACAGCTGTACACACATACAGTATCATGTGTGTTATTATCATTTCTATTATGACTTACATGAGATATCACGTTCACTGGTGTGTCCATAATTAGACACCACCAACATCAGTGTAAGGACATTGTTAAGATACGCCATGTGTTCTTTTCCTAGCCACTTATTAGTGCACTGCTGCTGATTATTACACCAGTGTGTGATTACAGAGGAGATCCTTCACTGTCTTTCATCAAAGATCCTCTAACACAAAGATGACCCATCCAAAGCTGCGCTATGATGATATGGATATGAAATGGTATACTCTTCCTGTCTGCTAAGTGGGTGCTGTCAGTAGTGTTGTGAGAGGATGGATGAAGTTTGTGTCAAATATCATGATAGTAATTCACATCTATATGGGCTAATATATGTATTTATAGTTTATTTTACTCACAGTATAGAATGTCTAGTATTGAGCTAGGTTAGAATCTACAGTACGAGCTAGAATCTGCCATCTGAACTGTCACTGCATAGGTTTATGATGAAAAAATGTGTCCTTACCATTTTATTACTTCTTTTTTTTCCACTACACTGAGGCAGACTAAAATACCTTGAATCAGTGCTGGACACCAGGACAACAAATTACCCTTAATGCAATGTGCTTCTGGCACATTAAACATTTAGTACTGAAACTAATGTTCACTTTAAGCATTTATTTGTACAGCGATTGAACAATTACAGTGAAAACACAAGTCACAACAACCTTGAAAAGTGCTGTTAGGCATAGCTAGTATTTATTTAATAATGAAAAAAATTATAAAATCTTTTGTATGTTAAATAACCTTTGAGTGGGTGCTCTCTGTGAATCTGAATCCTCATCCTGTGATATTAATCAAGCCTATACAGCTTCTGTCTATCTATCCTCAGAGGTGTGACACAGCGGAGACGAATGCTGCCTCCAAACAAATAACCTATGCAATCACCATGGAAACATTGACCCTGACCAGACCCCACTTGCACCCCAAGGTTGGAAACACAACTGCACGATAAGCAGCTTTTCAACCTCGAGTCCAGTCAGGATTGTGTGTCCCTCCCAAGCCCGTCCAGTTATGGTGCCAGTTGCCAGAGGCCACTGTGAATCTCATATACAGCAGCCGCTATCTGTTAGTCCATAGGGGCAGCTAGTACTCAGTTAGGGCAGAGATAGTCACAACTGTGAGCTCATTTTGCTGCCGCTCTGCTACATAGCGTGGCAGAATAATCACACCAATAATACTCTGGCTCTATTTCAGCACAGGAGCTCTGTGGAAGGAAATTAAAGAAACAACAACGAGGAATGAAGCTCCGGTTGTCACATCATTTTTTTTTTTTTTTTTTTTTTTTTTAAACCCACTCGCCGTCAAGAGAGGACGTCCAAGGCAATAAGACTCCCAGCCTGCTGAGGGAATTGTTTTGCCAAAAATATTTGTTGTTTTCAATAATGTGGCTGTTTGTATTGCACAGAGAGGAGAAGAGGAGAGGAGGAGAGGAGGAGAGCGGTTCACATATAATCTCTTGTAGACCTAAATTCACCATAGATGCCTTATTCTCTCACCCGGGGGAAATAATGAGAAAAGTCTATGATTAGCATTATTAGTCTGTCTGTGTGTAATCCTGCTGTGCATGTGTGTGTTAGCATACAGTATGCATGTGCTTTTTCCTCTCTGTCCTATTTCTTTGGCTGATATGATAGTCACCGGCTGTATTTAAACCTTGGCATGTTAGCTTAGCGCCTTAGGCTTATGGCTACCACTGGACCCACTTAAAGAAAGCGGATCCCCTGAGATTGACTTGCCTGCACAAGCTCTCCTCATTCTGGTTCTGACAGGCTAACCTGCCCTTTGCTAATTCCCTGGAAAGGAGCCTGGCCCTGAGGACATCAGCCCACAGAGCGCTGTCTCTCCCAGGAGTTTAGAACAGGTGTCCTCAGGGCCTTTACTGGCCACAGAGACACAACCTCCAATCCTCAGTGATCCTCCGGATGAGCCAGAATATTGCTGTTCCAAGGAGATGTTCAGCCCAGGCAAGCCAATGGCAGTCATGCAGGCAACAAGCAAGCATCAGCAGTTTCAGAAAGACAGGTACACAGAGGAAGGGTGAACAACAGGCTAACAACACCAGTCTAAATAAAATAAATGCACAACCATCTTCATTGCAGTGCACTTACTTTAGGCTAACATTTTGCATGGGGATGGTTTGCTGTAAGTGTTGTTTCTCAGAGACTCTGTGTGTGTGTGTTCAAAGTGAATAATCCTTTTCATCTCACCTCTGCTACTAATCCCAACACCACCCATCCACCCACTCTCTAGTCTCCTCTGCTCCACTTACAGTGGCTACCCTGAAAGCCCCATCACTCTTCAGGTGATTGTTCACTCTAATGCAATGACGGTGCAAGTGGTGTAGTCATACTTCTTTATTTGCAGAAGCCACAGTGAATGTAAGAGTTGGAGTGCAGTCATTTTTTTTCCATTTCTTTAACCCTTGATGCAACATGGTTGTTTATTTGTAATTATTTTTTTAAGGCTAACATATAACAATCAATGACATAAAACCCAGAGTGATGGAAGTAGTTAGTAGATGCCATGCTACATGCCTGATGTTGCTGCACTCCATGCAGACAGTTTGCAACCTGTGCACCCAACCATCACTTAAAGCAGCAACTGCCCTATGCATGTCACACAGCTGGTGCTAACTGAAGGAGTTCACTGCATGAACTAACAGTAAGCCTATTTGCATGAATAGATTTTGACTTTTGAGAATTTAAAGATGAGACAAACAAGCTCAATATGAGTAGAAGTTGATTTTCTTGAGTCCTGCACAGCCTTCACCGTAGGAGGCCATTCCTTGGTCAAAATAAATACATTCATCATCTAACACATCTGCACAGGAGGCGTAATATGAACATGAGTAGCACATTAGCTAAGCAGCAGCTGCTTCAGTCCTCTACGTGTGTCTGCACAGCTCCTCTCTTCTTTGTGATTTGGACACAGATGCACAGAGTGGCATTTTCTCTAAAAGTGACAAACATGGGGGTGGTTTTAGGAAAAAAAAAAGAAGAGCACAACAGGAGGGAGGAAAATGTTAGTACTTTACTGAACTCATTATCACTTCTAATTAGCATAAAAGTTGTTATGCAAACCTGTTATGGGAAACCTGTCAAAGAAAGGTTAGCTCTTTAACTACTGAGAGGGAGTCAGACATACACACACTTGGCTCTGACAACAAACAACAAAACTCTCCTGGCCTCTTTGGATAATTATTCAGTCATGGCTCAGCAGGCTTTGGGACTTCACTGAAAATTCAGTACATGCAACATTAGAAGCTGCTGTTTGATCTGTGAATTACTTTATTAAAAAAACGGTGACTATTATTGTGCAATACCATTGTCTCTGTTTGTGCAATCAGGGAGTTGACAATCTTACATAGAGAGTATGACTATTGCAAACTGGTGCTAATAAGGATGATTATTTTTAAATGTATGCATTAACCAATATATCATGAAATCGTGTAGTTTTCACAATTATATTCGCACATCCAACACTCACCGCACAGACTTCCAGGGTGGAATAATAGACTCAAAATTAAAGCCGGGCCTGGGGAAATGAATGCAAACATGCACTCCACAAATCTGTGTATTCTCACTAAAGCTGCAGAGCATGAAATGCACCTCACTCCCTGGTGACACTGCAGTGAAACCTCCGTCTTTATGGGGCTTATTAGAAATCCTACAAACTCTTAAAGGAGAAGGGAGAAAACAATAAAATAAGGATCACATGGAAAAAGAATGTTGTTCTCAAGGAGAAGAAAACCCATTTTGATCTTTGTTTCAACAACAAAAGAAAGAAAACTACAATCGAAGGTGGGCTTTGTAGAGCAGAAAAATGTTATTGTACATACAAAGTTAGCTTAGGTTTATGATATATTTTTGCTATTTTCTATTGTCCACGAAAAGCACACAGTACTGTTCATAGTCGACTCGTGGAGCACATAATAAAACTAGAAAAAGATCATCTGACTTACCAGACTGGAGAAGCAAAAGTCGATAATGTTCTTCAACATGCAGGCGTACATTTTTCTCCATCGACCATTCAGAGACTTCGTCATGATCAGAACGCAAGAGGATCTAAAACAAGTTGTAAAGCTACACAAACAGATACACAAAGGCCAACTTTGCAAGGATGTATGCACGGAGCCAGTGGAGTTGTGGAGTAAAAGTTCTTCTTCTCTACAAAAATCAACCACTATCAAAATGATGGAAAGAGGAAAGTGTAGAGGAAAAACAGCACAGGGGCCAAAGAAGCACCTCATCTGTCAAGCATGGCAGCGCTTCAGTTACAGCACAGGCATGTATGACTGCCAACACAACTGGCACGGTGCCATTTATTGATGATTTCACTGCTGACAAAAGCAAAAGGATGATTGCCGAAGTACACAGGAGCACTGTGTGTGCTCACATTCAGACAAATCTATGACAATTTCAGCATTCAACAGGACTACAATGTTAAATATATATGGAGAAAAACCAACAACCAAACAAAAGCCTTTTGAAAGTTCTGAGGTTGGAAGTCCTTAATTAGCTGAGTCAATCACCTGATCTCAATCCATCTGAGCAGCATTCCACCAAACCGCACAAAAAAGGCCACAACAACATAACATAACACATCAATAGATAAGAGTAAAAGACACACAACACACACAGTTCTGTCAGGGAAATCATCACATGGGGGTCAGGAACCCTTCACACACATCACTAGCAAAACAATCGCTGGTGCCAAACTGCAAACATTTGAATCACTATGAACCACAAATATGACAAATGAGGCTGACTGACAAGCAGCCAATATACACAACTATAACAGGTTAAAAGAAGTTAGGGAACACAAGCAACATGCTTCTGTAGCAGCGTTTTGAAATGCGTTGTTGGCAATAAACTTAAAACCAGCATTTTGTTTTTAATTTGCAAGAATAAATATAGGCTTTAAAATATGTGTAAACTACAAATATAGCTTTTTTGACTGCTTTTGGAAATTAGTGCCAAGAGCACTTAAATAAAGTACCCATTATCTTATTGAGACTGGGGGACAACTGCTGCTTTTACTTTCAAATAGAAAACTCATTGTCATAGACACTACTGTGAAATCTGTGTGGTACGTCTATCTATATTATCATGGCGAGCTACATATATTAAAAAGTCAATAAATGGGAGATATGTGCAATATATGTGAATGAAACACACAGCACTGCACTCTCACTGGGTGGGATGTTATGTTGTAAGATAGTCTACTTGGGCAACAGTATGTCAATAAGAGACAGGAGAGATGATTTGAAGCTCCCTTCAGCTCACATACAGAACAAACTCAAGTAGGCCAAGGGTGTGAAGCTGTCTTGCCTCCAGAAGCACAATGCTCTGGGGTTTGGAGACACTGACCTTGTGTCCTGCTGTCTGAGCAAACCCAAGTCAAATACAAAAAGCAGAGAAGAGCTCTGACTATTCTCCTATATGTACACATGCTCTACATATATATTTATACCCACTGCAGTTGAAAGAAGAGGGCCATTACATTTAATAGGGATTTTTTACCCCCTGCTGTTACTCACAGCCATTTTCTTTTCTGAGAGAACTGTCAGAAAAAAAAAAAGATTTCACAAAGGAAGGGAAAATTACCCAGGGTTGTTTCTGAGTGTCTAGCTTTTCCCGCCTTGCGCAAACAAAATAGCATACTGTAATTCCAAAAGTAAATAAATGCTTTCAGTATAGAGCCTAGGCTTTTCAGACCTGTCCAAGAAATATCTTCCAACCATGAAGATGAGCACACATAGGCTTTCTTACAACACATCAATACACACAAAACATTACCCCTGCAGCTGGGCATGGCATATTATTTTCTCTACTTCAAGACCAGGCTGGAAAAATAAGAGAAGAAACTGAATTAAACATCTCAGGAAAAAGACTTTCTTTCTTAGGATTCTGTGTGAGCAGCGTCAGACACACTGTACCTGTAAGCACATTGGCTCCTCTCTAACTTCCTAAATTCCATTTCATGACACAATGACAGATAAAAACTTAACAGCATCACTTCCCCGTATCTCCCTCCTCTGGCTCCGTCTCACCATTTCTTGCCGTGCCTCAAACCAGGTGCAATAAAACTCAAAAACCCCACTTGGCTCAGTGTCTTTTTTTTTTAACATCTCTACACCTTGTGGAAATACTCACCAGTGCTTAACAGACAATTACAGCACATATAGCAGGAGCACAGGAAAAGAAACTGCCAGAAGTGCTGGCAAAGCTGTGATTCAAATACATGTGAACACAAACAAGATGTGTAGTGATTGTTATGTAGTATTGTACTGAGCTTTACATATATATATGTGAAATCATATTGGGGGTCATTAACAAGCATTAACAAGCCTTTTAATAAAATGTGGATGCTTACAGCCAATGAGTGTGGGAATTGTTATTTCCATTGTAGTGAACAAATGAAATGATATTGGAGAATTACTGAGGCATCGTGCACACATTCCATGCACCAGTTTAGCATCACAACTGTTAATTAATGTACGTTCAAGAAACCATGTGCTCTGTGAGGTAGTGTGGAAAAATGAAATGTGAGGCTATGGTTCACGGAAATGTGGTAAAAGAAGAAGAAGATATTTTTCAAATCGCCAGCAAAACACACACACACAAACACGCTGTCCCTAATGGTAAAATGTACTTTCTTGTGATTCAGTGTCACAGGTTTTGACTCCTCAAATTCTATTTCTAGTATGCACCGTAGCTGCCCTCAAACTATTTCATACTATATATATATATATTTCAATCATGAGAGACTCAGCGAACTGAATGAGAAAGAATTTATTAATACAATAATTGTGAATGTGCATTGGCGTCCTAGACCCCGTCGTGAGGACCACGTCCGAAAGGGGGGAAAGCTCGAGCGGAGAGGCCGCTGATCCGAAGACCCCCCGGGTCTAGACCTGGTGGTGGTGTAGAAGCAGGAGAGCAGGAGAGGGGAGACCTTGAACTGCGAGGATGGGGAGGTGCTTGGGGTGGAGGAGGGTTGCCGGATTCGATCGGGAGACAGCTGGAGAAGAGACAGAGACTTTTAAATCTCTTGCTACGTTATGATTGGGCAGGAGAGGGACAGATCGACAGCTGATTGGTGAGGGAGGTGCCATCTATTAAACACCTGACTATGTGGGAGGTCACTAGACAGAGTGCAGTGCAGTGAAGGAGAGTGCTAGGATGGTGAAGAGGGAAGGGGAGATAAGAGGTGAATGATGTGGAATAGAGTCTTCATGACTGAACTTACGCTGAGAGCTACATATATATATATATATATATATATATATATATATATATATATATATATATATATATATATATATAGATATATATATATATATATATATATAGTTGGAACAAACTACTTCTTCAACTTTGACCCTCTTCATCACATGTGTCACAGCCCATATAGTGACAAATTTGTATATTGTTGACAATATATGTGGTGATGCTTCCTTTCCTTTCCCAGAACTCTCAAGAGATGCATATAATGTCAAGAGGTCAACACAGAAGCACGTCGTCTGCTCCGTGCCCTCAGCGGCTCTGTCATGTGACACATCTCTTTTCTGCACAGAATTGTAGGTCACAGCTCTGGCATGCGTACTGCTTAATGCTGTAACTATAGGCATTGTGACATCCTGCTATATATGGGATACTGCATCTTTTAGTAAAATGCAAAGCCTTGCTTCTTATACTGGCCTTGTTTTTCCCACCAGTACAGTCACCTGAGCTGCCCCTCATCTCCACTCACCTGCATCCTCATCCTCTAATCAGTCCCTGCAGTATTTATACAGCCCTGTCTGAGAGCTGTGCTATAGCTTTCCAAGTGTCTGGATTCTGAACCTGGATCCTACTTCTCCTTTTTCTTGTTTCCATGTCTGGCAAATTCCTTTTAAATCAAGCTGTTGTACATCATCGTCAACAAAATCTACACTCTAACAATATGGAAAATAAAATCTGATTTGCTGAAATGTTGTATTTATTGTCAGACAATCAATGCAACAAGCTATCAGTGCTATAGAAATCTATGAAAACAAAGCAGCTTTTTTCTATTTGACACCTGAATCTAATGTTACCTTGAAGATTTTGAAAGCCGCCTTCCGTATCTGTGACATCTGTCAAAAACAACTACGTTTTTCCAGTTATCAAAGCGAATGAGAGAAACATGCACCAGAGCTGAAAAGCACCCAGAAATATATGATATTATTTTAGGTTACTTTGGTGATTAGACTGCCTTTAATTAAGTCATAATGAGCTTGGATTATTATGATCCTATCTACACTTCATTTCTGCTTTCTTAATACTTAAACTGCACGCAGAAGGAGAAGTAATAATATCTCATATCTGTTTTAATGTAGTTAAAATCTCTGAATTATGAAACATCTTACCAAGAAGTTTTTAAGATGCTGCAAACATAATCAAAGGTAATTTGTCCACATTTTCACACATTTTGCTTATTAAGATATTGTCTTGTCATTAACAGTTGTGTCTTCCAGGTAATTATAGGATGGGTCCACCTTCTTCTGCTTCTTCTTTTTCTTCTTGTCATTTATTGGTGGGTGGCAACCAACATTAAGGTGCAATACTGCCACCTACTATCCTGTCCACCGAAACACTTCCTGTATTTTAGAACCATCATGAGTGATATCACTGGGACAGACCAAGTATGCAGGGGGAGTAAGTTACATTTGTGAACATATAAAGCAACATTTAGTGTGATTTGACAGCTATCTCTTTATGTATGCTTGATAATGAGAGCCATATAGTAAACTGAAGGGTTGTACATGGATGTTTTTGACCATTGTAAAGCACATATGGTACTGTCTGCATTGGCGCCTCCTGAGTGGAAAGAGCTATTTAAGCAGGTATTTCTTGGTAGGTTCGAGTGATGAATGTGAAGGTGTAGCTATGTGCATGTAACAGGAAGTTATGTTAATTTGAATCTTGGTTATCTTCAGGCAAGCCGATGTAACCGTTCAGCTGAGCATGAACATTTTTATTGTATAAATAAATAAACTATGTATTTCAGCTAGTGACCATAGGTCTTGGTGTTTAAACCCAGCTATTCTAATCAACCCTCATGCAGGTTTGATGAGTTAGTCAGTTTAGCCTGGCTCTCTGGTAATCAGGAGGATTCAACATGGATGCCCTGTTTAATACTACAAGAAGCATCGTAGAGGTGAGTAGAAATGCCAAAGCAAATACTTCCTCCATTTTGGACTCCAAGAAAGTGTTTTAGTGTTTTAAAGGATGAAGAGTAGCATTGATTTATTGATTTTTCCCTGTCAAGTAGTTTAACTTGATTTACCCAGATGACGTCAGACAGAATATAGCACACCATACGTTGTAAGCTTAAGTTGTGTTTCATAAAAGAAGGTTAAACATATAGCCTCTGCTTAATATTTTTTTTTCTCTGCGCCTCAGTGAAAACGTACAATGTATATTCATGCGTCTCCTTTCTGGGTCTTTCTTCAGTCACCCTCAATACATCACTTGCAGTCATGCATGTAGTATATCCACACACTGTCTCTGCCATCATAAATGGGGTTTCATTGGTTACAATGGCAAAACAGCTCAAATTAGATGTTACTTTATCATTCTGCACTTTGATCCAGGCCAGTCCTGCTGTAGACGGTGGAGTCATTTGGTTGAAAAAGACAGTCATTTCCCTTCTAGAAAGTCACACGGCGCATTGAACGTTCCCTTATTTAATGGTTCAATAGCGATACCTACTCCCTCCTGTTTGAGAGCATTGTTTCCCTATGGTTATTGCACCATCAGTTACCCCTGTGGATGCCTGGCTGACATAAATGCATGCTTTCCATGCCAGCCAAGCAAATTAAACTGAATTGAAGGTGGAGAGGGAAAGAATGGGAGATTAAGTGAGAGATGGCCCAAAGAGAGAGAGAAAGAAAGAGGGAGAGGGAAGATTGAAGGAATGACTTGCAATCAGGGATAAAATAGGGCCATCTAACTTACTCTTTGAAACCATACACGCACACTTTTTTTTTGTTATGCACTATACTTTTAAGCCCAATTTGTCATTTATCTGCTAAGTGTAAGCCCTCTCACAGTGTATGTATAAGGTTAGCTTTCACTCTAATTCAGACCTAATGACAATTCTAAACTGAAGCCACACAGAAATTGAGGGAAAGCGTGGCACAGCTGAGGGAGGGCAATTTGCTTCCTGCACTTTTGCTTGATCATGCATTTCAAACAAACCTGCATAAGCGATAAAGGTGCTTGTTGTTAACACCAGCAGCTGCAGATGGGCTCTAGAATTTACATGCATACATAGCGTTCTTATTTTGTCTTGCTACATTGAGTGTGTATTGTAGCCTAAGGGTCTTCTGTCTGACAATGTATGGCAACATGTAGTTGACATCCTGTCTTTGGTCATTGCCATCTTGGCTTGAGTTTAAGAAAATGGCAGCTCAAGAAAGTATAGCAACTGTTCTAAATGGGGTCTTTTAAAAATAACAAAGGCTAAAAGAGTGAATTCTGGGTGTTGTACAGAAACATTGATTCATAGATGTATCCTAATGCAGGGCCTGCATCCTTTGAAGGATGTGGTCTATAGAGATGTGTTCTTCATAGATTGGAGCCTTTTGTAGACTGCCAAGGTCTTACAAACTGTTGTTAAATGAGACACTATGGTCAATAAAGGAATTCTTTTGTTAAGGTTTTTTGTTAGTCACAACATGCCACTGCTGTCGCCTAGCAACCTTCACTGCTACAGCTGATTTTAAAACGTACACTTGGGTTGTCAGAGTTTTAATTGTGGAGTTTGTTGTGTTTTGTACAAAAGAATTCAACAGCAAAGTGATTGATCTACATTTTATCGTCATATCACAATTATTATTTTTGATAATAGTCAAAACTCATTGACTCATTGCAAAGTGCAAATACAGGAAATTTACTTATTTTCTTTGTGTATGAGACAGTGGATTTACTTTGTCTAATATGTTCATTATAACACTTAACATTTATTATAATTAACCCTTCAGGATACTTAGTATTGCAGACAGAGGACAAACAAAATGGCATAACCTAGAGGATACACCGCACACATACTGTACAAACAGTACAGTAGCAAATGTACACATGCTGACTTATGAGAGGGACGGTGTTGGGGAGCTCTGCACTGATTTTTCCTCAGTCTTGATAGCACAGCACAAAAGCAGCATTGTTCAACAGTGGCTTGCACTCTCTATCTCAGGAGGATAAAATAGAGAGGGAATAATTGCTTACCCTCACACCATGTGTAAAGTGTGTCTCCTGTCGGCAGCCAGGCATGATGATAGCGGTAGCAGCACTCCCTGTCACTACCCATGGCCCCTTACTCCCACCTCACCTTCTGCAAAACACAACCCACCGTTGTCCATCCATGTTCAGTGGTGGAAATATTGATGGGGACCTGCAGAAAAATAGCACCCTCTGAGGTTGATCTGTGCACATGCTGTGGAGAAGACTATGCTCGGGGACTTGAGGGACTTATTAACAGACAAGAATATGTACAGTATATGTAGCTGCAAATCCATTTAATGTTTATTTTCTCCCTATTGTAAACAAATTCCTCACACAGTTCATACAAGTAGATACTCATCTCCAGTGATGTGTAATGTTGCTCTTGCTCTAGTGTAAGAGCTGCTATCTGCAAATACGCTGATGTTGTCACTGTTGCGTTACACACGCGTACACACCATGTCCAAAGGGCCCTGTATGGTAAATATGTTTGGAGCCAGCATGCCTGATGATCTAATCATGACTAGGCCTTTTGGGAGCAGAGCATGCCTCTCTTGCCATACATGCTGATCACACAATTCCCCCCACACGCCCTTCAACACCAAAGATATATATCTCAGAGACAGGTTGAGATTGTTACAGAGACCAGCTGGATGAAATGCTGCTGTCACAATGTTCTCTTTTTGAAGCTAATTGATGTGTTTTCATATTTTTCCCCCATCTCTATTATTATTATTATTCCTACTTCCTTTTTCATTTCAAACAAATCCAGGTAATTGTTACAGTTTGCATGTGGTTATAGTGATTTTCCATTTTCAACTACTATTTTTTTTTTAATATGTCATTCTCAATACTCTGCAGGCTGATATATGTGGTATGCTTGTGCATTGGTGTAAAGTAAAGGCTTCAGATCAGAGTAATAAGTGTGATAAAGACCCAAAAGTTGGTTAAAATAGTATCATTACTGAAGGCTATAAACTTTATTATACCATAGCTTGTGCTATGAGTCTGTTAATTAGTTTGCCAAAAACATTCTTTCTTACTTGTTTCTCAGTCAGTCACTTAAAATGTCTTGTATATTATTCCAGAGTTGCAGTACTGAGTCTATTCTCTTTCTATATTTACTGAATGAATAATGGATATAATAGATGTCAGGCATCACTGTCATTCCCTCCACTTGTCTATATTTATGTTTACTTAGCACCTTACATCTCCATATTTGTATCGATGTATCATATATTGTGCTCATACTGCGTACTGTACTCTTATTGGATTATAGTGACACTTATACTCTTATACTCTGTACTTAACTGCATTTAATGTAACTTGACACCTCTGGCACAAGAATTTCCTTCGGGATTAATAAAGTTTTATCTTATCTTATCTTATCTTATCTTATCTTATCTTATCTTATCTTATCTTATCTTATCTTATCTTATAAGCTTGTTTTTGTCAGAAAAGTGTGTTTTTGTTTTCTAATGTGACACACCGTTATATGAAAGGTTACTGAAGGCAGCATTCAATGTTTCCTTCAGATTATATAGTGAAATTAAGGCAAAGCTAGCGAATTCTATAGAGAGGTGTGTATGGCTCATTGACAGATAGATGAGGTGTCTCCGCCTTCACCCATTGACTAAAAGTGAGGCCAAATAAGTAATTAAATTGACTTTTTAAAGTATATGTATTAGCTACACAAATTAGAGCCAGGTGTGGTGGTCTCATGATATCAATAACGTCCATAGTCCAACATGGCCGCAGTAGCAGCAGAGAGCAGAACCACCCAGCCCAGCAACATCACACAGTTTGCTGAAACGACTAATACTGTCATATGTTTTAAGGAAAACTATCCATGCACGGGTTGCAACACATATTTGTAACTGCAATATTAAACCCCATAGTGATTTCACTGTACAAACCCCGTCTCTGCATTTTCTCCATCATTCATTCACCATTAATCAACATCCTTCCTACACAGAGGAGAGATCCATTTTTCAGTGCTGAGTCTCAGCAGCAAACCCACATGTCTTGACTTGTTAGTCATTGATCTAAATTGAGGCTTTTTGGTTTCTTGCCACAACAGCAATGCTTTCACTTTACAGTAAGTTCACATTCATAAACATTCTTTCCCTGCACCCTGCCTTGTTTGCCAGTATTCTATTTGAGCTCATACTAACATAACTCAAACACTCCAGGCTAGGCTGGAGAAAAACCTAACCACGCTTGTAATTGTTTGAGTGTTTGGCACTACTAGAGGGCACATCAAGACAATTCAGGTTGCATGCCCTTTTCCAACTCATATTTGGTGCTCCTCAGTTGTCTTGCACATTTGTCACCATATGCATGTGGCATACAGACATACGCCATCACCATAATATCACACGAATGTGTGTAACTGCATCCCACAGGTGTATTTTGCATATAAGCTCTTGTAGGATACTGTATTGGTCAGCACAACAACAACAATCCTTATTACCTTTATACCTACTAGTGTTCACTGCATGTATAGATAGAAACTTCACCTTAGCAATGGATGAGAGGTCAGAAAGGTACAGTATATAAACACAAGCTTCACACAGAATCCTCAAACTAGATACAATTTATTCCATCAGTATGTGCCGAAGAAAGTATGGGGATTTTGTGTGTTATGAGACAAGGATACAGCTAATATAAGTGTGTGTGTGTTAGTGTGTGTATGACTGCCCTGAGTGAGCAGAAAACATGGTCTGGGGGGGCTATGTGAGAGATGACTACTGTGCAGATGAGGAAAGGCCTTGAACACAGCCACGTGTTATGATGCCAACCTGACCTGCAAGTGAACCCGCTGAGTGCATCTAGAAGTTGTTCTGTTGGAGCAGTGCATCTAACAGGTGTTACCTGGCAAGATGGGTGTGCTAACTGAGGAACTGGGGTGAGAGAAGAGAGAAAATTGCAATGTAGGGGGGGGGAAAACAACCAAGTAAGAGACACCCTCAGAGCCAGGTGTCATGTGTGGGTTCTCTAAAACACTGGGGTGAATATGAGAAAGTGGGTGGTGGTCAAGGAGGTGTCTAATAACAGCATAAAAGGACAGGTTTCAGCTTTGTTCTTCAGTTTTGTGAGGCCTTTTTGCTGTGCCATTTTTGCAATAAAGACTCAGAGAGATTAGAGGATCCTATAGGAATGAAAGGACATTGTGTTGACATACATACACAGAGCTGTATAACTTGATAGATTAATTCATTGTTTTTTGACAGCATTTATTGTATTTGTGTGTCATTCTGGCCTATTTTTCTGCTTTCATTGTTTTTTCCATTATTTTTAATAACCATCTTAGGTTGCATGGGAGATATCACCACTATAGGGTTAATATGACTTGGGACTGCTCACAATGCTATGTTATGATACATATCAAATTGGATTTTCTCAGTAGCTAACACTGAGGGCTAGCTGTGTAGTTGTGAATAGTGCTTCTTTGTGTTCACTGTCAATATAAAATTGAGCAGAGAAAATGCTATTATGAAAATATAGAATGTCTATGCATGGATTTATGGAAGCAGTTTTCAATAGGGACATAGAGAGCAACAGGTGTTTCAAAATAAGAACCTGATAGAGAATTTATTGAGTTGAGCTTTTTATATTCTAAAATGATGTCATCCAAAGTGGTTGTCTTAACAATAGCACTCTGCAATCAACTGATATGCATACACCTATACAGTGCTACTGCATTTATATAAAATAAGTCTTGTTCATAACTGTGAGGGATCAGTTTGCTGAATATGATTAAGTGTGTTACCGCACAGTTTTCTGTAATTTTGAAGTAATTGTATAAGCAAAGGGGGAAAAAAAGTCACCAAGCAAACTTTTGATGTGTGTAACAACAGCCGCATTTACTTGTGTTCAAACAACAAAGCCAAGTTATTATTTGAGAATTTGATGGGAGCTTGATAATGTGCTAACAACAAACAAGGGAGCTGACTTTCTTTGGCGTGTCGCCTTTTTCATGTCTGATTACATGGCGCATTTGATTTGTCTAATTTCAGGGATGAGCAGGACTGAGATAGTAGCACTGTGATTCAGGGGCTCGCTACCATCAATTCAATTCAATTAGTTTTAATTAGTGCAATGGAGAGAAAGAGGAAAAAACAACAACCTCACAGGATTCTCCAACAATGAAATGAATTACTCATGAGTAAAAGCTTATCAAATCAGGCAGCTTTATATGTTGAGAATATTAAATCAATGCGCTGGAAGACATATGACGGGAATGAGTTATACTGATATTTAAAAAGCATGAAATCTCTATTGGATTCAAATCAGATCACGATAACAGGCTGGCTGTTATTTGATGCTATTTGGTGTGTTATACACTCAGTTGACATCTGTCTGCTGTGAGATATTTTCATTTATTTTTGGATGTTGCTTTTGAATGGAAAAGTCCACTTGTTCCAAACAACACTGACTCACATTTGATTGATGGATTAAAAAAAAAATGACCGCAGAGACCAGCAGTCTTATGAAAAGACAGGGTTCTGGCAATTGACATATACATAAACACCGCTATTAACTTAGACATTTAGGGTAAAAACGCATGTTTGCAAACAAAAACTTCTAGAGGATGGTTTGCCACATTTATTACTGGTGACTCAATGTGACCTCATATCATACATTTGATGTGTATAATGGATAAATATCATTGCTTGCAGTCAGACATGCTTCTGACGCATTGAGGGAAGGTATCCAATACAGGCCAGCTGATCAAATCAACAAGCACTTTTTGAAATATAAAGAAAGAACACACAGAAATAATCGTTTTCTTTTCTGATGTGGGTGAAGTCATTCCCCTTCCCATTTTTGTTGTAATTTTGCTTTTATACCTTGTAAAGCATCAATTTTCTGAGGGCCAAAATATCCGGTTGTGATAATAATAAAAGAAAATCAATCAAATTGATACCGTGACTGTAATTCACTGACCTTCTATTACTGTTTTAAGTTTGATATTTTCCCATCAGAAATTAATTTGCTGAGGTGCCAATACCCTTTTTACAGGGCTCTTTTGCACCATGCTACTCAATAAGGCTGTGATTGATGCCCCCCCAGGTTCATTGACTGTGATTTCTCTGTTGACTCAGTGCTCTCCTCTGATGTGGACAGACCTTTAAGGCAAACCAGGCTGATGACTACATTGATGGAATACACTGTAGAAGTGCACCAAAGATACATTATTGACTCACGTGTCAGTGGTGTACGTGTATTCAATCATTTCCAGTGGTGTGATGATTGATCACCTGCTAACGCATAAACCGGCCGTTTATTTAGCCTGTTTGAAACATGTGTATGAATACAAAGATCATTATAATAAAGCGGTGAATGGGGAGAAATATGACACTGCTCAGACCAAAGAACATATAAACATACATCCAGTAAATGAACAAAACAGCCCGAAGACTTTTTCTGTGACAATTTGCTGACATAATGTAGGACATGATGAGTCGATCCTGTTGTCCTCCCACTGAGGCAAGACAGAGCAAGAGACCACAGTGAAGCCATGGAGTGCTACTAATGAGGAACTTTGTCAG
Organism: Parambassis ranga; assembly: GCF_900634625.1. NCBI lineage: Eukaryota > Metazoa > Chordata > Actinopteri > Ambassidae > Parambassis > Parambassis ranga. The sequence goes on from NC_041038.1 coordinate 3,375,079, forward strand.
GCCAGTGTCTGACACGATGAGCTGTGGAAATGAAAAAGAAAGAGAAGAGAAGAGAAAAATGCAGCTTCTGTCTCAAATGGTCTTCCTGAAGTCCAGCACAATTCAGATTCCCCACTGGTTTTCATTTCAGCTATTGATTGGAGCCTGATTTACATTCAAGATGCAAACTAAACACATTAAACTAAGTGGAAGAAGTACAGGAAAAAAAAATGCGTCCACACACAGAAGCTGTGGATATTCTGATTACCTCAGCAAATTATTTAAGTTGAACAAACAGGTTCTCCGTATTACCATGCATTTAAATACATTTGGTTTTTAACAATACTTATACCTAACAAAAGTATTCAGTACATGGAAGCATGTTACCTATAGTGAAACACGGACACTGTGACGATACAGCCAATTTTATTTTCATTATTTTTTAAAGAAATTAGGCTGCTGTTCCTCAAATCGCCACTCGAGTATTATTACCCATAGACCTTACAATGTGCAGTGTTGAATTTTTTCATATATCTGTGTTATGTACACACACTCTCAACCCTTTAAATGGTGTTTGCTCACGAGTACCCCAAATTGTTTTACACTCAGTGTGTGTATCTATATAGACCACTGTTTTCTCTCTAACTGCCTGTAAATGTTTGAGGGTGTAGGCAGTCTGTAGCAAATAACAGCATCAGTGCACTAGATGGTTGTATATTAAATATGACTCATTGCTCTATTTTGACTCATACAATATGACAATATAGGTTCATATAATTACATTCACAAATAGCTAATGATAGGCCTCTGCTGTCATCTTTGACAGAAGAAGCTGCGTTTTTCCATCCTTCACCACCTGTGTAATTTGTGGTCTATATACAGTATATATATATAATGTTGGTTGTTTTTAATGAAACAATATTCTTATTCAATTTTTGAGTTCATTTCCGTCTTTGATTTTTAAATGATCAAGGTTGTGTCTTCTCTTTCTGAAATCACTCAGTGCTTCATCTTTCATGTCCTCTGCTGCGTTAAGTTTGGTAATTACGCGTGCTTTCATCTTCTTTGATCCCTCTTTAAATTCTTCACCGCCTATTAGGAGCACCTACTTTAGCAGAAAAGAGAAGATGTTGAACAGCTAGTGTCTCTCCCGGTTCCCTCTCCCTGGGTGAAGTAGCCCCCTCCAGCCGGAGCGGGGCGTGTCTGTGTGGGCGGCCTCTTCAGTGCGGTGCCGCTTCCACTGCTGCTGATGCCGCTGTGTCTCCTAATATCCAGTGGATGCAGGTGGAAGTGCGTCAAAACACCCAGAAAAAAACACACAACGCAGACGGACGGAGACCTTTGTAAATAAAAGCCTCAGCTGTACGTGTAGGTATGTGCGTTTTAATTTGAAAGGGAAAATCTGAAGTGACATTTCCTGCTATGT